>NC_140913.1:30647349-31170150 GCF_045865225.1 Trachurus japonicus
TTTTCACCTCTTATCCAAGAGAGGCTTCATCAGTTCATGTAGCATCTGACCAGGCTGGGACTGGGAAAATGAATGGGTAGTTTCTTCTTATACAGATGCTGATGACATCGGCAGGCTTTCAAAAAAATGACCTCCCCAATCTTAGGGCTTCATTTATTGATATTCATCCATATCAATTAATCATGCATAAAGTCCCATACACTGGGAGAAAAGGAAGATGGGGAGAAGAATTGGAGATCTGGGAAGGTCGGAGGACGGCTAAAGATAAGAACTTGAGCAGATATTATATGTCCAAGACCTTAAAATTATAATTTACTAATATAACAGCAGTGATACATGTTGTTGGCTGTTTAGGACAAATAAACAAGAAAGGTATAAGCACAATAAATGATTCCCTGTGCAGCACTTTTTGAATGATATGACGAGCCTCTAAGTTGTGATATATGGTGGCATGTTATGAGCTGCATACGGCCCCAATCCGGACATCGGATCTGCACCCCTGTGTGTGTGTGTGTGACAGAGTGGCTGCCGTCATGAGCTCCTCGTGCACATAGACGCTGATTTCTGTGTTTTATCTCCATCACCTCCACCTCTCTCTCTCTCTCTCTCTCTAAGCTCCCCTCACTTTGTCACAGCTGCTGAAGGGAGGAGGAGGAGGAGGAGGGAGAGAGGGTGGTGGTGGTGGTGGTGGAGGGGAATAAAAGGGACGTGCATCATGTGATCACACACTGAAATTGTAATTATTATTTCATTTGCTGTGGATGAATCGTGTCAGCCTGTTGTTGTGTGTGTTTGTGTGTGTTTGTGTGAGAGGCAGCGTCGCACAGATAAAGACCGAGTCTCCTCTTCCACTCCGGCTCCAGCTTTCTTCCTCACAGGGCCATGGTTAATCGTTGTTGCAAGCAAACATTTGACCTAATTCACATTCTCACACAATAGCAGCCCCCCCTCCTCTCTCTCCCTCACTCTCTCTCTCTCCCTCGCTCTCTCCAACACACACACACACACACACACACACACACACACATAGCTGTTATTTGTGTCACACAGAGGGTGAGTTTTTTTTTTTTTTTTTTTGCTCCACATGAACTCCCAGGTGGTTTTATCAAAAAACCTGAGCAGATTGGCAGAGAGGAGAGGCCACTGCTGCTGCTGCTGGCTGGGCCTCTGTGTGTGTGTGTGTGTGTGTGTGTGTGTGTGTGTGTGTGTCTGTATGTGTGAGACTCAGAGCTCCACTGTTATTAATAATGAACACACATGTAAATGGAGGACGTGTTCCTAGAAAATAAAAAACGACCACTGGTGTCGATTCATGAGGATCAATGTGCTGCATCGTGTGTCATCAGAAGAACATTAATTATTATTATATATTTTATAATTATGATGGTTTTTGTTTTCTGTACTTATATATAATCATATAAATGTATATTTTGGTCACATGTTGGTTATAAGATCGGATCTATGAGGATCTTATTGTGATCGGCTGCATGTCTGAAGATGAAAGTCAACAGGTGATCAGCTGTCGCTCCTCTGACGCTGCAGATCAATATCGTCAATAAAACCGAGGAGAAAAGTTAAAGTTAAAGTTTAGAAAAACTGTCTCCATCACAGATTCACAGAGAAACTTGTCACATCAGTTTGATAGATCGATTCGATTGACCGGTTCATTCGCTCGCTGCAGCTCCACAACCGACCTGAACTCCACCTGCGTCCAACGTTTCTGCAGGAACTCTCGTCAATTAATCGATCAATAGACAAACAGGGAAGCGATCACAAACTGTTTGATCATTAATTCTTTACATCGTCAGTAAATTCAGTGGTGTCTCTGTTTCTATCATGATGATTTTGTGTGGTGTTTTAGGAAACGATATGATTTTGAACTGGTCTCTGGTGCTTAATTGACCAAACAGCTGATCGATTGATCAAGATTGATTGATTGATTGATTGATAAGGAATAGACTAATTGTCTGCAGCTCTATAGTCTGTCCACTGACACAGGAAAAGAAACGATAATAATAATAATTTACAAAAAGGACAAAAGAACTCAATGGTTCCACTTACTGTACTATACTCTGGAGCTTTCTCCAGTCACGTCACATCTTCTCGGCTTCATTCAGTGGATGATTTGTTACATATTGATCCCCAAAGTGAAATGAGTGATTATTGCACTGCAAAAACTCAAAATCTTACCAAGAATATTTGTCTAATTTCTAGTCAAAATGTCATTTCTAGTCAAAACAAATCTCATTATACCTAAAATAAGACTCATCACACAAAAAAGTAGCTTGTTTTTAGACATTTTTTTTTACTTCTTTCAAGCATATTTTCACTTGAAATAAGTAGAAAAATCTGATAGTGGAGCAAGTTTTTCTTTCTTATTACAAGCACAAAAAACTTGCTTTCACTGGCAGATTATTCTACTTATTTCATGTGAAAATTTGTTTGAAACAAGTGAAAATTATCTAAAAACAAGTACATATTTAGGTGATGAATCTTGTTTTAAGTGGAAAGAGATTAGTTTTGACTAGAAATTAGACATTTTGACAAGAAATAAGACAAATATTGTTGGAAAGATTTTGAGTTTTTGCAGTGTGATTGATTGAGTTTCTTCACCACCTCCTCCTCCTCCTCCTCCGTCCTGATTGGTGTGAGTTTCCTGCTGCAACACCTGGCACATCTGCACCTGCAGGTATTCGAGTGGTTAGTTTGTGACGAGCCACAGGCAGAAGGAGGGAGGGAGGAGGAGAGGGGGAGGAGGAGGAGAGTAGCAGTAGCTACAGCAGCCGGTGTGGAGGGGCCGTTTCTTTCTTTTTTTCTTTCTTTCTGTTGCTCTGAGCTCTACGTACGTCCAATCGCTTGGCTCAGACGAAGCAGCTCCGGGGCCAGAGATTACACTGCAGTGCTGCTGAGGCGTCACTGAGGCTGAGCACCGCGGGCGGAGGCAGCGGGATGGAGGGATGGAGGGAGAGAGAGAGAGAGAGGGATGGGTGGGGAGGTATGGACACACTCTGTGACACAGAGAAGAAAGAGAGAAAGAAAGAAAAAAGAAAGAAGAAAGAGAAAGGCCTGCATGCATGGGAAACCTTGCAGGGGAATGTGACAGCCTCTTCTCATCATCATCTGCTTTCTGCGTCTTCAAACACCTGCCACGAGACTCCTACGCACGTCTTCCTCCCCTCCTCTCTCTCTTCTCTCTCTCTCTCCCTTTATTTCCTCCACACCTACACCTTTCCCCTTTCTTCTCGCTCATTACTCTCTCCCATCTCCACTCCTCGGCTCTGTTGTCAAATCAGCACAGATATAATTACACACTGACACTGTTGCAACTGCGAATTAAATTATCTTTGCTTCATAGGTGCATATGGTTCTTTAAATCCCATACAATACATCCCATAATGCTCCAGATTGTAGAAAAGCATGTGATGTGGAGGAATTAGTGGCTTTATTGTACGTAAAACCGCGTCACTAGTGTTTGCTCTTCAAACGAGTCGAGTGAACACGTCAGAGCCGATATTGGAAGTTAGGATTTATTGATAGATTATTGTGTTGTAATCAATAAACACGTGGCTCAGGATAGATCTACTGGAAGTTTGTAAAACTCCCTGATCTGCTTCCGTCCTTTATAGGATTTAGTGTCCGGTTTGATAGAAAATCAGATAAATACTGTGGCTAAGAAATAAAATATCTGTAATATTATGGGCTGTGAGTTGTTTTACAGAGAGGAGGGAGCACTGAGATGCTGAAGAGGGAGAGAGCAGGAAACATATTGATAAAGCATCAAAAATTGCATCCAGCTGTTTTACAGTTATAACAGAGCTGTGGTAATGTCGCTGATGCATGTTCATCTTAGTGTGTTCATGTTTTGTTTTTTTCTTTTTGGATCCTTCTACCTGGATTTTGTTCTTCAGCTGCTTTTAAAGATTTCAGCAGAGACTTTTATTGTGAAGCAGACTGTAGGACGGCACTGACAGCTACTGATAACGTTTGTTGTGCATTCATAGTCGTCAGAGGTCGATCCCAGCAGCAGGTCAGAGTTTTACATCTGAACCTTATTCTGAAAAAGAAAAAGAAAACACAAAAATCCCAGTTTTAATCACAGAAATAATTAACTCGTTCATGATGTGACATTTGTTCCTCTCGGTACGAAGGCCCACACACTTCTTTTGATGCCCACACTAGGATTCAGTCCCACACCTCCCAAACCAAAGTCTGCACCAGTACCCCTCTGGTCCACCGTACTTTTATCTGACATGACACTTCCAGTCCTGATAATATTTACTAATAATGACACAAAGCTCGAATTCAATCGATGCATTGATCAGCGACTCCTCTGACAGACGGGCTGACAGCTCCTACATGTCAGTGTTCAGAGAGAGAGAGAGAGAGACGGTCACATCGTGTTTCTGTCAGATTAGCTCTGTCTGTACAAAGTGTGGCTCCTGGTGTTAAAGGGATAGTTCAACATTTTGGCAAATTGGCCCATTGCCATAATCCCTGCAGTCAGGGATCATTGCCTTTAGTTGTCAGTGCATGTTGTTTTTAGAACGGCGGAGCAGAGCCGTGAGCTGCTCAGAGCTACGCTACGGAGGCTCATGGGATTTCTTGGTTTCCCTCATCAAACTCATCAAATACACAATCCAACAACTCCAAAACGCTCTGGTGGACAAGTTGTGACCTGCACATTCACCACGCTATGAGATAATAACAGAACGTTACCAGACAGAGTTGTTGTAGAGGTAAATGCAGCGTCTCCGGTTGCTATGGAAACGGTACGTCTTCTGCGGGTGTGCGTTTATGGCTACTTTGTGTGCGTGTGCTTGGCAGAGGTTCATAAAGGTGTATTGTCTTGAAATTTCCAACCAACTCGCGGAATTTACTTTCACTTTCATCATCTTACTTAGCTTTAAAGGTACATTGTGTAGGAATTACTCCCATCTAGCGTTGCGGTTGTATATCGCAAGCAACTCAATCGTATTTTTCATGCTGCATTCACGTGAAATTGGGCAGACGGACGACAGCCGCTTCACATAACGGCATAAACAAGCCTCTATGTAAACAAGTGGTCCGTCAGCACGAGGCAAAACAATACACGTGACAATGTGTTGTCATGGCGATGTCGTATTGTTTACCTGACCCACGTTTTACCGGCTTTCTCTCGACTTCTGTGACTAAAATGACGTCTGGTTTGTTAGCGACGGCCGTCTTCCCGACTGCAGGTGAATGCAGCATCGGTGTAACGGTCCATTCCTCCTCACTGCGTTACCGTGGTGACTTTTCACAGACGCCACCTCGACCTGAGCCGACAGCTCCGGTGTCTCCGCTGAGTTTCCGTGGTTTCCTACCGTCACGCTGCCACTGAACGTAAAAACATGGCGACACCACATGGCAGCCAGCACCGAGCTTACCCGCTCCATGGAGATATGAATGATATGAACGGCTCATTCAGAGCTGAAAGGAACACTTCAGTTTGTTGATGGGGGGGATTACTGATTAATGAAAAACAGACTTTTGAACATAAATAATCGATTTTCGTGAATAGATAACAGGAGAAGTTACACACTGTGCCTTTAAGGTTGTGGGTTTGATTCCCATGTTGACAGAGTTCATATCCCATCAGTGGCTTCTATGGCATGCTCAAAAGTTCTGCAAAGAAGTTTTCTACTTTGTTGTGCAGTCCTGCATTTGGAGGATGAAAGCCCCGTTAGTTACTAGACTAGAGGTGTGACTAACTATCAAAATGAAATGAAACTAATTATAGTGAAAACAGATAGAAACCTACATGAGCTCTTTAATATCATTATCAATATTCAAATTGAAATTATCGGGTTCATTTCAATTATGAATCTTGGTGAGTCTATTTTTTATTAAAGCGTCATCAGGACAAAACTCAAGGTCCTGGACAGATGGTTTTTAGTGAGGAGGATGAAGAGGGATGAGTGAAGAAGAGCGTACCGGCCGTTCATGCTTGGTTTGCTTGAGCCCTTATTAAGCCTCGCTAACATCACAGAGCTAAATGGTTTCAGCTGCCTCAGACTCACATGTTGGCTCCAGACAGGTTGTTCACCAGACTACAGACAAACTGTGGAAGCAATGTGAAGATTAACTTCAGTCTGGATGGAAAAAAAGAAAGAAAAAAACAAAAGCGTCTGCGTGGATACAGGAGGAAGAGCGAGGTTATAACCAGACAGACAGACAGACAGACATCTGGACAGATGTTGTGTGGTTATAGACAGATCCTCAAACCTGTCAGATGTTGTGTCTCCTGCTCACGTGTTGTTGAGGAGGTCGAGCGACAAACAAACACATGAACACGCGCTGTCACAGTGGGACAGATGGTGATGATGATGATGATGAGAACAGGCTCGTTTGTTTGTTTGCTCTCCTTCTTACATCTCTGTGTTTTTATTGCTCATTTTGAAACATATTACACTGGCACATCATGTGAAACGCGTCTGCCAAGGAGCAGAGAAGATGTTTGTGTCTGATCGTTCACACTTGGTCTCCGTCACAGTTTCAGGTCGCTCTGCCTGCTGGCGTGTTCAGCTCCGCTCTGACTCACTGAGCCTCCTCAATATGTGCGTGTGCTCCTGTTGGAAGTGTTTTTTGTTTTCGGTCCATATGCACAGAGGCAGATTCTCCGTTCATGTTTTTTTAGTGCAGGTTTGTTGTTCGGCTCACATTCATCCGTGGTGCGTGGACGTTAGTGCCTGGAGGTTTCGGTTGTGAGCAGGTATCCTGTTGATATGTGTGTAAGTGTGACACACAAAGCTCAGTAATCCCTCCAACAAGGTGAAGCAGCAGCAGCAGCAGCAGCAGCAGCAGCAGCAGCTGAAGCCTGAGGGTCGATGTCTGTTCATCTGGCTGCTGCTGCTGCTGCTGCTGCTGCTGCTTCAGAGCTGGACAGGAATCCTCACGTCTCCTCCGTTTAAGCCGCCACTTCTCTTCTGTCGCTTGAACCGTGAACATTTTACTTCTGGTTCCACTGCTTTGTTAACCTACTTAATGTTTTGTAAAGGTCAGATAATTTTTTTGTAATTAAGCACCACTCCCTCTCTCTCTCTCTCTCTCTCTCTCTGCAGATCCCAGTGAGACTGTGGCACTTCCATGCGTGCATGAGTGTAAGGGTGTGAGTGTGAGTGTGTGAGAGCAAAGTGAGCGCCAGCGCTCCCACATGGCCTCCATGCAGGACGGGCTGAACTTCACGGCTCCTCCCTACGGCAAGGTCCTGCTGCTGGGTGCTATCGCTGCTGCCTCAGCCTTTGTTGTTACGATCCTCATCGTGGTGCTCTGTGTGGGCTGCCAGAGGTAAGAGAGAGCGCACCTATTAACACACACACACACACACACACACACACACACACACACACACATATGCAGATACACACATGTATATTTGCATTTGCAGGTCAATTTACCAGCATTTACATGCACACAGCAGCAGCAGGAGAGAGACAGAGAGACTTCACTAAAGCACCAACACAAAAACAAGTTGACCTCCTTCATTAAAAAAAAATAAAAAGTTTTATCAGCAACATGTACTCAAAGTTTCTAAAGTAAAAGTACTTGTTGTCCCTTGTGACTGGTATTTTGTTATTTATAACTTTATTAATCCTCCATCAGACGGTCACAAGATACATCTGAGGGGTCATGAGATGATTCATGTGGGAGGAAAGAAGGAAAAACAAAGTTAAGCTGCACAGACTTTCATTAATTTTTTGGGACATTTTTCTGATCTTTACTTTTATTGTGAAACACTGAAGAAACTCCTCTGTTGAAGCATCTCGGGTTCAAACAGGAAATCCTGTGCCAACAACTCAAAAACACACAAAACGTGGTCAAAAATCTTCTACAATCTGTAAAGTTAAAGGGATAGTTCAACATTTTGGCAAATTGGCCCAGTCCCTATAGTCATAGCAGTAGGTTTGTTACCTTTAATTGTCGGTGCAAGCTATTTTTAGAACGGCGGAGCAGAGCCGCGAGCTGCTCAGAGCTACGCTATGGAGGCTAATGGGATTTCTTGGTTTCCCTCATCAAACTCATCAAATACACAATCCAACAACTCCAAAACGCTCTGGTGGACAAGTTGTGGCCTGCACATTCACCACGCTATGAGATAATAACAGAACGTTACCAGACAGAGTTGTTTTAGAGGTAAATGCAGAGACTGCTTGATGAAAAACTGTCCCTGAAGGCAACGCACATCATGAATTTCCCTCTAAAACAACTCTGTCTGGTAACGTTCTGTTATTATCTCATAGCGTGGTGAATGTGCAGGTCACAACTTGTCCACCAGAGCGTTTTGGAGTTGTTGGATTGTGTATTTGATGAGTTTGATGAGGGAAACCAATAAAATCCCATTAGCCTCCGTAGCTACGAACCTACTGCTAAGACTATAGGGATTATGGCAATGGGCAGATTTGCCAAAATGTTGAACTATCCCTTTAATAAATAAACACACCACAGAGATAAAGAAGAGTAGAAATACCCAAAGTACAAGCTGCTCAAAACATTATTTGAATAAATGTACTTAGTTACGCTCTCCCATGTGCACAGTCATAAGGTGACTCAGACAAACATGGACAGTGACTCAGACAGAGACTCACACACACACACACACACACACACACAGAGTTGTGCATCAGTGTAGTAAGTGCCAATCTGTGTGACAGTGTGCGGTTGTGTTTACCACAGGAAGGGGAAGACACACAATGTCCCCAGCGAAGGTGGAAAACACCGTCTCATGGACATGGTAGGTATCAGACAGACAGACAGACACGCTCCTCGCTCCGTGTTGTTGTGTTTGTGTTGCAGCAGAGGAAGCAACTCAATTCACCGGGGAACAATATCATTCAGAGGAGAGGACAGCTCTTCAGTCTTAATTAGTGTGTAACCACCTGTGTGTGTGTGTCTGTGCGTATATGTGTGTGTGTTGCCAGGGAATACTCAGGCAGTCGAAGCTGCGGTCCATCAGTAAATCAGACACCGAGATGAACAAGATCAACTGCAACGGCAAAAGTGAGTGAATCCTTCACATACAGTACGAACCCTGACGACGACGACGACGTCTTCTTCTCTGTGCACACAGAGGGGTGGAAAAACCTCGTATCTCCTAAACAGCCTGCTCTTGTTTTAGCTGCATGACAAAGCAAAAAAAAAAAGAAAAAGAAAATTGCATCACTGTAGGGGACATTTTGAAAATCTGTGTTTTGTTTGTTTGTCTTTGTTCCCCATCCACATAGAGAACATGTAATTCTTCATCCTTACTCGGATTGAAGCATTAAAAATTAGGAGCAGCGGAGATACAAGGTTTCCACCCCACAGTCAATTAGATTTTTTTCTTTTTTTTTTTTACAGCACATCAGTGTCTCATCAAGTAAACACATAAATGGAACAATTATCGGTAACCCTTTAATTTACAGGCCGTTAATTAAGTGATAAT
This sequence comes from Trachurus japonicus, assembly GCF_045865225.1. NCBI lineage: Eukaryota > Metazoa > Chordata > Actinopteri > Carangiformes > Carangidae > Trachurus > Trachurus japonicus. The sequence continues at coordinate 30,656,789 of NC_140913.1, forward strand.
GTTAAGAAATAGCCAAGAAATAACAATGAATTGCATCATAATGTCTAGAAATAGTGTAGAAATGACGGTTAATTTCATAGTAATGTTGAGAAATATAGCCAAGAAACAATGATTGATTGTGTAGAAATAGCCACGAAAATATTGGTCAATTGCAGAAGACTTGGTGGAGAAAATTTTTGGCCTTTCCCAAAAAATTCAAAGCATGAAAAGCACGACATTACTATGAAATTGACCATTTTTTTTCACATTATCACATAATTAACGGCCTGTAAATTAAAGGGTTAACCCATTGGTACAATTATCTAACTAATAAACAGTGGATTTAGATTCATCCTCACTCATTAAAACCACAAACGCAACATCACCAACCAACTGATGATGATGATGATGATGATGATGATGATGAAGAGCCACTGCGCATCATCAGCATCTAATGTGACTAGACCACTTTGAAATTCAATAAGACGCCTTTATGGTTAAATATCAAGGGCGTTGTTTAAAAGTAGACATTTTTATTCACATTAGATTCACACGACGTTCACAGCTCAGCCTTTTTTTTCTGTCGGACTGTTCACTTTGTGATTTCTCTCTTAAAGACAGAAAATCTGGGAGCCAAGACAAATCCTGGAGCTCCATCAGTGACAGTCAACAGGGATCTGTGCTTGTGGGCACAGTGACAGTAGCCTGAGAGGAGCTTGAAGAAACATAAGCATATGTCCTGCTTCATACTTGTCCTGCTTCCACTGCAGCGTGTGGACTGAAGCCAGTTTTGGGATGTTTGCATGTTCTCAAAAAAAAAAAAAGAAAAAATTCTACTGTCAGCTCCAGATTTAAGCCTGGTTTATAATTCTGCGTCAACTCTACGCCATAACTACGCACATTTCGAATTTCTGCGTCGAGGGAACGTGTTGTTGTGCAACTCACCAGTTCATAGAAAAAGAGGTTGTTTGTTTACCCACATGAGCGCTGGCGGTCTGTGTTATTGTTGTGCAATTCACCGCCATACCAGTAGGCAGAGCTGACCAATCACAGTCCTTGCGGTCTGCGTCACTTCGACGTGTAGTTACAATTTTTTGGAGGTGTAGGAGACCCGCCTGCAGGGAAGATGGCGGACGCTGGCACTGCCATAGGTCCAATCCATACCGGAAGGTGTATCTTAATACAGGTAAATTCATGCAAAACAGCTGATGCGTGTTCCCGTCCCTGCATTTCCCTCTAAAACAACTCTGTCTGGTAACGTTCTGTTATTATCTCATAGCGTGGTGAATGTGCAGGTCACAACTTGTCCACCAGAGCGTTTTGGAGTTGTTGGATTGTGTATTTGATGAGTTTGATGAGGGAAACCAAGAAATCCCATGAGCCTCCGTAGCGTAGCTCTGAGCAGCTCACGGCTCTGCTCCGCCGTTCTAAAAATAGCTTGCACCGACAATTAAAGGTAATGAACCTACTCCTAAAACTACTGGGATTATGGTAACGGGCCAATTTGCCAAAATGTTGAACTATCCCTTTAACTTATTATTTTTTTCCTATTATTACTAACTCCTCAGTTTTACATACTGTCGTGTGAATGATTGTTCAAGTGTTTTAAATCTGGCCACTTAACACACGGGGAAGACAAACATCCTCCTGTCTTCTTTTATACATTCAGTTTTAATCTCCGTAATCCACTTGTCTTAATGTACTGTTTTAAATTATCATTTTATGGTGGATTGCAAACTTCAGGTACATTAGATTTCAATATACACAAATAGACCAACTTCCAGTTGGGACTTCCGGTATGGATTGGAACTATGGCGGCGCCCTTGTCCGCCATCTTCCCCGCAGACGGGTACTGTACGCCGTCCACTTGACGCAGGAGCATAAACCAGGCTTTATTCTCACCACCACTGAGACGTTGATTCATGTTCTCAGACGGTGGCAGATCTGTTCAGGCTGAGACCAACCGTAAAACGAAAATGTCCGAAACCGGGTACTTTCCTATGCGTTTGAGGTGTATTGTCTGCACGTGAACGCCATTTTTAGTCCTCAAAGAGGCGTTTACGTGTGGAGAAGGAAAACTGATTTGTTGGTTGCACAGGGGCCTGGACCGGGGAGAGACCTGCTGGAGAAGCAGGAACATGGAGCTGATTGGTTGATTCTTATCACATGACATGCAGTGCGTATGTTGCGTGCATGTTGTACCGAACGCGCGCTGCTACAGTGTTGATTTTTTAATGGATTTGTGCGTGCAAAAGATGCAACATCTGAACAGAAACAGAAGCAGAAAGTATAACCGGTAGTAGCTTAAAACAAAGATAAGACCGGGAGTTCGCTTTGTACTTCTATGCTCTGTCAATGCGTTTTTTTAAAAGTTAAATTTATATCGCAACCTGCTGGTGTGGCAGCAGTGCACAGCGTTTTTATCGCGATTTTGCGTTAACATGTGGAAAGAGATATTTTTAAAAACATGTTGGTGTGGGAGCGTCATTTAGCTCACTGGGCAGAGCAGGCGCCCCGTATGCAGAGGCCGGAGCAGTCCAAAAAATACTGAAAAAAAACAAAAAACGTGCTGGTGTGGATGTGATGTTTGGTAAACCCTTTAATTTACAGGCCGTTAATTACATGATGATAATGTCAACAAAAAGCCAAGAAATAACAATGTATTGCATCATAATGTCTAAAAATAGCCTAGAAATAACAGTCAATTTCATAGTAATGTCATGTTTTTCATAAAGGCAAAAGATTACACATGCTTTTCATGCTTTGATTTTTTTGAGAAAGGCCAGAATTTTTCTCCTCCAAGTCTTTGCAATTGACCGTTATTTCTACACAATCAATTGTTGTTTCTTGGCTATATTTCTCAACATTACTATGAAATTGACCATTATTTCTAGGCTATTTCTAGACACTGTTAATTGCATCATAATGACTAGAAATAGCCTAGAAATAACGGTCAATTTCATAGTTATGTCAAGAGATATAGCCAAGAAATAACGATTGATTGCGGAGAAATAGCCCAGAAGTATCGGTCAATTGCATTGGTGGAGAAAAATTCTGGCCTTTCTGTGAAAAGCAGTGTAATCTTTTGTATTTATGAAAAACATTATTATTATTATTTGTTTATTTCGGGCACGTCAATTAAATCATCATCATCACACTTAATCTTAGTTCAAATAATACAATACACATGGCCGAAAGGGAAAAGCGGGAGAAGCAAAAGCTTATCTAGTCCCGCCCCCATTACCCACAGAATAAAATCTTCATCATAATCTTTTCTTTTCTTTTGCTTTTTACATTTTGACATAACATGTTACAGCAGTAGGTAGTATACAGAGCTGAAGTCTAGCTCTAGACAGTACATACAGACATCACTACGCAATTAATTGTTATTTCTAGTCTATTTCTGGACATTATTACGCAATTAACGGCCTGTAAATTAAAGGGCTACCTGGGTTTTTTTTTTTTTTTGAAAACGGAGGCGTTACAATATCCCCATTTTCAAAAGCACCCGTGTACGCGTGGACTTTTGGCCTGAGAGGAGGGAAACGGGTGGGTTTTTTTTGTTTTTTTTTGTTAAGTATGTGCGCTGGAGGAGCCAGCGTGGCGCCGCGGAGCCGCCGGTCTAACTCTGACCTTCGTTCTCAAGGCAGGCAGCTTCCCCAGATCCCCTCAGGGACTGGAGAGGACGGGGAGCACACTTACTCTGAAGTGGGCCGACGCTCCTCCACCACACGTACTGACGATGCCCTCTACGCCATGGTAGGCAGGGCGGGGCAGACGGACACCCCGGCGCCTCCGGCCGTGCCCGCCAACACGCCGGCGCCCCCGGACCCGGACGGCGACGTGGAGGGAGGAGGGCTGCCGGACCCCGAGGCCCAGCAGGTCATGTCTCCGCCGCACGCGCCCCAGGAGACGGCCGAGTACGCCTGCGTCCGGAAGCTGAGGAAGGCCGACAAGGCGCCGCAGAAGAGGGACAGCGGGACGGACATGGGCGAGCCGCCGGCGCCGCCGCCACGACACGCCCCGCCGTCGCACCCCGCCCCCCCTCCGCCGCACCCCCACAGCACAAAGCTGCCCCGGAGAAACGTGGAGGCCTTTAGCGTCCCGTCATTTCCAAAGGTTGGTGGAAATTTTTTATTTTTTTTTAATGTTTTGTTTCCAAAGTAATTTTAAAGCAGAAGTAAGCGATCCGGTCGTTTTGGCTAACTTCTAACGTCAGCCGATGGAGTTAGCAGTCCCCGCCCTCGTCCCTACGTCACCACATTCACGCGCATCCCTTGGCTGCACACACAGAGAGGACCGCCCCTTTATGCCGTTCTCTCTCCTCATTGGATAAAGGTTGTAGGATACAAGGAAAGTTTTCTCCTCGGCTTACAGCAGAGCAGAGTGACTGACAGACCCGTGTTTCGGACCAAACACTCTATGTAAGTGATTGCTGTCGGAAGATATAACTATTTAAGACTTATATTAACACAAATATATCGCTTACTTCTGCTTTAATGGTTTTGATCTGATCAGATGCTAACCCTCCTGTTGTCCTCTTGGGTCAAGAAAGGAAGGGTTTAAAGAAAGGAAGGAAGGATGGAAAGATGGAAGGACGAAGGGAACGATGGGAGGAAAGAAGGAAGGGAAAAAGGAAGGAAAGATAGATGGAGGGAGGGAACAGATTGGGTCAAAAAGGAAGGAAGAAGTACAGTAAGGACGAAGGGAAGGAAGGAAGGGAGGGAGGCAAAAAGGATTGTGGAAAGCGGGAAGGGAAAAGTGATGGAAATAAAAATGGGGAGAGAGGGAGAGAGCAGATTCATTCAAGGAAGGAAGAATGGAAAGAAGGAAGGGAAAAAGGATTGTGGAAAGAAGGAAGGGAGAAGGGAAGGAAAGAAGGAAGGAGGAAGGGAACAGATTGAGTCAATTTGACCCAGAAGGACGACAGGAGGGTTTAAAACTCACATATGTGACACGTGTTTCTGTTTTGACCTGTATGAAGATGTATTTGTGATGTTAAAGAGCTAAAAACCATCTCAGAACAGGTTGGTGTCAGCCAATCAGAACAGAGGAGACTCTGAGTCTCTCTTCTGATTGGCTAACTGTTTGTCTTGAGTGATTTAAAGGGGACATACAATGGAAATATCACTTTTTTAAGGCTCTTTAACATATATTTACCATATATTTGGGTGTTTGTTTTGCCTTCCCGCCCCCAAAATGTGAGAATTGACAAAACTGGTACCAGTAGAAGGGGCGGGGTGGGGTGAGCAGCAGAGTCCTGCACCGGGTCGGATCCCCGCGGGTATCCGACGGGTACCCCGCAAAAACGGTGTTCAACAGGTGGATAAGCTGTCTTGTGAAAATTCACGGGTCGGGCACGGGCGGAACTCAAATGAACGCGGGTGGGTAGCGGGTGTATGTGTCGGCCTACAGAGAAAAACTCACGCGCAGCTGCATGAACCAGCGTAGCAAATCATTTTTTTTTATCACTCACGGCAACAACAGAGCAGCATCTTGATAAAACAACAACAAATAAACGATCTTTGGCCGCTCGTGTGACCGCTCACAGCTTTCCCTGGAGTTTAGCCTGTCATGGCTTGACTTCTCAGCTTCTGGGTAAGCTACAAACACACTGATGGGATCAATGTAAAGGCTGAAGTGTCCTGCTTTCATTAAAAAAAGAATTACGTCGCTATCATTCTCCGTTCCGGAAATAGCCGCGAAAGAGTACGCCCCCCCCTCTCTCTCTCTTTTCTTTTTTCTTTTTTCTAAAGAGTACGGCTGTACCTCCGTTATCGCCGGTGATGACGGCGATCTAACGGGCAGCGGGTCGGGCAGCGGGTCTTAATATTGACGGGCGGGTCGGATCCGGGTTGTAGTCAGAAATAATCACGGGTTGGGACACGGGCTTAAAAACCAACGGGTCGGGCGGGCGCGGGTTTCCAAAATTGGACCCGTGCAGGACTCTGGTGAGCAGTAGTTCATTTGCATTTAAAGGGACAACGAGGAGTTTCTATTTGGTTATAAAAAAGTCTCACATTAATGTGGATGAATCTACACTACCCACACTTGTTAATGGGCCCATTTTCAATAAATATATCGTTTTGTCTCTATCGTTATTTTGTTATTATAGCCTAATTAGTGGTGGAAACGCTGGTCGAGCCGACCAGTGTTTAATTACTTTCGGTTTCGCGGACGCTGCCCGGCGAGTCATGGGAATAACGCCGCCAAATCGCCATTTATTGACGGAACTACAACGGTATCTGATCGTCTTCGAACCTCTGACTTTAATTCTTGATGAATGAAAACATTCTTGGCAAGACGTCCGTCTTGCACTGGTCCAAGAATTTCACCGTGCGCGCGGAGGCTCATGGTAAATGTAGTATGAAAACACTAAGCTTTCCAAAACTCCTCGTTGTCCCTTTAAAGGGACAGGCACTGAAACCAGCCGTTCTGAACGCTGCTGGAATAATTTGTCTCCTTTAATTAAAAATAGAACAGATTTCAGAATAAAACTGAATAAAAGAGAAACCAAATCCTGCAAAGTGTTGGATGGTCAGTCCAGGTGAGGAGGTGGGCGGGGCTTGGTGACTGCTTTGTTGTGACGTCCTGACGCCCGGTTTTAAGGCTCAGTTTCTGTGTCATTTCTCTGTGGACTGAAGCTTTGATACTTCCACACACTTGAAAACCTGTTTTATCACCACAGAAGAAGACGCAGGGCTTTTAACGCCGTCTCACTGAGGAGGTCGACACCACTCTGACGTCTGTATGATAAATATGAAGCTAGATTAGTTTAACATAAAGACGTGAAGCAGAGAGGATTAGCCTGGTTTGTCTAAAGGTAACACAATCCTCCTCCCAGCTCCACTAAAAAAAAAAACTGGAACTGGGGATTTTGCAGCCACATGGTTCGAGTCTGACGGTTGGAAACGAATGTGACCTGAATAAGAAATATCACATACTGTGTTGAAGAGGTGAAAAAAAACCTCCTCACATCAGAGAAAAGCTGCACGTTTTTACTCTGCAACAGCAGCAACTCAGTGTCTGGTTGAATCTGCTGAAGGAACTGAGGAACGATGGTTCTCCAGATGTTCTCCAGAGGTTCTGCTGAGGTTCTGCCTGCAGCAGGAGACTGAGGGGCCCGTCCACACGAACGCGGGTATTTTTGAAACCGTGTGTTTCTCTGCACAGTTTGGCCTTTCATCCACACGTAACCACAGTTGTGGGCTCCTGAAACCGGAGTTTTTTGTAACCGGAGTCCAGTGTGAACTTTTTTCGAAAAGTCCGGTTTCAGTAGTCATGTGTGAACAGGAAAACCGAGGAAAACCGCAATTTCTTGTTGACATTGTTCAACGTCACACTGTGCGAGGGTACAGTAAGTTGTATCCATGGAGACTTGTGGAGCTCTAGACGTTACCAGCTGACAGAGTTGCTGCAGAACCTCTAGTCTCTGGGTGCTGTTACCTGGTGCTATTTAGCATTTAGCATTTAGCATAGCCATTGTTGTTTTTCTAGTATGAATTTTTCCAGCCTTGTGATTGGCTAAAATGGCCTTCCTGTTGGGAGTGCTATCACCACCTACTGCTTTGGCATGTGCGTGACATTGTTTGAGGTGGATTTTGCGGTTTCATGTGGGCGGAGATATTTTTTTATCACACTGGTGGTGTAGACGGGAATTTTTTTAAAACTGGGGGCCATTTGTTGGTTTTACAAAAATACCCGTGTTTGTGTGGACTTGGCCTGAGCTGATGTCTTGTGCTCTGGTGTCATGAGGATGTTTTTGTTTCGGTTTTTTAAAAAGCAGAGTCTGAGAGTTTATTTATTTGAGCCACCAGGTGTGAACAGTTCCTCTGTTCGATGACCAGTGTTGGACAAGTTACTGAAAATTACTGCTTCATAATAAGTTACTTTGGGAAGTAACGTTTGTGTTACTTTTTCCTCTTCACTTGAATCACTGTTAATGTTGACGCAGGCTGTTTATTGTGGTGTTTCCTGTGGCTCAAGTTTATCTATCACTGTTCCTATTATCGGTGGATCAATAAAACACCATACTAGATGGTGATTTGAACCTTCTGATTGGTGGATTTATTTGGAGACCGTCAAATTAAGGCTTTAGTGAACAGCTCTCTAGCAGCTATTGTTTGGATCTCCAGGAGGAAACATCAGCATCCATATTTCCACAACAGTAAACTTGACCCTGAACACCCCACCATTGTGTTCCAGTGTCCCTGGCTGCAGAACGTTTAACCAGTCGTGATTTTATTGGGTTATCTGTTGAATCTGGGAGCAGTTAAATGTCCAAAAAGTCATAATCTGAGAACTCTAACCTATACTTTCACCATGCTATGAAATAATCATGTATAATTATGTAACATTACGCCACATGAAGCAAATACTTGGAAGTACTTCCGCTTTTGAAATCACTCCGCCCAGCAGCCGTGTCTGGAAAGTAGTTCCGGCTACGCATTTCCCTCTAAAACAACTCTGTCTGGTAACGTTCTGTTATTATCTCATAGCGTGGTGAATGTGCAGGTCACAACTTGTCCACCAGAGCGTTTTGGAGTTGTTGGATTGTGTATTTGATGAGTTTAATGAGGGAAACCAAGAAATCCCATGAGCCTCCGTAGCGTAGCTCTGAGCAACTCGCGGCTCTGCTCCGCTGTTCTAAAAATAGCTTGCACCTAGGGTTGTCATGATACCAGAATTTCAGTAGTCGATACCAATACCTGTGAATTTACACGATTCTCGATACTAATTCGATACCACAATTTGATGAGTTTGATGAGGAAAAGCCTGGAAATACCATGCCTAAACCGCCTAAAATCAACGACCTTAGGGATTATGGCAATAGGCAAATTTGCCACAATGTTGAATTATCCCTTTAAAGGGACATTGTGTAACTTCTCCTGTTATCTGTTCAAAAGTCTGTTTTTCATTAATCAGTAATCCCCCCCATCAACAAACTGAAGTGTTCCTTTCAGCTCTGAATTTGCCGTTCATATCATTCATATCTACATGGAGCGGGTAAGCTCGGTGCTGGCTGCCATGTGGTGTCGCCATGTTTTTACGTTCAGTGGCAGCGTGACGGTAGGAAACCACGGAAACTCAGCGGAGACACCAGAGCTGTCGGCTCAGGTGGAGGTGGCGTCTGTGAAAAGTCACCGCGGTAACGCAGTGAGGAGGAATGGAGCGTTACACTGATGCTGCATTCACCTGCAGTCGGGCAGACGGCCGTCGGTAACAAACCAGATGTCATTTTAGTCACAGAAGTCCAGAGAAAGCCGTAAAACGTGGGTCAGGTAAACAATACGACATCGCCATGACAACATATTGTCACGTGTATTGTTTTGCCTTGTGCTGAGGGACCACTTGTTTACATAGAGGCTTGTTTATGCCGTTACGTGCAGCGTCTGTCGTCCGTCTGCCGTCTGCCCAATTTCACGTGAATGCAGCATGAAAAATACGATTGAGTTGCTTGTGATTTACAACGGCAACGCTAGATGGGAGTAATTCCTACACAATGTACCTGTCTGCAGACTGTTGTTTCTCAGACTTCCTGTTGTTCTGCACAGTTGTGATTGTGCCGTTGTTGCAGTTTTTTGTTTTTTCAAGTCGTTGCGATGCGTTGGCACTTCTGTACCAGCGTCTCTGAAGTGAGTTGTGTGTTTGTCTGTTTGCCGACTCGAGGATGTTCTCGGCGGCGGCGGCTCCTCCATATGTTCGCAGCAGAACAGAAGGAGTGGAGGCTGTGGACTGTCTGCTCTTCACCGGGGGGCAGCGGGCGGGGGCTTTGAGGCTCGCCGGCTCGCGCTCTCCTTCCAGGTGACAGTGGGAGACCATTTGCTGCCCCGCGTGAGGTCAGCGAGGTCGCGCTCTCAGCTGTGACCTGAGTTCAGTCAACACAGGCGGGTTCACAGTCTTACATGTGTACGCACACGGTCCGCTGCAGGGCTGCTGCTGCTGTTCGCCTTCTCTCTTTTCTTTTTTATTTCCTTGCGGATGACGCAACATGTTGAAACCGAGTTCCCCCAGAATAATACGAGCACATGGTCTCTCTCTCTCTCACGCCACCGGCTCCACCTTCCAGGGAAAATCTATTCAATCCTGTCTGTATGGAGATACATTTGTGTCTTTATTATTCAATCAAAAGACAGTTGATTTAAACAAAAAAAGGTATTTTCAATCAAAACGAACTTCACTTCAATCAAAAACAAACAAACATTTAAATCAAAGAAAAAAAAGGGTTTGAACGCAAAAAAATATTTGAGATCTAAAAAAATTGCATTCAAGCAAGGTTTTTTTTTTGATTGAGGTGAGTTATATTTGATTGAAAATATTTTTTTGGATTCAAGTAATCTTTTTTGTATTTGGGCCATATTATGGGTAGGATATTTGTGTCTTTATTATTCAATCAAAAAAAGTTGATTTAAACAAAACAGATATTTTCAACCAAATTATAACTAACTAAATAAATAATAATAATGATAATAAAAATAAAAACTTTTCAAAGAAAAAAAGGTTAAAAGCAGTTTTTTGCATTCAAACACTTTTTTGATTGAAATGTTTGTTTTTTTTGATTGAAGTGAAGTTTGTTTTGATTGAAAATATATTTTTTGTTTAAATCAACCTTTTTTTTGATAATAATAAAGACACAAATGTATCTCCATATATATATGAAGACGCTCCAGACTCACAATGAAAAGTGGTTCATCTGTTTTTTCCTCTGAGATGATTTTAAAAAGAAATGCAGGTTTTATATTCTCGTGATCGTCTCTGCCTCCTCCGACATGTAATCTGTTGTTCTGTTGACAGGAAGTGATGTTTATGGGCAACGGCGAGCAGTACATCTGGAAGCCCCCCGAGGACGAGGAGCTGCTCCTGCTGCAGAATAAAGCCTTGGGCCCGATGACGACTGCTCACACCGTGGAGAATATACAACCGTCTGCCGCCGCGGTGAGCGACCGCTCCTCAGCCTCTGTCTGTTGTTCACAGTGTCGCCCTTTAAATTTATTATCCAGCCGCTTTAATACTAGACAAAGCACTTTTTTCCCTTCACACCAGCAAAATATCATAAGCCCCATTTTTCTGCTGTTTTTATTTATTTCTTTAACCAGTGCATTCTCGTCAGGTCGCAACGCTGAGCATCAGATTTTGTGATCTTTAAAGAAGGAGAAAAATAAACAGGTCAAACGCTCAGTTGTGCTGAAGATATTCTGAGAATCCGCCGACTATTTCAACCACTTAGATGAAAAAATATCATGTCTACTTCAATAAAAAGAAAAAAAAACACCCTCAATCTTTTAATCTGGCTCAGACTGTTTCAGAAGAACTATAATTTTACACTTTATCATAATTTATGTCTGAATTTTGATGTTATTTTCAAAAATAAGGTCAGATTAACCCTCCTGTTGTCCTACTGAGTCAAGGAAGGAAGAAGGAAGAAGGAAGGACAAAGGGAAAGATGGGAGGAAAGAAGGAAGGGAAAAATGAAGGAAAGATAGATGGAGGGAGGGAACAGATTGGGTCAATTGGGTCAAAAAGGAAAGAAGAAGTATAGGACGAAGGGAATGAAGGAAGGAAGGAAAAGGGAAGGGTAAAATGAAGGAGGAAGGAAAGAAAGATGGAGGGAGGGAGGGAACAGATTAGGTCAAAGAAGGAAGCAGAAGGATGGATGAAGGGAAAGAAGGGAGGAAGGAAGGACGGAAAGAAGGAAGGGAAAAAGGAAGGAAAGAAAGATGGAGGGAGGGAACAGATTGGTTCAAGGAAGGAAGAAAGGAAAGAAGGAAGGGAAAAGGATTGTGTAAAGAAGGAAAAGAGAAAGGAGGGAAAGGGAAGGATGGAGGAAGGGAACAGATTCGGTCACTTTGACCCAGAAGGACGACAGGAGGGTCAAATATATCAAATACAAGTCATTAACTAAAAGTTAAAAGTAATTTTGGTATCTTCAGATTTGTAAATACTGGTTGTGAGTTTCAACAAAGCTCTGAACCATAAATCTGCACTTTTCAGGCTGGAAAGGGTAAAGGAAAACCTGATGTTTATTTTCTGGGAAATTGACACATTTGCTCTGCTGTTGCGTTCAAGACGACTCAGAAACAACTGAGCAGTCAGAGCTCCAAATCAAACATTTTTTCAGCATCATTACGTTCAAGCTACAGGTCAACTAGGAGGAGAAAAAAACATGGATGCCCGAAAGAAGTTTGGCAAATTGTGGCTCATTGCTGAACATGAAAAATATATGCAGCAGCAATTTAGGGTTATTCTGGAAGCAGATAAACGACAAATAACTTTATGTATCCAGGCAGGCTTTTGAACCCGTAGGTCACAACTACAAGTCACGACTTACGTCTTTGTAGCGTTCCAGGCAACCCGTAACTCGTGTTTTTCCGAGCTGTTACCTGTGAAAATGCACTAGAACGGCAGTCAAACCCGTAACTTTACCTGTGAACTCGTACCAGATCAAGTTACGGCTTGCCTGGAATGCATCATTTGTTAACAATTCAAAATTACCATGAACCATGATGGCCGCCATTTTTGTTGCTGAAATTGGAGCTCTGAGATGATACCTGAATATCCTGTATCCCTGTAGAGTTTGACGCTGTTCAATTCATCTTTCACATCCTGGAGATCGTCTTTTCCAAGTTGCAACTTGTTTTGAACGCAGGATAACTCTCATGTCTGTCTGGTTAAAAAAATTAAAGGTGCAACCAGCAGCCAGTTAGCTTAGCTTAGCATGAAGACAGCTAATCTCACATTTTAACACATGATACGTCCTCAAAGTGTAAAAGCAACAAGCTGTGGATTTTGTGCAGGTGAAGAACTGGCACAACAAAACCACAACTCACTGTTTTTGCTTTTTGTTAAATGAAGACCAATGTGTCGTCTGCATATTATTATTATTATATTAATGAGTGAATGTTGTGTCGTCGGCTGCAGGTGGCTGAGATGTACTCCAAGGTGTGTAAACCAGGGAAGAAGAAGCGGGCGGTGCCGGGGTCGCCCCCCGCCAACCCCGGCTTCCGGACCTTGGGCCGTGGCGACCGCGACCGCGACCGGGACGGGGGGTTCAGCGTGGTGGTGAAGCCGCAGACCTGGGCGCCGCAGGAGGGCAAGGCGGCGGGCGGGCCGCTGGACGACCACTGCTACGAGTCCATCGGGACGGAGGAGGTCGACCCGTCCTACGAGAACCTGGAGGGCGGCGGCGCCTGGAAGCGCGAGCGGCCGCCCAACACGTGCGCCACGCTGAGGCCGCGCAGGAAGAAGACCCAGCAGCCCTTGCAGCAGCAGCAGCCGCCGCCGCCGCCGCCCACGCAGCAGACGCCCAAGCTGCAGCACCTGCCCGCCAAGGCGCTGCTGCTGCCGGGGGAGAACCTGTACGAGAGCATCGGAGACCTGAAGCAGGGCTCCGCCACCTCCAGCACCACCACCATATTCACCTTCAACGACGGCATGGAGATGTACGTGACGGGGCTCTGAGGCGCGGCTGCACTGTGACCCCCCCCCCCCGGTCCAACACAAGGAGCTGAGCGAACGCCACGCGGAGCGGCGGCCGAGCCCCTGTCATGCTCACCCACACATACTGTTTACATCCAGTCATAACATCCTGCCTGTCACAGGCTGCGAGGCCGAGGGCGATACGTCGACCTGTTATGACCTGGGCTGAAGAGAAAGTCCAATCTATAAACCTTATAAGGAATCCAAAGGTAGTGAATAATAAATGAGCACAAGACTATTGCAGAGCAATCTGTCAGTAACAGTAGCACTTCTATTTTACTGATACTTATGTGCAAAGCACAATAAAGTAAAAAGCCTAAATTCTTCCTCAATTCTAGCGGGTAAAAATAGTCACTTATCTGGTCCGAGCAGGATCTTTATTTGGGAGAAGAGGCGTCTTCTGTAGCACTTACAGTCTGTCGTGAGCAGACCTTCCCTGTAGTTGGTCAAGATGTGATTCAGGACGGAATTTAAATGATATAAAGGAACGAATTACTAATCAAAAATACTTGAAAGCTCAGGGACCAAGAGAAACAATTATGAGAGTATTATAAAGAAAATTGCACACATTTTGCGCATTCCTCCTCCTATAAAAGGCTTCAGCTAACTTTAGACCGTTTCCATTAGCAGAAGAGAAACTTCAGCAGATCTTTCCTTCTGTCCCTCCGTCACGTTTTCGTCTCATCTCACATGGACTGAACACTGTCTCCACTGCCGTCTGTAAATGAAGTGTTTTACTTTGTTGATCCTGTTTCTGCACTTTGCCTGCTACGAGTTGCATGCTTCAAAAAATACAAAAACAAAAACAAACAAAAAAAAAAGTGACCAAAAGGAAAAAAAAAATCAAACAAAAAAATCAAGCACTGTCATGTGGTACCTCTATATGAATGTTTTTTCTTTTTCTATTGTCGTTGGTTGTTTTTTTTGTTTTTTGTTTTTGTTTTGTTTTTTTGCTTTTTTTTTTGTTCCTTCTTTCAGTGTGTTGCTTTATTTCTGTGTAGAGCACAAAGCCAGTTAGATGGAGAGGACGACGTCTGTGGCTCGGTGGGACTCAGACTCTGTGCAGCAGAGAGGAGGCTTCACTTTCCCTCCTGCTGCACCGTGCGACACACAAAGAGACACACACACAACACACGCACACAGACACACACAGGACAGTTCAGATGAAACAAGACTAAAGAGAACTGATCGAAACGTGGAGACAGTCCACTCAACACACCATCGCCCCTCTCCCCGCCTCCTCCTCCTCTTGTGAACCTGCTCTGGGTTTTTTCGCCATAGTGCAGCTGAACTGATGTGTATTAGCAAAGTGTCATGTCTCGTCATCGCTCCATCGATGAATGAATACTCTCTCTTCTCTTCTCTCTCTTCTTCTCTCTGTTATCTGTGTTAAAAATATCGCAGAAGTGACTAAAATGTGAAGCAAAGGGTTCGTGAAGCAGCAGAGCGTCAATGTGAGGATATAACACACACATAATACACACATATACACACACATATTATATATATATATACACGCAAAACATCCAAATCCTGGACAATATGACGACGACGACAAGTTCATTTGACCAAATATCCCCAGCAAACAATGTGATTATACTGTATGTTGATGCAACGTGTATGTACATTACAAAAAGAGAAAGAATAATAAATATATCATCAGTGTCAAGAAATCTATCTTTTTCTATTATGTTTAATTGTGTTTTTGGAATGACTTCTCTTGTGACACAATCTGCAAAACAGCTGCAATGTAAAAAAAAAAAGAAAAAAAAAAAATCAGTGTTATTCTGTTTGTTGTTTTTTGAAGCCATGAAGCTACGGTGTGTTTTCTTTTTTCTTTTTGTTTTTATATATATATATTTTTTTTTCTTTTTGGAAAAAAAAAAAACCCAAGCTAAGTTTAAATGTGGCAGCTAATGTTGTGTGTTTGCTATTCAGACTACAGGGTCTTGTACTCGAAAAAGCGTGTAATTAAGTGCTAAGTGCAAAAGATTGTAATGTTTTATATCAAGATTACTATTCATGAAATGTCAGTCAAGTTTATACTTTTGTAATAAAGTGGCACTTTAAAAAAAACCCAAAAGTTTTATCTCATAGTCTCGGTTCTTAAAAAGCTGACACTGAACTTATTATTTTTTTTAAACCTGAGAGTTCACTTCGCCGCCCGTCGTCGACTGCAGAGGGAACAAAGGCTCTTTCTTTTTTCTAATGATCTCAAAAAGCTGCCTCTAGATTTATATCTTCAGTCCAATGAGAGCAGGGAGAAAAAAAAAATCTGAACACGTTTATTTTTATTTTATTCTGAGGGTCAAATTCAGAAGAAAAAAAAAAAGAAAAAGAAGGAAGAAAAACCTTTAAAGTGTCTCATTCAGTGGTGTTTTCTATGTAAGGCTGCTTCTTTGTGTACAATCTTACAACCTCATTCCACATGGAGTAGGAGTGTGCGTGCATGTGTGTTTTTTTTGTGTGTGTGTGTACACGTGCACATGTGCCAGCAGAGTAGCAGCGGCGGTGGATGGGTAGGAGGGTTGTGGGGTGTGTAGGGGGGGGAGGAAAGAGGGAAGGGAAAAAAAAAAAAAAATAGGTCACCCCTTAAAACAAAAAGCTTGCAGTCAACATCGCAACCGTCTGCCGAATTTTCATTGGCGGGCTTGTCTCCATGGTAACAGGTTAACCTTGAGGCAGTAGTCACATGGAGCGAGCGAGTCTTCTGCTGTCTTGGAGAATACAGCGTGCGTCGTATGACATCCATGATCACAGTGTCACCCACAGACACACACACACAGACACAGACACACACACACACACACACACACACACACACACACACACACACACACACACACAGACACACACACAAAGAGAAGAAGCGTGTAGCAGCAGCAGCCGATACTGTAGGTGTGAAGAAGATGATACAACATCCAGAGCTAATGTGATGTGTTAATCTCACTGTGTGGAGAATGAATGACTGGAATAAACGCTTGAATGAATGAATGAATGAATGAGTGAGTGAATGAGAGAGAAAAGAGAGAGTGTCGGGTTCATTGAAGGTACACAACGACAACGATGACAGCCAGTGAGATAATAACAACAGGCTGGCTGGATGGAGGAAGGATGGATGAGGATCCACCAGCAGCGTCTCCTCTTCGTCGTCGTCACGGTGATCAGGAGTAAAATAAAACACAGTGCGAACACAGGAGGGAGGGAGAAGTGGGAGGCTTTGAGTTGTTTTTTTGTTTTTTTTTTACTGCACAGTTTGTTTCCCTGAAGTGACACGTCTTAACATCATCATGAACTATTTCTCCAAAAAACATTGTTTCATCCATGACATCAAATCAACACATTTCACACTTGTGCAAACGGAGGTGAACCAGGTGTGTGTGCATTTATAGATTCACTATAAATCACAGAGAGAAAGAGAGAGAGAGAAAGAGAGAGAGAGAAAGTGTAAATGTGAGCTACACTGACCCCTTCAGGCTTTAAAGTGCATCAGAGCAGGATCCACAGTATTGGCCTGTGTCTGAACCCTGAGAAGTCAGAGGAGCTCCGGGAAAATCATTCAGCCGTCCACGACGTCCTCACACCTTCACCTTCACCTTCACCTTCACCTTCACCATCAGTCCAGAAAAAAAGAGCTATTTTTTTCCCCCATGTTTGGAAACTGAGACAAACAGTGAAGAATGAAAAACAGAAGATGAATGTGTTTCCTCCCACTCTCTGAGCTCCTTCACCTGTTGTTACTGTGTGTAAACCTGCAGGATTAAGGTGATGATAATAATAATAATAATAATAATAATATAACTGTGTGTTTAATATAAAGGCTCCGACAGCTCCTCTACTTTAGATGTGAGTTCAGTTCAGTACATTACATTTAAACAAAAACAAACAAACAAAAAAAGCAGAATTCAGTGTAAATGAGTCTGTATCACAGCGTGTTCAGGAGCAGGTTGCACCAGATGTTTATAAAATCCAAATCTAGTTAATTCAAGTCGCACAGAAAGACTGAATTAAAACTCCTGCAACTCATAACCTAGTAGTGTAACCTCATTGCAAACTGGATTAAATCATTTTAACCCTCCTGTCGTCTGTTCCCTTCCTCCATCCTTCCTTCCTTTCTCCCTTCCTTCCTTCCACAATCCTTTTTCCCTTCCTTTCTTTCTTCCCTTCGTCCTTCTTCCTTCCTCTTTTGATCCTCCATCTTTCTTTCCTTCCTTTTCCCCTTCCTTCTTTCCCTTCTTCCTTCCTTGAAGGAATCTGTTCCTCCCTCCATCTTTCTTTGCTTCCTTTTTCCTTTCCTTCTTTCCACAATCATTTTTCCCTCCCTCCCTTCCTTCCCTTCGTCCTTACTTCTTCCTTCCTTTTTGACCCAATTGACCCAATCTGTTCCTTCCATCCATCTATCTTTCCTTCCCATCTTTCCCTTTGTCTTCTCCTTCTTCCCTTCCTCTTTTGATCCAATTGACCCTCCATCTTTCTCTCCTTCCTTCTTTCCCTTCTTTCTTCCTTGAACGAATCTGTTCCCTCTCTCTTTCCTTCCCTTTTCCTTTCCTTCTTTCCACAATCCTTTTTTCCTCCCTCCCTTCCTTCCCTTCATCCTTACTTCTTCCTACCTTTCTGACCCAATTGACTTAATCTGTTTCCTCCCTCCATCTATCTTTCCTTCCTTTTTCCATTCCTTCTTTCCTCCCATCTTTCCCTTTGTCCTTCCTTCCTTCCTTCCTTCCTTCCTTGACCCAGGTGGGCAACAGGAGAGTTAAACACATTTATACGAGTTTCTATTCACATGATAATAAAGCGAACGACTGGAATTTGAAGCTCAACATGTGACGTGAGTTAGAAACATCTGTCTGTCTTCTCCTCCGGCGCCACCATGAGGTCAAAGTCTCAACAAACAACTGCACAGTTTGCTACGACTCCCTACACATGAACGTTATTATTAACTTCATCATATTTATGGTTTATTTCTAAGAGAGAAAAAAAAACCTCAATATCCCATAATCCTCAGCTGCAACTCGACTCTCTGTCAGTGTCACTGAGAACTGGATTTTCAAACAGCTGGTGCAACCTGATGCTGGATGAGATATTAATAATATTAATAATAAATAATGTTGTTGTTGATTTATTGCACCTCTATGTTATTGGCACTGTTTCACCTCTGTGACTCTGAGTATGAAAATATTTACGATGAGCTCTGAGTTGTAAATACAGCAATAGAACATCCCGTCATGCAGAACTGACTGAGACTCGTCTGTCGTGTCGAGTAGAAAACTTCATGTCCAGAACATGAGACGTGAACAGAACAGTGTTTTTTCTTGTGTGTTTGTTTGTTGTTGTTGTTGTTTTTTTTTGCTTGTCTACGGCCTGAAGAAGACGCACGGTAACAGAGGTTTTGTTTTTTCAAGTAGTGTTGCTCGTGTTTTTTCCTGTCAAAGATCTCACAGATGTTTTTTGTGTCAGTGCGACGGCTGCTCCGTGTCGTCGTCGTCGTCGTCGTCGCTCCAACCGTCCGACCCGTCCGTCCCAAAGTACCGGTCCCCGAAGTCTCCTACAAAACACACAACAGCGGAGTCAGAGTCTGGAGCTGAAGGAAATGATAAAATCACAACTAGAATAAACATTAAGAGACATTAAAGGAGACATATTATGCCCCTTTTCCACAAATCTAAATAGTTCCCTGGTGTCTTAAAGGGGTAGTTTAACATTTTGCCAAACTGGCCCATTGCCATAATCCCTATAGTCAGTATAGCAGTAGGTTCGTTACCTTTCATTGTCGGTGCAAGCTATTTTTAGAACGGTGGAGCAGAGCCGTGAGCTGCTCAGAGCTACACTACGGAGGCTCATGGGATTTCTTGGTTTCCCTCATCAAACTCATCAAATACACAATCCAACAACTCCACAACGCTCAGTTGTGACCTGCACATTCACCACGCTATGAGATAATAAGTGAACGTTACGTGACAGAGTTGTTTTAGAGGGAAATACAGAGACTGCTTGATGAAAAACTGCCCCGACGGGAAAGCGCATCAGTGGTTTTGCATGAATTTACCTCTAAAACAACTCTGTCTGGTAACGATCTGTTATTATCTCATAGCGTGGTGAATGTGCAGGTCACAACTTGTCCACCAGAGCGTTGTGAATTGTTGGATTGTGTATTTGATGAGTTTGATGAGGGGAAACCAAGAAATCCCATGAGCCTCCGTAGCGTAGCTCTGAGCAGCTCGCGGCTCTGCTCCGCCGTTCTAAAAACAGCTTGCACCGACAATTAAAGGTAACGAACCTACTGCTATGACTATAAGGATTATGGCAATGGGCCAATTTGCCAAAAATGTTGAACTATTCCTTTAAAATAATGAATTAGTGGAACATAGCACATCAATGTTCATCTTAAAGTGTCTAAATAAGGTTTATCAACTGATAAATATACTTTTTAATTCCTGCATCAACCTAAAAGCAGCGCTGGGAGCCGAACACGTCGTCGTACATCAGCTGTTATTTAAACTCTTCAAAGGCTCAGAGGTTTCCAAGTTCTGCTTTGAACCAGGTGTGTGTGTGTGAGACACGCGGTTATAAATAGTGAGAGTGAGCACGTGCAAGTTGTCGTTGTTGTCGTCGTCGTTTTTGTTCTCTTCTTACCGATACCAGGAATTACGTGTAAGGAGTCGTCCAGACTCTTGTCCACGGCGCTGGTGATGATTTTAACCTTGGGGAAGGCGTAGGCCACGGAGTGAACGCCCAGCTCGGCCATCAGCAGCGACACCAACACGATCCGGTCCTCCTGCACCTCGTGGTCCTGCTCAGACACACACACACACCCACACACAGACACACGCACACACACACACACACACACAGACACACACACACACATCAACAGCTGTCAGAGTCTGATCTGTCGCGATCAGGAAGGAAAAAATAAAACTAAGAGAAACGATCTGACAGGAGAAGAGGAAGAAGACGACGTGCTAATAAAAAAACCAGGACAAACACACAAACAGACACGTGATGTGATGTAAGAGGAGCGGGGTCGTTCGTCCCTGCTGCCGCGGTCACACTGAGGAGTAACGACGATGCTAATCTCCACCCACCAATAGGACTCGCACCGCCATCATGGCGGCGGCGCCGGTGGAGACCGTGCTGTCCATTAGGATGACATGATCTTCGCTGATGTCTTTGGGCAGACGCAGGTAATGCAGCTGGCGAGGCCGGAGAGAGAGAGGGAGAGGGAGAGAGGAGGAGACAGGTTACCATGGTTACAGAGGCAGGAAGGGTAGTTACCACGGAGACACACATCATGTGGAAGAATTAAAAAAAAACAAAACAGGAAAACAATCAAAAATACTTTCGTCTTTTTATCTGATGCAATTTGATGTGATGTGATTTTGAGACACGATCAAAAAAATAAACAACAACAGTTACATATTTGTCCACCTCTCACACTTTCCCAACTCTCCACGGTCAAATGAAAGGTCACTGGGGCCTGATTTTTGGCAAGGATGTTTATCTTTGGGTAATCTCTGGATGTCCCGAGTTTCAGAATGAAAATCCATTTTTTGGACCCGTAATACATTTTTACAACATCCATGAACCTTCAAAAACGTCCACCTCCGCCTATGGGTTTTTTAATGTATTTTAAAGTAAAAAATTTTAACTAACAGATATCACCATGAAACTTCCCAAGTGTATTACTCACATTAAGACAAATGTTTTTTGTATTACAAGTTTTGTTAAATTTTATGTTTAAATATGTAAATGAGGCAATAATTTCCAGAACCGAAATCTGAACAATGGATAAAGCCCCTTTAAAAATTCTTGTTTTATTTTGTTGACATATTATAGTCAGAAGTTTTCACCGAGGGGATTTTGGATATCTCCTTTTTTTTATCACTAAAATACTGTCACCAGCCCTAAAGCCCATAGAGCCCCATAGAAATGATGTGTTTTGACATGGGTTTCAAAATTTTTAACCCCTTCCTGGCCAGTTGTTTTTTCTGCAAAAAGTGATTTTCATGTTTAGTCAAGACCCAGCCCTATATGTATCACAAATATTTTGTGAGTAACTGATGGTAAAATGTATTTATCTATTTATTGATTCACCTCTGGTTCTCCTGAGTCCAGGTTGGTCTGGATCAGGATCTTGCCGATGCGGACGTCTTTGCACACGGCCCTCAGGGCGGGCTCCATGGTCTCTCCTGCCCGCAGGATGGACACGCCGGTGATCTGCAGAGACGACGAGTATGGTGTGTGTGTGAGGACGGGGATGCCGAGGACACACACACACACACACACACACACACACACACACACACACACACTCTCGACTGCAAGTTAACAAGACCTTGTAAAAACCCGGAGCATCACTCACCCCTCTGCCGTTGTCGCTGCGTCCCTCGTACTCGTGGCCCTGTGGAGTCTGAACGATGCACGGCTGTTGGAGGACACACAGGAGGAAGAATTTTACTACACACACACACACACACACACACACACACACAATGTGCAGGTTTTTGTTCAGATACAAAAGGAGAATAACAACATATCTGCTGTTAAAGCCCCAGTATGTAACTTATTTGTTTTTTTATTAGCAAAAATCAAAATATTGCTTTCATAAATACGTATTTCACTGAAACTGTGTCGAATCACACCCGCATACAAATGAAAGCTTTCTCGTACCTTAGAATGAGTTGTTACAAGTCGTTACAAATACATAAGTGGGCGACGCACCGAACCGAGGCGGCCATGTTGCATCGCCATTTCTTACGTTCAGTGGCAGCGTGCGTGACCGTAGGTAACCACGGAAACTCACGGAGCTGTTGGCTCGGGGAGAAAGTTTTCCAGGTAGCGCCTGTTAAAACTGTCACCACTGTGTAGTGTGAGGAAGGACGGAGGCACTGGTGTTGCATTCAGGTGCAGTCAGGCAGACGGCCGTCGGCAAACCAACCGGATGTCATTTTACTCGACGAGAGAAAGACGGTAAAACATGGGTCAGGTAAACAATACAACATCACCATGACAACATATTGTCACGCCTGTATTGTTTTGCCTCGTGCTGGCGGACCACTTGTTTACATAGAGGCTTGTTTATCCTGTTACATGCAGCGTCTGTTGTCTGTCTGACGTCTGCCCGATTTCACGTGAATGCAACATCAAGAATACGTTCCGATATGCAACCGCACCGCTAGATGGGGGGAATTCCTACGTATTATACCTTTAAACTACAACTAAACCCACTATTTTTGCTTTAACTCCCTCTCTGAGTCGACAGTGGCTTCGCCGTCCTCTCCTCATGTTTCCTCACAGGATGAAGGCGATCAATCAGAACAACCCAGTATTGATTGGACTGACTATTCCCTCCGTGGGCACAGACAGAAACCAAACCAGCAGGTTTCCTTGTTGCCTTGGCGAGGCAGGACAACTCCTCTGACTGTATCTCCGAGGACCAGAGCTCCTAAATGTCTTAAATGTTTATTTATCCCTGTCGTTATTGATTCAGTCCGATCACGTCTGAGCTCAGTTCATCAATATGTTCGACGTCTGACTCCGTTCACTGTGTTTAGTCTCAACGATGAACCCTCCTCTTGGCATCTTAATACAGAAATCTGAATCAGCTGGCAGAGCAGTGCATTATGGGATGTTAATGGTTATACTGTGCACCATCCATATCGGTTCTGTTTCCTTTAATACGTCCAAACACCTGCTGCTCGAATCCACCGAAAATTAAACATTTGAAAACAGAGATTGACTTGATGTCTTTGTTTGGAAGCTGTTTTAAAATTATAATAACATAAATTAAAGCTGCTCTCAGCCGTTAAGTTGTTAAGATGATTTGTATGTGACAGTCTCAAACGTGCAGAACCACTGATAAGGTCCTTTACACCTGTGGTGAAGTGAATTTTTGTGACTTATTTTGTCCACTTGGGGGCAGTGAAAACAAACTGTGACCACATTCAGTCACATTTTAGATTCATATGTTAGCAAACAGTTGCTTATTTTAAACATTTCATGAATTTTGGCTCTGTTTTTTCCCCCCTCAGCCAACTCCTCAGGGAAAAATCCAGCTCTTTATCTGCTAACACTTAAACTCTTTCTTTAAAGGGATAGTTCAACATTTTGGCAAACTGGTCCATTACCATAATCCCTATAGTTTTAGCAGTAGGTTCGTTACCTTTAATTGTCAGTGCAAGCTATTTTTAGAACGGCGGAGCAGAGCTGCTCAGAGCTACGCTACGGAGGCTAATGGGATTTCTTGGTTTCCTTCATCAAACTCATCAAATACACAATCCAACAACTCCACAACGCTCTGGTGGACAAGTTGTGACCTGCACATTCACCACGCTATGAGATAATAACACAACGTTACCAGACAGAGTTGTTTTAGAGGTAAATACAGAGACTGTTTGATGAAAAACTGTCCCTGAAGGCAACGCGTATCAGCGGTTTTGCATGAATTTCCCTCTAAAACAACTCTGTCTGGTAACGTTCTGTTATTATCTCATAGCGTGGTGAATGTGCAGGTCACAACTTGTCCACCAGAGCGTTTTGGAGTTGTTGGATTGTGTATTTGATGAGCCAAAATGTTGAACAATCCTTTTAAGTAGACATGTGAAAAACTCTCTAAAACTCTGACTTATCATCTGTGGGTTCATCCATTTCACATGAGTAATAATGTGATTAATTGTTCATATAAAAACATAGATGGCAGCTGCTTTAAAGTACCTTAGATGGCAGAAAGGTGAGTGCATTCTCTATGAGAAGCCGCATTAACCTCTTAGAGTAGAAGATGAACTCGTCTCGACTCGTGTCTTTGTTCCTGCAGCAGAGTGAAAATTAGACGTTATTAATAAAGTCATATTGTTTTCACTTTTGCACAATCACACAAGAGCTGCAGACTGCGGCGACGGCCCCGGTACCTGATGATGGTGTGAAGGCCTCTGACCTGCGGCGTACTCTCCAACACGCTGAGCGTCTGAGGCAGCGGCGGCTGAGTCTGCTGAGCCGAGGCCAGGAGCGCCCTGAGAGAAAAGGGTTTTTTAACTCTGATTCTCTGCTACATGAAGCAGTCGGACTTTAGAGCGAAGATACAGAGAGTTACCGACGAGGCCAAGTTCTCTAAACACAGAGCGACTGATCCAAAAACAACAAGTGACAATATGTACAAGCGTACCTGACACTGAGCTCACGCTGCATGAAGAGAGGATGAGAGAAAAACAATGAGACAGGGTAAAAAAAGAAAAAGAAAAAGAAAAGATAAGTCAGAAGATAAAAGGATTTCAGAGGATAAGACTGTTCTGGTTTTACAAATCCTTTCAAAACACCTCTTAATGCTTCAGGATTTCCACAGCATGTCTGTTAAATACCGCTGAAGACGTAAATCTTTAAAATGAGGAAACAAATATAAACTTTCTGTGATTTTCACCACTCGTCGCTCGAGCAGGAGGAAAACGTTGATTGTGTTTGTTGGGGACTATTTTCAGCTGTGGATTTGCAGTCACAGTATTTACACAGCACCAGGCCGCAGATCAAAATAAACTGTGAGTGTGTTTGTTCGTGATAATAAAAGGAACAAAAAAACAAAAACGTTGCGCCCATGTGGGCTCAGTGATGGCTGCCATTTTGGATCTGGTGTCATCTGGGTAAAGAGCCTGGATTTGTTCAGCTCAGGAGCCAATGAATCCTTAAATCAACATTTCAATCACCAGCTCTGTCTGATAGTTTTACCACAGACGACTACGGAGACGACACAACTGGACACAACCGATGCAACTGTGAAATGCAGAATTTTCAGAATAAGAGTCTTGCTTAAATATTCATTCACCGTCTAACATGTTAAAAGCTTCTTTCTGACAACACGAGGAAGACGAGTGTTCTGATTTCAACAGTGTTGACCAGGTATTAAATAACCTGTTGCCCAGAGAGCAATAATTTTACCCTCAGGTCGTATTCAGTGTCTCATATTTACAGAAAAATCTGCAACTTCTTTAATTCATATTTGAATAACGATAAAAGAGAATGAATCTGCAGCCTCTGCAGGGGAGGTACAAACCCTCAATGAGGAGTAGAATACGTAATTTAATTTTCTTTATAAGCAAAAGAAAGAAAAATGAGCGAGGGAAGGGTTAATGAGAGTCGCAGAGCAGTGATGAATTACATGTGGTGACGGCTTCACACCCGTTCATCACAGAAGAACGTCTGTGGTTGAGGTTTGGACAGTGTGAAACAAACAAAGGACAGAGGATTTTAAAGGATTTCAGTTCAACAGGGGATCAGAGGTGGATCCTGATTCGATAAAAAACTACTGAACCATTTCTATAATGACGTTTTTAATGTGATTCATTTAAAATATCACCAGACTTTGGAGCAGGATCAATACAATACAAACAGTTTATGACCTTCCTCTCTCTCTCTACAGTATCTCTCTCTGTGTCTCTCTGTCTCTGTGTTACAGTGTTTGACCACATGGTGGCGCCACCGTCTGCGCCCGCTTACACACTCACTCACCTCCTCCAGTTGGCTGTGAACATGCTGGACGATGAGGTCGATGGCCACCATGTTCCCGCCGCCTTCGAGAGAGAAAACAACACAGAGTCATTTGGCCTGTTGCTGCTGCTGCTGCTTTGAAACACAGTTAAAACCCTCCTGTTGTCCTCCTGGGCCAAGAAAGGAAGGAAGGAAGGAAGGAAGGAAGGACGAAGGGAAAGAAGGAAGGAAGGACAAAGGGAAAGATGGTAGGAAAAAAGGAAGGGGAAAAGGAAGGAAATATAGATGGAGGGAGGGAGGGAACAGATTGGGTCAAAAAGGAAGGAAGATGTAAGGACAAAGGGAAGGAAGGAAGAAAGGAAGGGAGGAAGGGAGGGAGGGAAAAAGGATTGTGGAAAGAAGGAAGGAAAGAAAGATGGAGGGAGGGAACAGATTCATTCAAGGAAGGAAGAAGGGAAGGAAGGAAGAAAGGACGAAGGGAGAGAAGGAAGATAGGTAGGAAGGAAGGAAGGAAGGCAGGATAAAGGTAAAGAAGGAAGGACAAGGGGAAAGAGGGGAGGAAAAAGGAAAGGGAAAAGGAAGGAAAGATAGATGGAGGGAGGGAACAGATTGGGTCAATTGGGTCAAAAAGGAAGGAAGAAGTAAGGACGAAGGGAAGGAAGGACGGAAGGAAGGAAGGGAGGGAGGGAAAAATAATTGTGGAAAGAAGGAAGGGAAAAAGGAAGGAAGGAAAGAAGGAAGGAAAGAAAGATGGAGGGAGGGAACAGATTCATTCAAGGAAGGAAAAGAAAGGAGGAAAGAAGGAACGGAAAAGGGAAGGAAAGAAAGATGAAGGGAGGGAACAGATCAGGTCAAGTGGATCAAAAGAGGAAGGAAGAAGAAGTAAGGACGAAGGGAAGGAAGGAAGGGGAAAAGGATTGTGGAAAGAAGGAAAGGGAGAAAGGAAGAAAGGAAAGAAGGAAGGATGGAGGAAGGGAACAGAAGGACGACAGGAGGGTTAAGAATAATAAAAATGGCGGCGTCCGTCTCTCCGACCTCTCGGCACCACGATGTCGGCCAGCCTCATGGTCGGCTCGATGTACTGCTCGAACGCCGGCTTCACAAACTTGTTGTACTGCTTGATGACGCCTTCGATGTCTCGTCCTCGCTCTGTGATGTCCCTGCGGAGCCGGCGGACCAGCCGGATGTCTGAGTCTGTGTCCACAAAGATTTTCATATCCAGGAGCTGCAGGTGGAAAGAGCAAACACACACACACACACACACACACACACACACACACACACACGCCGAACAGTTCAATAACATTTACTTCAACAAAGCAGCTGCTCAAACAAAAAAGCTGCCGGTGATTACTTCACTCAGGAATTCTTCAAAAAGCAGGAAAAAGAAAAAAGCACCTGAACGCCTCACCTGAAGAAGCTCTTTGTCTGCAAAAGACATAATTCCTTCAAATATGATTACGCTGGCTCCGTACACATTTTTCTGCATAAAGGACGAGAAAAAGAGAAGAAGTGAGAGTCTTCAAAGCGTAAAACACAACTTCACGAACAGTCGGTTTAACTCGTCTCAGATTAAAGCTGCAGAGCGTCACTTTAGAGGAACATGCTGCTGCTTATACTGCAGGAAAAAAACATGTTTACAGAGAGAAACCGCTGCAGCCGTGTCACTTTCACTCGTTTACACATGTAAAACACACCCATTAATGTTTTAAAGGATGTTTTCTCTGCAGCTGAATGTGGTTTCCTGTTGGTGTAGGGGTGAAAATCACAAGTTTCATAACTAGAAGATAAGATTTTGATTCGATTGAAGGACCACTAAGTCACTTTTATTTGTATCAAATCTCAAAATACAACTAACTTATCATTTCTGAGCTCAACCAGACATATAAATGAAAAATAATCTAAAATCAGCCTCTTCTTCATTCTAAAGTCTCACATTTTGAGATACTGAACTGTCTATTTAAAGAGGGATTGTGGTGTGAACCTTTTCTCCTGTTTAGAGTCTCAAACCAGATATTTTTAGATCTTAGTCATTAGCTTCACACGCGTCTTGCAGCAGACACACTCATCATCGCTCAGATCTGCCAGGGGAAATTTCAAAATAAAGGCGTGTCTTTGAATGATGATATGCAGTTATATGTCTGTTTAATGTTTTCACTTTGGATCGATGCTTGTTGATCATTGAATCGATGTATTGATGTTTTATTATTACAGTGGCATCATGCAAAGGTTTGGGCACCCCTGGGTTCAAAATGTCTGTTAATGTGAACAGTTCAGCAAGTGGAAGATGAAACGATCTCCAAAAGGCATCAGGTTAAACATGAAACACTCTGTTTTTGCAATATTTTAGGCAATATCAGTGTGTTATTTTTGTTTTCTACAGTTTTGGAGAGAAAAGGGGAAACACAGCAGCAGCCTGTAAAAGAACGGGAAACCCAGGAGACTTGAGCTCTCAAGATATTTACTATTTACTCGCTGTAATAGTTTCCAATGGGGGGGCTACTAGCTACTAACTACTGTATGCAGGGGGCCCAAACATTTTGCTTTTCTGTCATTTTGAAAATGTAAAAGATGAAAATAAAATAAAAATATATATCGATTAAAATGTAAAGTAATGTAATGTAACTTCTTGCCTTTTTGGAGATCATTTCATCTTCCAGTTGCTGAACTGTTCACATTAAAGGTCCAGTGTGTAATAATTGTCAAGATTTATTGGCAAAATCTGAATATACAACCCATAAATATAGTTGTATAAGTGTATAATCGCTATAAAATAAAATGTGTTTGGTTTTCGTAGCCTTGTAATTATTATTTTATATCTACATATAGCAAGGGTCTTGCTTTAGAGAGTGTCGCCGTCTTGCGCTGCCATGTTTGTACGGCAGCCTGAACGGAAAATCCAGCCAGACAGAGAGCACGTTTCAAGAGTTTCACGTTCATAAATAAACCAACGTAAAAGAAGGCAGAAGGAAAGAAGAAGGAGGAGGAGGAAACAGCAGACGTATCGTAAAATGGTTTAGATCTTCACCTCATCGCTTCATACTCCTGAAATACTCCCTGTCGTGGTAAACAAGTTTTTTTATCCTCGGAGTGAGTGAGTGAGCACTGCACTAGACAACTAGAATCGGACCACTAGATAATATATCACGGTCTCCCCCGCCCCCCACATCACACATTGGATCTTTAAAGGGACATTGTGTAACTTCTCCTGTTCTCTATTCACGAAAATCGATTATTTGGTTCAAAAGTCTGTTTTTCATTAATCAGTAATCCCCCCCATCAACAAACTGAAGTGTTTGGGCGGTGCGTGGCGCAGTGGGTAGAGCGGCCGCCCCATGTAGAGGCTACAGTCCTCGCCGCAGGCGTCCCCGGTTCGAATCCCGCATCGGGCAGACCTTTCCTGCGTGTCATTCCCCCTCTCTCTGCCTCCCCATTTCCTGTCTATCTCTACTGTCATCACTATCAAATAAAGGCAAAAAGCCGAAAAATATACTTTAAAAAACAAAAAAAAACAAACAAACTGAAGTGTTCCTTTCAGCTCTGAATTAGCCGTTCATATCATTCATATCTACATGGAGCGGGTAAGCTCGGTGCTGCTGCCATGTGGTGTCGCCATGTTTTTACGTTCAGTGGCAGCGTGACGGTAGGAAACCACGGAAACTCAGCGGAGACACCGGAGCTGCCGGCTCAGGTCGAGGTGGCGTCTGTGAAAAGTCACCGCGGTAACGCAGTGAGGAGGAATGGAGCGTTACACTGATGCTGCATTCACCTGCAGTCGGGCAGACGGCCGTCGGTAACAAACCAGATGTCGTTTTAGTCACAGAAGTTGAGAGAAAGCCAGTAAAACGTGGGTCAGGTAAAACAATACCACATCGCCATGACAACATATTGTCACGTTTATTGTTTTGCCTCGTGCTGACGGACCACTTGTTTACATAGAGGCTTGTTTATGCCGTTATGTGCAGCGGCTGTCGTCCATCTGCCGTCTGCCCAATTTCACGTGAATGCAGCATGAAAAATACGATTGAGTTGCTTGCGATATACAACCGCAACACTAGATGGGAGTAATTCCTACACAATGTAGCTTTAACAGAAATTTAGACTTTATGCCCCTAATGAGCAGCTCTACGTCTTCAGGTTGATTGATGAATAAAAAGCTGCAGAAAAACGTTCAAACTGTGAAACCAAAGCTTCTTCTCTGTGATATAACAACAACAACAACAACAACAACAACAACAACAACAACAACAACAACAACAACGATAGCAGCAGCAGCAGCA
This sequence comes from Trachurus japonicus, assembly GCF_045865225.1. NCBI lineage: Eukaryota > Metazoa > Chordata > Actinopteri > Carangiformes > Carangidae > Trachurus > Trachurus japonicus. The sequence goes on from NC_140913.1 coordinate 30,686,998, forward strand.
GCAGCAGCAGCTCACCCAGTCTTTCTGGCGGCCGTGCGTGGTGAAGTCGTACACGGGGATCTTCACGCTCTTGCCCTGCTTCAGCTTCCTGAGGGTCGTGACCAGCAGCTCAAAGTCAAACGCTCCGGGATGATCGAAGTTGTAGTCGTTGCTGGCCGCCAGCGCCTGCTCCTCCGGCGATAAAACCTGTGAGACACAAACACACAAGAGAAGATCAACACTGAAGGTTCAACTTTTTTAAGGAAAACATGATTCTTCACTTTGTTGCTCAGTTAGAGGAGGAGGAAGAGGTCGATACAGATCTCAGGTCTGTGCGTCTGAAGAAGCAGCAGGTGTTGAGCTCACCAGGGCGTAAACACGGTGAATCACCACAGAGTTACAAAACCCACCGAAGGCTGATTAACACATTGTACATGAAATAAAATGTAAAAAATAAAAAATTGGACATTGCAGCTTAAGAGGAGGTTCCAGAAATGTTTTGCCAAACTTTTCCTCTGAGGACAAAAGAAAACATATCTTCTCTCCTCCTAAAAGCCTTTTAGGGCTCAAACAAACGATTAATTTTCCTTTTTATTGCCATAATTAATGGAATTTTTTAATGTTGAAAAATAATGAAACAGTTTCTCTGAGTTCTTCATTCTGTCTGGCTAATTTTCCAACACCATAAAATGTTGAGTTTATAGCATTTATTTACATTTCTGTTTGAAAAAAGCCATTTAAACTAATATTTATTCATCAACAACAGTTAAATGATGAGAATAAAAGGTTTGTTTCATTATCGCCTGTCTTCACACATACATTTATTTCCATTTGTGGACTCATTATTGTGTTTTACATGCATGTTAATATCACATTCAGAGAACAAGAGCAGAAATGATTCAGGGCATTATTTTAAAATGATGATGTGTTAATAAATATATATACCCTTTTTAAAATAGCTTATTGTTATTATTATGAATTTGATGTGCACTGCTGCTGCACCTTCACAGCTGTAGATATACAGTAAATGTGTTTTTTTTTAAAGATTATTAAATTAAACCAGCAACAACTAGTTCTTGTCCACTTGGGAGGCAGCAGAAACAGTCTGTGAACACAACACTGACATGTCGTCACAATTTAAGTTGTTATGAGCAAGTTATTTATACAAAGAGCAGCAGCATCTGCAAACAGCTGCATTTGGGCCTCGGTATGGAGATACATTTGTGTCTCTATTATTCAATCAAATAATAAATATTTTTGCATTCAAACCCTTTTTTTATTTTATTGAAATGTTTTTTGTTTTGATTGAAAATATATTTTTTTGTTTAAATCAACTTTTAAGTGCAGTGGTAATGTCCAAAATATCTCCAACCGTTTATTTTAGTAAAGAAATCATCACAACAAGGAAAAAGTGTTTGTTTCTGTGGCGGGGAGAGCAGGCGCTCTGCGATCGGATAGTAATGTCTTTCCAGGATGTTTCAGAGTTCGGCTATCTGAGGTGAGTGGCTACATGCAAAAACACAAAGTTTATACTGTTTATACTGTAACTATATGAGTTCAGTGGTGTCTCTAAGGATTCCAGTCATGTACCATAAATATTTGATTGTTTTCTGAGTGTTTGTTGTGGTTGAAAGAATTGCCCCCATAGGTTAGCGTTGTCGCTATCCCTAGCGCCGGGTAGCCATGGTGTAACTCCGGTTTGCCTGCATCAACACTGGGTGACCATCAGGAAAACGATTTAGGGGTCAAAAATGACCGGAATTCTCCTTTAATGCACCAAATATTCACAATGAGATTTGCAGGCTTCAATCTGAAAATTACTGCAAATCGTCATTAACTCAAACCTGTGATTGAAAGGCATTGGATGTCTGTAATTGATTAAAATTATGCTTTTTTAAACAAACTCACTAAACCAGATGTGACAACAGTGAAGCCACAGAGCTGGAGAGATAAAGTTTTAGATTAAAAAAAAGGAGAAAAAACTCACTCACCTTGTAGAAAGAGTCCATGGACAACAGCACCACCCACGGCACATCCAGAGCCTCTATGATCTTATTGGCCACGGTGGTTTTCCCTGAGGCGCTGCCCCCACACAGCCCTGCACACACACACACATTTCAAAGGCCCATTATGTTTGTGTTTCAGAGTGTGTCTAATGTTGTCTGGTCGTGTTGCATGTGCAGACACAGACACAAGTAGGGATGTCACGATTAGCTACTTGTTTTCACAATTAATCGCGACAATTAATTAATCGTAAAGATTCCTAAATACCGTCGTCACTCTCCAAAATAGATAATGTTGGAAATACGGAGGCAGATGTGCACCAAATTAAATGTAAATGTAAGAAATACTGGTCCATTTACCTAACGTAACATACAAGTGGTAGGAATTTAAATGTTAGCGTGTCATTTGTGATAAAAGAAACAAACAAACAATTAAAATAAACTTAAACATTTGGTATAGATGACAATTAATGATTTGAATATTTAAAACACTTCCCCTGGAGGATTAATAATTGGTTATATATGAATAGTAGTTACGTAATTATATTCTGACTGTGTTTGATTTCACACATTCATAGTGTTGTGAAATTAATTAATGCATAAATAATCGTGATAATCGTACTACCGTGATTATTTCTCTGACAATAATCGTACAAAGAAAATCTATAATCGTGACTTCCCTAGACACAAGTAAAAAAGACGAGTGTCGTCGTACCGATGACGAAGGCCTCTTTGGACTGCGCTCCGTGCTCGTCGTACCACGGCGGTCGCCCGGCCGTGTAGATGGTGCGCGTGCCGGTGCGGAGCAGAGGAGGCTCGGCTTGACTCAGCATGGTGGAGCTCTTCCTGCGCGGGGGGGCCGTGGAGGGGGGGGGCAGCAGCCGGTCCAACGAGTCCTCCCCACTCCCACTGGAAAACACAACAACAACAACACAGGTCACAGTCTGAACACACACACGGCAATGCTCCTCGACACAGAGCGACTGAGTGAATGAAGGGGAGCAGGAACAAAATGCAGCTGAGATGACTCATCGATAAGTTGAGTGACAGGGAAATAATAGACAATTATTGATTGTCAATTAATCAAACAGGCTGTCAGTCACAGATGTCAAACGTTTTTTCAGCTGTTCACCCATGAGGATTTACTGTTCTGTGAATGTCACATCTGAAAACTTTTAGACTGTAACAAAATAATAATCATAATGATAAGAATAAACTTTATTCATATAGCACTAAACAGAGTTACAAAGTGCTTTACAAGTCAAATTAAACTAGGAAAGAGAAAAGAAGAATTGAAGAGAGCGTCATAAATCAGCTTTAAATAAAAGGTTTTGACAGCAACAAACAAAAATGAAGTTAAAATAAAGAGATAAAACACAAAGAAAACAAAATTCAGACTTCACTAAAGGCCAAGAGACAAAGAAATGTGATATTATCATCTTGGGCTTTCATTTTAGAGATTCATCAATTAATAAATTATTGGAAAAAGCGAATCTGATGAAGCAACATGTGAAACGCGTTGTTCGCCCCCTCTGCTTTTACTTTTGATACTAAATCTTGTCTATCCTAGTATGCTCTAGTGTGCGCTGGAAGTTTTTTTTGAATTTTTACTGTAATAAATTAATGTATTAGTATTGAAAATATTTATTAGTTTCAAACTCACTACCAAAAAATACAAATTACGAATCTAACCAAAGAAAGCATGTAGGTAAAGGTACAAGAGCACTGAAGTGAAAAACAAAACGCACACATATTTCTCATATTTTGTACGTGTGTACAGATGAAAAGGACACTTACGCAAGAAAAAGAAAAAGTATTCACAAGGAAGAAATGTGACATAACTCATTCTGACAGTGGCTTTTTCAGAGAGACCGGCAGTAAACAACGAAACTGTCAAGATGCAAAACTTACACTTCAAACCTGCAGCTCAACATCGAAACATCTTTGTCCACAGTTACACAAACACAGTTGTGTGTGTGTGTGTTATGTAAGCGTGTCGAGCTGTTAAACCTGCTGTGAGGTCAAACTCAGCTGCGTCATGTCTGAACAGGTTCTTCCTTTAAATTCTCACCTGTCCAAACATACGTACATTTACAACCAGTATACTGTACACAATAGTATACTGACTGTATTTTAAATGAACTGTATACGGCCACAGTCACTGAGTATTTGTTGTTAAAGCTCTTTTTTTTCCACAATATTTTTGAGTTTTAAGCAGCAAAAAGTAAAAATACAGTCTTTGACATTCCTACATGTCATACAACATAAAGCTAATTTGAGAAACTTGAGTTTAATTTAATAATAATTGCACTTGTAGCGTATATTCTATTGTATAGATAGATAGATAGATAGATAGATAGATAGATAGATAGATAGATAGATAGATAGATAGATAGATAGATAGATAGATAGATAGATAGATAGATAGATAGATAGATAGATAGATAGATAGATCTTTATTCATGATACCAAAGTAAATTCTTCTGCCAGGATGCTCATAAATTAATTTATTGTATAGATTATAATGACAAGAAAGCTTGATAGCTAATTTAAAGGGGTGGGAGTAAATACGTTTTTCTTCTTCCCACTCCTTTTTGGACATGAACCCCCAAAAAAAGTTTTTGTTCATGTGTTGTCTTTGCAAAGTATTTCTTTGTTATGTGTCTGTCTGTCATTACTGTGTTATGTTTTATTTCTTTTAACATGTCCAAAATAAACTTAAATTAACTAACTACTGTAAGTTTTAGACATTGTAGGATATATTTTATCATATACTTCCTCTTTGTATCCTATTTATCTTCCTTGCACATTTCCCTTTGGAGCATCCTGGCAGAAGAATAAAGATCTATCTATCTATCTATCTATCTATCTATCTATCTATCTATCTATCTATCTATCTATCTATCTATCTATCTATCTATCTATCCTGATTGAAGTAACCAGTCCCAGTAACTTCTGACACTGCGTTGAAGTCACAGTGTGATATAATGACCTCAGATGACTGTAATTAGGCTCAGACTCTCACGCCAGTGTTTACTATGGATCTTATTCAACACGCAGCTTACAGCTCCTGCGTCACGCCCTCTCTCTGAGGACACATTTAGTTGCAACTCCTGCTGTTTTTTTTACCACTGGCAGTACTAATTAAGAGTTGAATTAGTAATTCTGCTTGTTTGTTTCACACATGATCTACAAAACTTAACATACGTTGCACACAAAATGGGACAAAGCAGAAAAGGAAGCGAGAGAGAGAAAGAGAGAGCGTGTGCTAATGAATGTTTCTAATGCAGTTTCCAGAGCTTGTGTTCAGTAATGGCTCCACTGCAGGCAGCAGCCCTCAGAGACCCAGCACGAACAAAACACCCCAAAATCCCTGCAAAAACTAACCTAGATCCTGCACTTCCTCTGACCTCCCAACAAACCCTGTTCGCAGTCTATTTATGGCACACACACACACACACAGACACACACACATCTCTGCGTTGTGGTGTGGCGTCCCCGGCTGCACCGACCAGACAACAACAGCAGCAGCAGCAGCAGCTATAACGACAGTCACACGTCTTCTATCTATCTTACCTGCGGTCCGCCCTGAGGGACCAGCAGCCAGAGATCCTGGCTCCGGCACAGTCCAGCAGAGTCATGTCAACTTCAGACGACAACCTCCTTCTCTTCAGCTCGTCGTCTGTCGCCGGGGGCAACAACCTCGTTAAATAAAAAAAAAAACTAAAAAAAAACTACAACAACACCTCTGTCTATCTCAAACGAACACCGACAGAAGTCTGTGTGGTGCAGATTACAGCTCAGTTTGTTGTGTTTTTACTCCATCTGTACCTGTGGAGCCTGAACAGTCAAACTACTCTGACCTCTCCTCTCTCTCTCTTTCTCTCCACGCTGCTGCCCATGTGTCCCTCGTTCCTCTCGGTGTTTGTGTGTGGGACGGCGCTCACTAAGAGGATCAACACTGTGACACTGACAGCAAAGAGCTGCTTGGCCCCGGTATTAATAGATGCTCCTGAGAGCGAGGACAGGACAGGACAGGACGGATGTCTTCTTCTTCTAGCTGCTGCTGCTGCTGATGATCCTTTATCTCAGTTCACTGAATCTGATCCACAAAAACATCAGAGCATCACACACACACACACACACACACACACAGAGACAAACAGACACACACACAGAGACAAACACAGTGTAATAGTGACCTATATTCAAGCCCTGGCAGCAAACGCACCAGGGGAAAACTGTGAAAAATGCCCATCAAAGTTTCCCAGAGATCCTCAGACGTCTCACTTTGACTTGTTATTCAGTTTTCAATGATGTTAAAGGGAGAGTTCAACATTTTTGGCATATTGGCCCATTGCCATAATCCCTATAGTCATAGCAGTAGGTTTGTTACCTTTAATTGTCGGTGCAAGCTGTTTTTAGAACGGCGGAGCAGAGCCACGAGCTGTTCAGAGCTACGCTACGGAGGCTAATGGGATTTCTTGGTTTCCCTCATCAAACTCATCAAATTCACAATCCAACAACTCCAAAACGCTCTGGTGGACAAGTTGTGACCTGCACATTCACCAGGCTATGAGATAATAACAGAACGTTACCAGACAGAGTTGTTTTAGAGGTAAATGCAGAGACTGCTTGATGAAAAACTGCCCCTGAAGGCAACGCGCATCAGCGGCTTTGCATGAATTTACCTCTAAAACAACTCTGTCTGGTAACGTTCTGTTATTATCTCATAGCGTGGTGAATGTGCAGGTCACAACTTGTCCACCAGAGCGTTGTGGAGTTGTTTGATTGTGTATTTGATGAGTTTGATGAGGGAAACCAAGAAATCCGCTGATCTAAAAATAGCTTGCACCGACAAATAAAGGAACCTACTGCTAAGACTATAGGGATTATGGCAATGGGCCAATTTGCTAAAAATGTTGAACTATCCCTTTAAACAGAAAAAACAATCACAAAAGGTGGCGCATTGATCCTTGAAATAACATTACATTTACACTAAAACTATTACGTTTCTAACTGTTTCTGTAGCTGGTCTCATGAGGCCACTTCGTCTGAACTCATCTGAGCTGAGTGAGACCGCAGCTCTAAATATTGATTGTGGTGCAATTATTTTTCCTCTGGTCAATAGACGTGAAGCCAGTTTTATTGTTATAAGCTTTACACTCTCTCTCCTGAGACTCTTCACCCGGATAAAAAAAATAAAAAAACTCTTTGCATTCAATACATTACTCAAATAGACGTGAGTATTAACAGGTTTCCTGATTCAAGCAACAAAAGTTAAAGTACTTGATGTAAAATGGCTCTAACCATAGTGTTAGTGTGTTTATCGTATGTAGCTTATAACACATTAACATAATGACGAGAGCTGAAAAATGCATTATGAACTATACTGATAGATTTCAATAATGACAATTTCAATAACATCAATCAAAACACATAAAACCCGATTCAGGCTTTCAGACTCAAACTAGATGATTTTCTCTGTCATTTTATCATAAACTGAACATGTTTAGTTTATTTTACGGCCTCACGAACAAATAATAACAAAAAAAAAGCTTAAATGAGTTTGAAGCACTTGTACTTTCCATCTTTAAATACATATCCACATTTCTTTAACAGCAGATGTTACATAGGGAATCTATATCAGCAACAAGTTTGTATTTCACCTCGACCAAACTGCAACATTAAAGTGCTGCTGTTCTTGCACATTAACGCATCAATAATGTTGTAATAATCATGATTATTAACATTGGTGGCATTTATCATTCTGCTGCATGAAAAGTACTTTCATTTTGATGCATTTTCTACTTACTACAGTATAGCTTTATTCTAACATTTTGAATTGGGACATTTATTTGTAATGTAATGGGTCATTTGTATTGTATAGGGTAGTAGCCTATAAAGTAAGTAAAAATGCTCTGAATATCTACAACACTGTACATGAATAAATGTACATTTCACCACAGGCTGGATAATAATAATAATAATAATAATAATAATAATAACAAATACAGAGTTTAAAGGTTGAAAATAAACTCTAACTCTTCCTTTAATATATTTCAAGAGCAGATAATAACCACCTGACTGTTAGCCTGTGACACAATCCCTTAAAATCCCTCATGGTCTCTGAACACACACCCACACACAGAGACAGACACACACAATTACTATTATTACAGACTAATAAGTAAAATACTGGAGGATTTATGACGGAGGTGTTTCAGGATTTTCTAGTGGTTTCTCATTAATAGGAAGCCTGGCTGTGACGCACGAGCTCACCCACTTCTGGGAGAAGCTTCGTGTTTTATCGCGTTTCTGTTTCTGCAACAACTGCACTCAGCATCATCCTGTCACCGTAGGGCGCCGTTAATGCAAAATATACGAGCAGAGAGGGGATTTCTGTTGTATTAGTAACATTAGAGTCGAAACACAGAGCTGTATTTGCTCTAATTATAGGAGGAAGAGGAGGAGGAGGAGGAGGAGGAGGGGGAGTCAGTGTGGTTTAACGCTACATCACAGCTCCAACACGCTGCTGCCTGCCTGCAGACATTTAGAAATAAAATAAAAAACAAACCACGCAGTATTTTTTCCTATCAACAGAAACAAACACAGTAATAAAAACACGTCAGAGGTTCATGTACCTGTCCGAGCGGGATGACATTATTTTCCCGCACTCCGTCTCCATGGGGATGTCGAGACCTCGGAGCCGGTATCAGCTGGGTAAAGCCATGGATTGATTCCTCCCCTTCCTCGACATATGGATGCGGTGGGATTCTGGGTAATGTAGTTCACCAGCGTCATCAGCGTCGTCATCCTATAATGTCGTCATCACGTGCTTCTACAGCCGCCCCTTCAAGGATAAATGCATGCACACATCTCTGACCTTTTATGTCAGACATTTGTAAATTAAAATGAATAATAGAACAAATAAAGGCATTGATGTTTTGTTTTATTCATTTGTAGTTGTTGTTTTTTACATTTAAAAAAAGAGAGAGAAAGAGGCAGAGACAGCGAGAGAGGAATGGTTATTGTAATCAATCACACAACAGAGCAATAAATCGACAGAAACAGATTGTCATGGTGCTTTTTCATCATCACAGTTCATCGTCACCGTCACCGTCACCGTCGGTCCGTGAAGATTGTGTCTGTTCATCGAAGGGAAACCTGCCGTCTTCTGTTTTATATTATCACACATCATGATGTCGCTCGGCGCCGGAAGAATTTTTTTCCCCTCCCACAGATCGATTCACATTTGAGTTATTGTGTTTTTATTTTGTTGTTGTTGTTGTTGTTGTTGTTTTAAAGTCATATATCCCATAATTCCACAGGGTCCTCGAGCTTCTTTCAGCAATATGGCTACGACACCTTTCCAAAGGAACCTGCTAAAGAGAAAAAAATGAATATAAAAAGTTCTGCACTGATAATCAAGCAGCAATTACAGCCGAATCCAATATCTATTGAGATGTATCGCTGAGAATACTACATTTTTTGCTTGTTGGGCCGAAGGCTGGAGGAGATGAACCTCCTTCAATACATCTGTGGAAGTATTTGGTATCAGAGTCAGACTATATTTCTCTGGAAAGACTAAGATTTGGTATTAAAGGAATAGTTCACCAAAAAATGAAATTCAGTCATTAGTGAATCTGGAGACCAGGGAGGGGGGTTCCTAGTCCAATGAAAAGTTTATATGAGAGTCGATAGCGCCAGACACAAAAACGTCCATAAAACTACACAAAAACCATTTAATATTCCTCCACACTGCTCGTCCGCTGCAATCCAAGTGTCCTGAAGGGATATAGTCCAGAGTTTACTGGAAACTATGTCATTTAGGACATTTTTACAGCCTAAACAGTCCTGTATTGAATTTGACTGGGACGCGCTCTCACTTTCACGCCATGCACGCGGACGTGACCGGACTTGCCTAAATGACGTTGTTTCCAGTAAACTCTGGACTATCTCCCTTCAGGACACTTGGATTGCAGTGGACGAGCAGTGTGGAGGAATATTAAATGGTTTTTGTGTAGGTTTATGGACGTTTTTGTGTTGGACGCTATTAATCTCATATAAAGTTTTCGGCCTCCCGGGTCTCCAGATGCACTTTGAGGAATAAAAAACTACTCCGGAGTATTCGTCAGCATGAGGGTGAGTCACTAATGACTGACCTTTTTACAGCAAAGTTTGACAAAGTATGTTAGAGTACCTGGGAACTCAGAGTGCAACAGCCTGAATGTTAGATCTAATAAGGCCTTTTGAGACCATTGCTGTGGATGTATTCTGGATTTGCTACATTATATCTCATATAATCTGTATACACACTGTGCTGGACTGTTATAATTTTGAAAATGTCTAATAAAAAGAATGTAAAAAAAAAAAAAGCTCAGCACTGTGTGGAAATATGCTCATTGGCTCAGATGAGAGGATCAATACGCTCTGTAGTGTTTGTCCTTCTATCTTAGCATAAAGTCTGGAGACAGAGGGAGAAACAACCAGCCTGGCTCTATCCAAACAGAAAAACATCAGCTTTTCTAAATCTCACTGTCGAGTGCTGTACAGTAGCGATGATGGGTTTTTTTCCCGGACCAGAACGAGCTTCAGCGTTTGTTTCTTCTGTCTTACTGAGATAATGAGGTTTTATTTCTGAGGATAATTTTTCAAAATCTGAAACAAATACACTCCTCTCCTCCGTCATAAAACATAAATATTGAATAAACGGCAATAAAATCAAATTATCCTTATTTAAACCATGATATGTTGAGAAAGACTCTTGACGCTTCATTTTTACTCTGATTTCATTTGTTCAGTTTTGTGGTGGGTTAAATAACTTGACTGATAATGAACCATAAAACAGCAACGTATCATTTTCACACCACACAGTTCTTCTACTTTCATAATTTCCTGTGAAGGATTATTAAAGTATCTATCTATCTATCTATCTATCTATCTATCTATCTATCTATCTATCTATCTATCTATCTATCTATCTATCTATCTATCTATCTATCTATCTATCTATCTATCTATCTATCAATCAATCTATCTATCAATCTATCTATCTATCTTTTTGTTGTTTTTGACCAGAGCCTGGCTTACTGGTTCCCCGGCCGTATAACATGAAATGTCAAAATGTTGAGTGCCTCCTCCTCTCCAGGCGATGTTTTGCAAATGGACATAAAAAAAAAAACACACACTCCCTCACCTCTGCTGAGCAGCTGCAGGTTGCGTCCTTCTTCCTGCACCTGCAGCTGCAGCACCTGTTGCAGCAGCTCCTGTCGAAGCGTCTCCTGCACCAGCCCCATCCTCTGCAGCTTCTCCCCGTTCAGACGCAGCAGCGCGCGACCTGCCAGGAGGAAGCAGAGGCGATTCAAAGCATCAGTTTCTTTTTTTTGTAATTCTCCACCTCCTCTGTTATTTGTGCTTATTTCAGTGGTGCGACCTGTGATGGCGTGGTGGGAGAACGCCTCCACGTAGGTCAGGTAGTTGTGCGGACAGTGTTTCTTCAGCCATTTACAAACGTCTTGTTGTGACCAGAGCACGACCGGACGGATCAGACTGGGCTGCGTCGGGCTTGTGTGATAGATCCCGTAGCTGTCACTGGATCGGTACTGCAAGACAGACAGGACAGGAACATGCATGTTAGATAACTAGTTTGACATTTTGACTAATACCACAACTGGAAGTGTGGTTTAAAAAAAATCCCAGATCTATTTATGATCAGATCCATAAACACATGTTTTTTGTTCCCTGTATATTACATGTGATAACTGTAAAAACTGCTGCTCAGTTTAAAGTCAACTATCAAGCTCGTATGGTGAGAGTCAAACACTTTCAACAAGAGTTTCCGGGAGTTTTTCCTCAGTCGATGTGAGGGCTGAGGATGTTGTTATGATGCCATGTAAAGCCCTTTGAGACAAACTGTTTGTAAAAATGGGCTATACAAATAAAATTGCCTTGCCTTTCAGACGAAAGAGCTAAGTTACGCAACATGTGCATCTACATACTGGCATGCAAAGCAAGTGGCAGATGAACTGATCTCCAAAAGACATTAAAAAACTCTTTTTTTGCAATATTTTAGGCAATGTCAGCGTATTATTTTTGTTTTCTACAATTCTAGAGTGAAAAGGGGAAACAAAGCAGCAGTCTGCAAAAGAATGGGAAACCCAGGAGACTTGAGCTTTCAGATAACTTTTACCAAGGTATCAGACAAGATATTTACTATTTACACACTGTGATAGTTTCCAAAGGGGGGGCGACTAGCTACTGTACTAACTACTGTATGCAGGGGGCCCAAACCTTTACTTAGGGCTCTTTTCCTTTTCTGTCATTATGAAAATGTAAATATGAAAAAATATATATAGGCTATATATTGTTGTGACAGGAATGTGTCATCTGTAACTTCATGCCTTTTGGAGATCATTTCATCTTCCACTCACCCAAGTGTCCTGAAGCCACGACATGAAAAAGTTATTGAGATTTGCTGTGAGTTGTTCTTCCATGTTTACATCAAACATCCAATAGTTTACAACAATAACGAACATTTCGCAGCAAATCTCACACATGCGCACAAACATCAACAGAGCCACTGGGAGCTACTGCTACAACAAGGATAAAAACAAAGATCAAATATTTTTTTTCTGAACAACTTTTTCATGTGGTGGCTTCAGGACACTTGGGTCAGTACAGACGAGCAGTATGGAGGTATCTGGATGTTTCATAGTGTGTGTTTTGGACGATTGAAATCTATCCGCCGCCATTACACGAAACTGGAACTCCAAAAGCGTTTTGATGACTCTGAAAGTTCTCCAAACCCTTCCTTGGCATGACGGTGAGTAGAAAATTAGTGAATTATCGATTTTGGGTGAAGTATCCCTTTAACTGTTCACATTAACAGAAATTTTGACCAGGGGTGCTCAACATTTTGCTGCATGCCACTGTATGGGCCAACTAAGTGTACATGAGAAACTGACAAGACGCATAAGGAAGAACAAGGTTCAAACTCATTACAGCACGCTGCGATGATCACAACCATATGTTCACGCAGATCAAACGCAGCGTAAAGGAAGATCAGCCGAACATGCAGCAGCAGCAGCAGCAGCAGCAGCAGCAGCAGCAGCAGCTCCAGGAACAGCGCAGACAGAGGAGCTTGTAGGCCAGTGTGATCTTGAGATGCAGCTCTTTAATCTCAAAGATGTGCAGGATGTAAAACTGTGGAGGACTAATCAAACCGGGCCTTTGATCAGTCAATCAGCTTTAAAAATTCAGCAGGTTCAGCGCTTCTCCCGACTCAGACTTTTCTCAGATGGGAGAAAGAGGTGCTTCAAAAAAGAGAAAGAAAAAAAAAAAAGAGGGGGGCAGGCTTATATTTAAGAGTGAGCGAGGAAAGTCTTGTGCTAGAAATCTGTTTAATACATCAGAGTGAGCTGATATCTCAATCTGCTGCAGAGCAACATGTTACTGTTTGATCAATATACATAGAGCACGCTCCAGCTCAGAGACATGTTTGTTCTTCAAATACCATCCCCATTATATTTCCATTAGAGTACATGTCTTCTGAGGCCACTTCTGACATGTAGTGCACGATACATTAATTAATAATATATGATTCTGATAATCTATTAAATATCTTTATATATACATATATATAGCTATATTTCATTTCCTTGTGATAAACAACCATATTCCCTCTAAAAAAAGACTATGTCCTTGTGTGGGTTAACATCCAGCACATCATATTTCTTACATATACTGTAAGAGTGATAGAGTTTACTTGATAAATTATACAAATATGAAGAGTTCATTTGCAAAAGCAGATAAATGCCATTTTGAAAAAAATGAGCTGATACATCTGTTTTGTTACGCCTAATCTCCTTGGTCAAAGCCACTCAACTTTAGTTTGACTGATATCACCTGGTGTAAATAATAATCAAAAAACGACTTATCTACTTTTGCAAATGAACTCTTCATATATTTCACCCACACACTGATGTCCAAATTCAATGGTTGTACTCTTCTTGCTTTTTTTTCAACTTCCTGCTCTAAACTTGAAGAGCCCAGGATTTCCTTTCATCTCAGTGAAGCACTGCCTTTATTTTTTCTCGTGAACATGGTATTTATCCTTTCACATCGCCACTTTTGTTGCACTTAGCGTTATGACACTTGACTGGTGATAGGTGCATCATGTATTCTTCTGAACTGCACTGGTAAATTCAATTTGAATGTAGCTGTAATATCTGTCATGTTTAATACAGTGGGGTAATTTTATTTATTTTTTTATTTTTTTACAAAATTCACCAATTGTAGAGGTTTGAATAGCTTGAGATCTTGCAATGGCTTACTAACTCAGTGGTCTATTGCTAGCAAGAAGTTATGTTCCACAGGCAGTGTCTGTAGTTAGCCCAGCTACGCAGTTCACCAAAAATACACTCTGGAAACGTTCTTGTGGTAAAGAAAAAATATTTTAAAAAATCCAAAGTTATTATTCCACAGAATTACAAAGGAATGTGGCTGGCTAACACACTTGTTGTAACATATCACTGAAAAGAAGGTAAGAAAACCGTTTGCTTATAGCTCTCAAGCACTGACTCCCTGGTCTCAAGATCATCAGAATATCTCGCACACATTTGCGGTCTTAAAGGGGAAGTACACTTTTTTATCAACATGTACCAAATCACATAAAAACATGAATTCTAGTATGCTTTTAACATTTTTAACCTTTATATGAACTTATAAATGAAATAATGAATCATTAAACCCTGTATATTTATATATTGTCGAATTATGCATCTTTTTAACACATTTTAATCATGTGAACTGTATTTATCACTATGAACTGTCTTCTGCCTCTACACCAGTGACCAATTGTTTTTTAATGTGTCAAACAGGCAGGGAACTAAAATCCCGTTTGTCATCACTTCTCTAAATTATTTTTGCAATTAAGTTATTAATTGCTTCTTGGCCATCGCAGAAGTAAGCTGCTGCCAGTCAGTGTTTGCAAAATTAATAAAAGTATTGTGTTGTTGTGTTGTCAGTACAGTGGTGCTATGGGGACACATGACAGTCAGATGACAGCGGGAGACTTTAATTAGTGTTTTCTTCAGGATCACTCACAAACCAACATGTGGATGAGAGGAGACTGGAGGAGAAGGTGGAGAGTAATACCGGTACATGTTGGGAAAAAAAAGAGTAAACACAAGTAATTAAAGGAGAAAACACTGAACAATGAAAACGCTGTGTGCATGTTCCAGTGCAGCACATTCTCCAAACACACACACACACAGAGCACTGATTAAGTTTATGTTCTTCAAGACAAAAATAACCCGGCCACTACATTATGTACATCCAAGAGGCTTGACGCAAACTAACAATGCAGAGCATACAACTCTGTTATCAGCCCAGACCAGTTCTATGTTTGCAGCTTTAGCTCCAGCTCATAACCGCCTTTTAAAGAGCCTTTCATGCAGAGAAGACAAAGGCGTGGACTCTCCGACTAGTAACCGAGGGCTTTAAACGAGGCCGGTTTACAACACAAACGGATTGTTCTCTGTCGACGACGTTGACTGTGTGAGCAGACAATGCCCGTATCAGATAACAAAGTGAATGTCAACTGAAAGATTTAATTTTAACTGGAACAGAATCACCAATGGAAAAAAAAAAAAAGGTTTTGCATAATGTTTATTAACCTGCAACAATCACAGCCGGCTTTATACCATCAATTCAAAAAATGTGTGTCTCTCTCTCTGCTCTCAGCCAACATAGACAGTGTTGGAGGACCGGTGCTATTTAAAGCCACGGTGAAAGGCTGTTAGAGCCCACAGACCCGCTGGGGGAGAGAGCAGCGTCCATTCTCTGTCAACAAAGTGCCCATCCACAACAATGTACGGAGACCGGCCGTATTTGTCAGTGAACGAATCTCTTCTTTCAGACGTTTCTGCACAGAAAAGTAAGTGAACGACAGTCGGGAATCGTTGGCATGTATATTCATGTTGAAAAAGGAAAAGGACTCGTTTGAATAACTTTTTAAGTAGGCATAAGATTTGTTTTTCTATTTGCATGAATGACTTGTGTGTTGAAATGCAGCAGGACTGATAATGAAAAGGAAACTTATTATTTACATATTTAAACTGGAACCTGAATTCTTCTCACACTTTCTGCACTGGAATGTAAATGACGACATTGTACATGTTGTGAATATTTTTGCATTTCTTCACAGTGTAGCAGCTCCTTATTACTGGTGTGTGCGCTGCATTGTCCATCGGCCTCATATGGACGTCTATACGGAGCGCCGAGCCAAATGCAGGATGGATGAACTTTGACCCAGTCTGCACCGAACTGTGGAAACAGCCAATCGGAATCAGCCCGCTCCTCGATCTGAGAGATGAACTAGAAAACTAATTAGCCGACTGAATTTCAAGAACTTGCACAATAACAATTTGGCCGCATATCAAGACCAGATGAACCAGACGTTCACTTGGCGAAATATCAGAACTCAGAAAAACAGGACACTTCTGGAGTCTCTAAAAATTAGCAACATTAGCATTGTATTTTAAAGGTCCAGTGTGTAATAATCTGAATGTACAGTACTACCTATACCTATATAAATACTATATATTGTTTGAAATGCAAAGGGAATGTGTCATCTGTAACTTTCTGCCTTTTGGAGATCATTTCATCTTCCAGTTGCTGAACTGTTCACTTTAAAGGTTCAGTGTGTCGTAATTGTCATGGTTTACTGGCAAAATCTGAATATACTACCCATGAATATATTTGTATAAGTGTATAATCGCTATAAAATAAAATTTGTTTGGTTTGGTAGCCTTATAATTATTCTTTATAACTTAATAATTTTTATATATACGTACATACAGTATAGCAAGGGTCTTGCTTTACAGAGTGTCGCCATCTTGCGCCGCCATGTTTGTACAGCAGCCCAAACGGAAAATCCAGCCAACCAGAGAGCGCGTTTCAAGAGCTTCACGTTCATAAATGAACCAACGTAAAAGAAGGCAGAAGGAAAGAAGAAGGAGGAGGAGGAAACAGCAGACATATCGTAAAATGGTTTAGATCTTCACCTCATCGCTTCATACTCCTAAAAATACTCCCAGTCGTCCTAGTCGTGGTAAACAAGTTTTTTTGTCCTCGGAGGCCACCGTCCCTTTGCCGATGGGAGGGGTGAGTGCGAGCGAGTGAGTGCTGCAAACTAGAATCTGAACGCTAGATATCATGGTTTTATCCCGATTTTACACACTGGACCTTTAAGTGGCACCATAGCGCCACCATGAGTTTTAAAGACTGTGCAAAACCATCGCAAAACATGCAGCACAAGACTTTTACTCTTTTATATGTTTATGTTTCAACCAGCGTTGCCGTCCAACTGGCATCAGCTGCCTCTCTTTGAGTCCTGGGTCCAGTTGTGTTAATGGTTTCCTGTAACTTCACCTTCCTGTACATTATGGAGTTATGTAGGAGGTAATTAAAATCACCGACAGGGCCAGACATCTGCTAACAACTTTGTTAGCCACACACACACAGCGGTTTACCTGCAGGTGAGGCTGTTGAAATTTTAGTTGTATCACATCATCTACTTTTACTGGCCACCACCTCACAGGTTTGGCATCAATCAAACAACCAGTTCCAAGTAGCAGCGCCGAAAATAATCGTTTCAAAGATGCATCGAGATTCTAAATGTGACGATTCTGAATCGATGCAGTTAAAGGGATAGTTCACCCAAAATTCAAATTTCACTCATTATCTACTCAACCTCGCGAGATTTGCACCGGTGTCAATGCAAATCGTGCGAGATTTGGACGGACCAGGAAGAGCAGTGCTGGGAGCTTCCGCTACAACAAACAAGCTTAAAACATAGACTTATTTAATTTTTTTCTGAACAATTTCTCATTTTGGGGCTTCAATACAAGAGGGACATTACATACGAGCACTATGGAGGTATTATGTTTTTTGGTGTGTCTTTTTGGACGAAGAAAAGTGAGCTCCGTTCTCAACCGTCATATGGACATGCAGTGCTGCACGGAGCCCCCCTGTAACTCAGAGAAGGCACGGAGGACTCTGAAACTTCTCACAGCTCTTAGTCGACATGAGGGTGAGTAGATAATGAGTGAAATTTAAATTTTGGGTGAACTATCCCTTTAACTATTCAAGTTTGATGATGTTGTTCACATACAGGGACAGTGATTTATTTTATTTTAAAGCACAATGCCAAGATTTACGTTTTGTTTTTGAGAAATTAACAAAGTGCACCTTGAAGTAGACTAAGCCTTTTCTTTGTTTGCGTGTGTTCAGACTCCAAGGAAGCTGCTGTATTGTGGAAGTGCATTTAAATTATATTTTCTATTTTATTTTTTGTATATAAAAAGTTATCATATTTATCTGACCATTTATGTTAAAGGGGAACTAGGCAACTATCCGGTCACTTTTCCGCTGTTTCGGTAACGCTCCTCTCCTCCATGTGCATTTGTTTACAACGAAGCTGGCGAAAAATCAATACATGAAGCAGTGGATAACGTTATATAACAGATACTATGTTATGACGTGTGTATCTGAGTAGTCTTAACTGTCATAAACAAAAGATTGCCGGTAATGGAGCGTGTTTGTGTTGCGGTGTGCTGAGACGAGAGCTGGGACACCGGGGCGACGGCCGAGTAACTACACTGATGTTGCCAGGTTGGTTTTCAGCCGTGAGACGCCAGGTGGAAGACAGAGAGCCTCCGTTCTCACTCGTAACAAGTCACAAGTCATGTAGTGACTATAACAATTTCTCCAGAGCTTAAAAAAAAAAGTAGCATAGCCATGGGAGAAATCCTGCTGAGTTCCTCTTTAATTAATGAAAAAGTCATGTGTGGCAACATAGAAATCTGAGGATGTTATGCATCGAGATGCATCGTATAATCGAATCGAACTGAATCATAGACTGATGAATTGTAATCAAATTGAATAGTGAGTCCAGTGAAGATGCACACCACTAGTTCCAACACTGTTAACTTGAGTCATAGTTATAACTTCTATTATATTATTATATATAATAATATTAAAACTGATTCTTCAGTTTGATTCAGTTGGATTCTTTCTACACGGTGCCATCATGTTACATTAGGAGGGAACAGACGTGTGTCCTCTCTGCCAGGTGAAAAAAGAAACCTGGAGGTGTAATCACACGACATCGGTTTGTGAACCTGGCGCTCTGTTGGACACGTCGAGGTCGTGGAGGTGTTGAGTACCTGCAGGGACTCTGTGCCCGGCTGCTGCAGCAGCTTCACTGTCCGGCCTCCTGCTGTTTTCTGCCCACGCCCGTCATGCCAGGTTAGATTCCCACCTGTCCGTCGACTCAGCTGGTACTTGAAGTCTTCAGGCAGAGCCCTGTACTCCACGGCCGGCCTGCAGAAACTGAAACTGGACGCCGCTGGAGAGATAAAAAAAAAAAAGCATCAAGCATAATGATTAAACAGCCAGAACTAACTATCATCACTGACAATGTAAAAATAGCACGAAAAACTCGCTCTGCAAAAACCTGCTCGCCTCTGCGTGACTTGAAAACAAAAGTCGGCGTTGAACCCAAGCAGACACCCTGTCATTTAGGAATGATCTCATTTCAATGTTCTTGCTTGTGCCTGTTCTAATGAAACAGAGAAGGCAATGACACGAAGAAATGTTCAAAGTTATCTGAGCCTGGACAAGCTGGTGGGTTATTCCTGGTAGTCGGCATTCAGGTGTAACTATTACTTTGTGCAGACCTTGTAGGTGAATGTCAGAGCTGTGAGACGAGCCACTTTCTCATCATTACCATGAGGCCTGTAGGCAGACATCCAAGCCCACTCAACAGCAGGTGGCTTCCCTACACCCAGTAATTAAAGAAAGTGTGCAACTACAGTAAACACACTGTTACTGGCAGAGATTCTGGCAGAAAGCCATGGGTCATTACTGATTCATGTGCCAGATTGGAAGGATTTTCTTGCTGTGTTTGAAGCTCTGCAGATGTGTTTGTGTGTGCGATACACGCACTTTCAATATCTTAAATTGACTAAGAGAATTTGAAAAGAGGACAGAGTGAGAGGCTGACACGGGGGACGAGGGTTTGAAGAGATGAAAGAGTGTCTTTGGGTTTTTCTAGCTTTGTGCCTTTTCTCTCTGTCATTCACCATCTCCCGCTGAGAGTGGAGCAAAGCCGAGTCCCGCAATCATCAAGCCAAAGCAGCAGCAGCAGCTTCGGATTATTATGAATAAAAACTCCATGCAATATTTTTTTGTTTCTTTGAGGTGTAACCCCACGACTGTGCACACATGAACCCTCCTTTCACTGTGCCATCACTCCTCCAGGCTGCTGCTGTAAACAGTAATGTGCCTCTTTCACAGATTGAATACGGATAATTAAGACCATTTGTCAGACTGAATTTTTACCTCCTTTAGTTTTGCACGTCTATGGGAGGAAAAAAGCGCTCATTAACTAACACATATACTGCCAGCCAGCGCTGCAGAGGAAAACACTTTCATGAAGCAAAATTTTTTACTAAATCTGCTGCAAAGAGCCTCCTGCCTGCGATATATTTCACTTGGTGCACTGGTTCAATCTAAACTGCAGATTAAAGCTTCTGTTGGGAACATCTGAACATTTCTGACACAAAAAAAGCAGCACATGAGGTACAGTATGTGCATTCAGAACAAAATACAGGCGTCACATAAATAAAAGGGGGGCTGCAGACAGGAATTAAAAACTACAAACTGACCCCAGTATCAGTCTGACCATCAGACTGGTGATGACACTGGTTTCCTGTGGTGAGCTGTCCGTTTCAGCACCAGCTCCATCTAGTCCATCAGCAGCATCTGCGTCCTTTAAACCACCACAGTGTTTCTATAATGTCCCTGTGTAGGCTACAGGCGTTCACGCAGCTCTGAGTTACAAGTTGCCACTCTGTCATGTCGTGTTGTTATTATTCCCAGTGGCATCTTTTGCATTATGTAAAGATTTAATGAGGTAGGCAAGGAAGGCAGCGTTTCATGGCTCTTAATGTGATTATGTTATTATCATCACAGCACAGCAGGCGCTTTTTACTGTAGATCCAGACGCGTCTACAACTACTACTATTAATAACACACCTGGAAAACCGGTCTCACAAGTGTTGAGTTTATTCAAATGAACTCATGCGAGCGCTTCAGCTCCATTGTGGAGAAAAAAAAAAACTTCCGAGGAAATTAATAAGGAAATGAAACCGACAGAAAGCTGCTGCTTACCGTCCACAGCCATGGTGTCAGTGCCGTGTGTGGTGGATCAAGTCAAAGTCTGCCCATCATCGAGACGGACACACGGGCTGCGGCGGGTCCTGCGCCCCCTCTCCTCCTCCTCCTCCTCTTCTTCCTCCTCTCTCTCTCTCTCCGTGCTGGGTCTGTCTACAGACAAAAGTTTGTGCGTGGTTGTGTGAGAGGAGGAAGGAGTCTCCGCATCCTTCAAAGCGGCTCACGTCGCCCTCTCCTCGGCGTCATTCCCTCCCGCTGGAGCCCGAGAGCTGAGCTGAAGTTGTTGACCAGGCAGAGCAGACAGACAGACAGGAATGTGGCCGAGCAGCAGCTGGGAGGGAGACTGGTTCCGCTTGCTTGCTTGCTCTGTCGGGCGCGAGCATGCGTGCGTGCGAGTATGCGCGAGGCAGTGCGCGCGTGTATTTATTTGTGTGTGGTTTCTATCTGTGTCGTGAGAATCAGACGCGCGGCTTTTTCTCAAGAGCTTGCATTGGAGCGCAGTGAGCTCAAAGTGCAGCCCCGGGCCCTGTAATTAACGCAGCCAGTGGAGAGACTGAAAAACAGCCGGATGAAAAGGCTTCTCATCACTGCAGCATCCAACAGAAGGAATTCCCCCTTTGCCTTTTTCTTTTTTTTTTTTCTTAAAGAAAGGCAGCTCTGTGCGCGCCTGTGGCCACTGTGATGGACCCTCTATGTGGGCTTCGTTTGTCCATGAAGATAAACCAACAGACAGCGCCGCTCCTGCCCCCACCTGCCCCATAATAAAGCCACTTCATTGATCCCATCATGCTCTTACAGTAATGGATAGACGTAGCTGCAGGGGGAAGTGACCTTTGAGCATCATCATAATTTATCATGTCATGATCAAAAAGTATCGACTGCTGTCACTTCCATGTCTTTGCTGTTTTTGTAAGTAAAGATTATATTGAATTTGGGTTTTATTTTCTTGTTTTGATTTGATCTTGTGCCTTCTACCAGTGCATATAGAGCAGAGCAGCATATAGACTCAGATACCATCGGCTGGCAGGACATAAAAGATGAATACTTGCACATAAAGCCAACATACAGCTAGGGTTGCAAAGGGGTGGAAAATTTCCAGTAAATTTCCAGAAACCTTCCATGGGAAGTTAAGCTGAGGAATTCATGGGAATTAACTGGAAATTGGGAGTAATTTAAACAAACTGTATCATGTAAACATTTTGTTTTGTCATAAGCAGACATCCATGCAAAAATAATACAATTAAAAAACATGACATTTCAACAGATTTATTTGTGAGTAGAACTTTATCAAGTTTTGATTCTTGCATGAACAATCAATTCTTTTACTGAACAACAAAAACATGAATGCTGAGTAAAATATTGGCTGTGTGCATGTGATCGAGGAATAGCATAGATATTCAAGTGTACTTGCATTAAAGCAGAAGTAAGCGATCCGGTGGTTTTGGCTAACTTCTTGTCAGCCGATGGAGTTAGCAGTCCCCTCCCTCGTCCCTACGTCACCACATTCAGGCGCATCCCTTGGCTGCACACACAGAGAGGACCACCCCTTTATGCCGTTCTCTCTCCTCATTGGATAAAGGTTGTAGGATACGAGGAAAGTTTTCTCCTCGGCTTACAGCAGAGCAGAGTGACTGACAGACCCGTGTTTCAGACCAAACACTCTATATAAGTGATTGCTGTCGGAAGATATAACTATTTAAGACTTATATTAACACAAACATTCCGCTTACTTCTGCTTTAAATCTGGTTGTTTTAGCCAAGAGATATATTTTCCCCAACTATATTTAAGTTCCCTGTTAAATTTTTGTAAATTTCGGATTTATTCTCGTTTATTCCCATATATTCCCCTTTAATTCCCATGGAAAGTTTCCAACTTTGAAAATTCCCGGAATTTTGCAACCCTAAAAGAGCAGCATACGTATAGACTCAGATACCATCGGCAGGACATAAAAGTTAAGTTAAAGTTAAAGTTAAAGATGAATACTTGCACATAAAGTCAACATACAGGCTTGTTATATACTTACATACTGTACATAAGAAACCACCCCTGCAGCCAACTAACATTAAAAACCATGTTAATGCACTGTTGCTGTCTATGTCATTAATTTAAGAATATAGAGATTAAACAGTGCTCAAAGACACCTGGCTAATAAATGCTTTCAGACCAGCTGTGGGTTTTTTCAGTGTTAGTTTATGGAGAAATGGCTCAGTTCATTCTTTGGGTTAAATCACACTTCAAGTTTTAAAGCTTAACCTTGGCAACAGTTCAAGAGCGGCTCCCAGTTGTGGTGGATAACTGATGTTGGGGCAGCAGGAGTGTGTTGGAATGAGAAATAAAAAATAAAATAAAAAAAAAGAAATAAAAATAAATCAGCACACGGCCTTTGCCAAAATTGGGAACACTGCCATCCATGATAGTCTGGTTTACGGCAATCATCAAGTGTCCAGCTGTCAGGGGAGAGAACTGCCTACGGTACAGAACACGAAAGGGTAACAATTAAAGTTAAAAGAAAAAGTCCCAACATCGTGCCCATCATAAACAACAGTGAACTCCTGCACAGTTTATTTTGCTGTTATCTGGAACAATGACAGAATGGAAACATCCACATCCAAATTTTTACCTTAACTTAGTTTTGCAACTCTGGGTGCAGTTTGTTCATTTACCCATCGGTATTCACATGGACAACTACACAACAACAACGATGATGCATGGTGTGCTTAGACGTCAGCAGATACGTTTCGTCAGTTTCACGAAAACAACAACTTGCCCAACAGTTCAAAAGCAGCGCGAGGAACCACAGAAGATCAGGATCTACAGTATAGACGCTTTGCTTTGATGATGTCGACAGTTTGTCTCCTATCTCTACATCTAATGGGCCGTGAGGTATGAAACCTGTCACACACATCGTCTCGTCTGAGAGTTATTTGAAGTGAGCCATCATCATACCGTAGGCTACATCTCAGACAGGTGAGGCCGCTGTCACACGTTTCCACTCCACGTATTATGTTGCTTCTTTTGCACCTTTACCTCCTCCTACTTCCTCTTCAACACGTTTGATGCCCTTGCTTCTGGATTTGTGCATGTTTAAAGGAGAATTCCAGCCATTTTCTAAATAACACTCTACAGCTCTAGGTCCCCGGGGGCGACCATAGGAAAAGACCGGAGAAAAATATATGCAGCATGCCAGGACCTAGCTCTCCTACTGCTAACTGCGCAACATTGCAGTTAAACAGTGATGTAATGGGGGCAGAACTTTAAAACCATGACTTTGGCCTCTATTATGCTCAAAATATCATCACACATGCTTTGCAACATCCACCAGTGCCGCCTTACCACACGACACTGACTGCATAAACTCCATTAATATGAGACAGCAGTGCTACATGTGTGTTTTTGTCACGTAGCTCTGTTCATGCTAGCTTCCTTGGTAGACCTTACTAGTCGACTGTCGAGCTCGGGACTGAAGACTGCTCCTCATCTGTATACTCTGGTTCGAATAAACATGCACAACCATGAAATTCAAAATGTTCCTCTATCTCTTCAACGTGTGGACATGCTCTCCTACTTCCACTTTCCGTACCGGCTTTCTCTTGTGTTACTGTACGGTCACTTTCGTAGGTTTGAGAAGGGGGGGGCTGCCATATTGTGTAATGTTTTGATTGGTTGCCTGGCTACCTGTCCGCTTAAGTCTGACATGAGTGGAAGGAGCAAGGGATGCTGGGAAGACGCCGAAGTGGGAGCCGCGTGGAGAAGAGGCTGCAGCCCCGCGGAGTAGTCAAGGGAACTTGACGATGAGAAAGGACACGTTTCACCTCAAGATTGAATTATTGTTTAGTTATTGTCTCGTCTAAACACAAATGAACTGACAAAGCCACGACCGCGTGACGACGGACGGAGGTCGATGCACGCAGGACGCCGGTCGGCTAACCGTTGTAGCAACCGGTGAGTCAAACATTGGGCGATATGGCAGCGGATTCCCACCAGACTCCAGGGTTTTAGTAATAGAAATATGTGCACCTGTGTCAGCCCTGAAGCCTAGACTTGTTGGAGCCTGTTCTATGAAATTTAACTTGCCAGGGTGGCGCGTGGTCGCGACACTCGACTTCTGTGACTAAAATGACATCTGGTTTGTCACCGACGGCCGTCTGCCCGACTGCAGGTGAATGCAGCATCGGTGTAACGCTCCATTCCTCCTCACTGCGTTACCGCGGTGACTCTTCACAGACGCCACCTCCACCTGAGCCGACAGCTCCGGCGTCTCCGCTGAGTTTCCGTGGTTTCCTACCGTCACGCTGCCACTGAACGTAAAAACATGGCGACACCACATGGCAGCCAGCACCGAGCTTACCCGCTCCATGTAGATATGAATGATATGAACGGCTAATTCAGAGCTGAAAGGAACACTTCAGTTTGTTGATGGGGGGGATTACTGATTAATGAAAAACAGACTGAAGAACCAAATAATCGATTTTCGTGAATATAAAACAGGAGAAGTTACACAATGTCCCTTTAACTGCAATGTTGCGCAGCTAGCAGGAGGAGAGCTAGGTCCTGGCTGCACATATTCTTCTTTGGTCTTTTCCTGTGGTCGCACTCGGGGACCTAGAGCTGTAGAGCGTTATTTAGAAAATGACTGTAATTCTCCTTTAACATTCCCGATGTATGTACGTCTCCACTTTAGTTGCCACGTCTTGCAGCCATATGCATCAGGTCTCATCACCCTGAAAGGTACTGCATGTCTTCTCCCTCACTTGAGCTGGAAGTCTGTCTACAGGTACAGGGGGGCTTCTTCCCCCCCTCATCATGTTGTCAACTCTCTTCCTCACAGCGTCTTGGTAAGAGAGTCATAACCACTACCTACAACTTGGTTTTTTCAAATAACATGACAGAGGAGAAGTTCAAACAATCTTCCTGGCAATTTCACTAAGATGTTTCTTCCCTGGTGTGAAGCAGGTGGTTCAGGATGCCCCGCTCCTACAATCAGGTCAACCAGTTCTCGTCTTTGACATCCTGTCGACTGCTCTTTGTTTCCGAGCCTCCTGTAATCTCCATTTGCAGGTGCCAGTTGTTGTCCACTTGAGGGTGTGTATGAGAGGTTCAGAGTGCACTTCAGCTGGACATACGTAGACAGCCAAGAGTTGGAATTGTCTGCATAGTATATAATTCAATATCATGTTTAGATTCATTATCAGCCCTGAACATAATATTTTTTAACTGTAGCACTTTCTCTGCTTTTACTGCTGCTATCGTGGTCACAGAGCTCAGTTTAATGATTTACCATGTGGCTGGTTTGATGCATACACCTGGAAAACATAGCAAGATATTTTGTGGGTGGGAAAGCAAAGTGATGTGTGTTTCTTAGCACATACTGTAAAATAAAAACATGAAATCTTTCAAAAAAAAAAAAAAAACACAATAAAGTCTAATTAGATCCAGACATTACTTGACTTGACTGTCTTGAAATTTCTTGAAACCATTCATGCGAAAGCTTCTTGTACCTTGCAAAATTCTATACATCTACTTCAAATACTGTTTTACTGATAAATATTTGAAGTTTGGTCCTTGGAGCTAAATTTCATCCTTTCTGCGAGGCTCTGATAACCTTAAACCTTATATTATATTAAACCTCATTCACTTACTTTTCACTAGCTAAAACCTTGACATCAAAGAAACCTTACAGACTATTTGCATGTAAATAGCTTTTGCTTAATAATGTTTTGGAGTTTCTTTCTAAACTGAATACTTACCTTTCTTGCAAAAAAGTTTGATTCTATTATTAATGTAGTTCTTTCACCTCTAAGAGTTATTTGAAACTAAATAAAAGATCAGACAGCTCTTGCAAAATTGTCATTATTTTACAATTTTTCCCCAATGGTCAAGTTCTAATATTAACATATGAATAAAATAAAGATGCTATATTGATATTTTTTGGACATACTTGTGTATTTGTACTTTAAACTAGCTGTATATTCGGTGGTTTTATGTAAGGTATTAAACTCAACAGATGCACTTAGACAAACAAAAGCAAATTCAGAAAACTTATTTTTCCATCTCTGTGTGTATGGTGTAATTTGACATTTCAACATTAGCACTTGTATCATGTTAACACAATGTTTTTTTGTGTCATTTGCCTGAACATTTGTGTGGATTTAATAGCAATATTTTGTGTCAGGGAGGGGTTTGGGTTTATTTGTCCACGGTGACCTATAAATACTACATTCAAAGGCCTAAAAAATGAGGGCAAACTGAACTTGTTTATCCACTGCTACGAGCCGCACCAGAGCTTCAGGGAATAGCCGAGGGATTGCCCCTGAAGGATCTGGACTAAAATACATGTAGTGGTTCTCATCTGTATATTTATAAATATTTCATACTTTTCTATCAGGCTGCTCTGGTTTTGAACCAGTTTCGACAAAGAAGTAAAAAAAAACAAAACTCTACCAAAATCTGACACAGCAGCTGTTTACACCACTGAGCAGGAGTTACTGTTGATTTATTTAATGTTCTGGTACGGACCAAAACATGACTGTCTTTGAAAGTGTGATGATGAAAGCCGATTTGCGAGATCAAGGTGGCACTTGAAAGACAAAATATTAAAAAGGTCTGTGCATAGGACTTGATAAGAGAAAGGGCTACATGTGTGAAGGATATTACAGGATATTTGCATACTTTGTTTCTTTAAAACAGGATTGTTAAATATTCTAACACATTTCCAAAGCTAAGGATACTCGACATCTTTTCTTCGAGTCAGACAACCTACACACAATATTATTATTATTATTATTATTAATATTAAAACTGCACTGCCATATAAATCCACTCTCTTGTTGAGACGTACTGTATAGATCAATAACACCATCCAGAGGCTTTACTCTAAATACTCACAGTTGCAATTACAGCATAAAACACTCTTTTACACGCCAAAGTCCTGCATTCAAAATATGACTTCGTTAAATGCAAATATTATTCGAAAAATGTACTTCAAACGTATAAAGAGTAAAATTACAATCCAAATGGGACCATGTCAGAGTTTGTCTTATATATTATTGATTTGTTAGCGCTGATGCATTAATTAAGCAGTCTTTTCATTTTGTAGCTGGCCCACAGGGAGGTAGAGCAACCTCTGACTGCTTGTTATGACATGCATTTATGATGGTCATTTTGTATGTGAAGAACCTACAGCCTCTCTACACTAATAGTTCAGCCACACAGGTGTTTTTTTTATATGAAGTATAATTATACTTCTTCACAAGACAGTCAAGTCCTGTACAAACAGCACTTGATTAACATGTCCCTCTGTCCCACTGTTAGTTTTGTCGTACCCTTTAGGGCAGGGCACATTCCCTCTTATCATCCTCATTAGTGCAAATCTCTATAGACAGCATTAACATAGCTCCAATTAACAGCTCACATCTCACCAGCCAGAGTTATGAAAAACACCTGTGTGAAGATGTGTAGAGGCTTTAATCTGCAGCAGTAGCTATAGTTTTCAAAATAAATAATTACAAATACCTCAAAATTGTACTTAAAGCGTCCATGATTGATATTTTTTCGAGGACAATGCTCATGTGAAAACAGTTTGATGGTGTGAAAGGAGTCGCTCGATGTATGATGAATTGAGAATCTGGTGCTACCTTCGGCTCTACAAAAGGTTTCGAGTGAATAGACTCATTGTTCAGCCGTCTCACCTCCAAAGTTTTGTCATCACTCTACTTTCACTCTCATTGATCTATGAAGGTCTGTTTTCAAAAATGTAAATGAAAATGTATCCACTTGTCGAAAACAGTAGAATAACAGAAGGCAATGGGGGCACATAGGGGTGTAATGATATTTGTATTCGTTCCGTGCCATCACGGTACAGTCATGGTTCGGTGCACACAGTCATAAAACAAATACGTCTAAATTAAAAAATTTTAAAAAAGAAAAAAAAGTCCTCACTCCAATCTAGGTGGCGATAACGAGCCCAAACGCTGCCAGCAACTGTCATAGAAGACGAAGAAGAAAAGTGACGAGTGTAATAATCATAGACATAAATAATACATCCATGGTGTGGAGTTAGACCATAGACTGTGTAAATAAAAAGGCACTTGTTTTATGTTAATTTTCTATTTATTTTTTAATTTAATAACAGAAGATGGTTTTTAGTTTTACATTCAATCGGTGTCTGTGTGTACCGTCACACCCCTAGCGGCACATGAGTTAGCGTTGAATTATTGTTCCAACAGATGAATGATAGTCTTGCTTCATAACAGCTGGAAGACTGTGTAAATAAACAAACATTTTGCATTGTGCTCATCTGTTTCCACTGTGTCAACAAGTAGCCAAGAAGTTATTGCATGCTTAAGTGCAATCATTGAGTAAATTATCTCCCACTGTACCACTGAATATGACTGTATTTGTTAAGATGAAACTGGGTTAGGTCAGGACAGTTACTGTAGGTTAGTTTAGCAGAACTGGGAACTGCGAGCGACAGAAACAGCTGGCTTGGCTCTATCCACAGTTACTCCTATCAGCACTTATTAAGATGCCTAAGTAACACATTAGGTCATAATAATAATAATTTATTTTATTTGTAAGCTCTTTTTCAAATGCTCAAAGACACAGTGAAAAATTATTAAATAGAAGACAGAATAAAACAGCATTAAAACAAGTATTAGACATGCAAACTTATATACAGCAAGAGCTGGTTGTTTGTCCTGTTTCTTAAACCTGTTTTAAAATGACAAAATGAGGTTTAATCTGTTGAGTTTAGAGTTGCAGAAGGTAGATTTTCTCTAACTTTGGACAGAGACAGGCTGGTTATGGCCCCAGTTCCCAGTCTTTATGCTAAGCTAAGCTTTTTAGTTTATGGAAGAAAGTAAATACACATATTTCCCTAAAAGTGCACTTGATTGCAAGACATTACGAAGTGCAAGTTTCTAAACCAAACATTCAGACATTTGAATATTTATGGATCTGAGAGTCATCATTGGAGAAATTCTGCAGACCGCCCTTCAGTTCATGGAGTCCACTTTCTGTTGCTACACCAGGTAACATACCTGTCACTGACAACTAGGGCTGGGTATCAGTACTTGATACCTTTCAGGTTATCAACAGAAACAACCCAGTACCAAGTAGTATCAAAACTGCGTCTGTCAAACGATACCTGCAATCGGTTCTTTTTGTGCCCAGATCAAGAAAAAATGACTGTTTCTATGGTTTTGCTCGCAGCCAATCGCCGCAAGTGTTCTTCGATTCAATGCGCGGTGTGACTGGTCCACCACCGTATTTTTTTTAATTTATTGAACGACTATTCATTGCCCATCCCTAGTAAAAATCTTTTGAATGGGGAGGAGTGGTGACATTCGTGTAACCGATTGCTTTCTTTTCACATGATTAGTATCTAATGAAGTTGAAAAAAGTATCGAATGAAGTACTCAATTGGTATCGATATCGTGTTAAGGGTACTGGTATCGAAAATGTTTAAACGATACCCAGCCCTACTGACAACAGCATGACAGTTTGTGATGCTGTGTCACTTCAGGTAACTTGGATGTCCCGCGTTAACCTGGTTGTTTCTGGGTTTATTAGAAACAATGCAAGATGCAAGGTGGAGCTCCCCGCTGCGTCACGCCATTGATGTTTATTTCAAATGATGCCACACTAGATACAAAAACATCTGCCAGATATTCTCTCACATCCTCCCAGCGCCTCCTAAAATACTCCCAGTAATGTTCCCGTCGACCGCCGGTGATTACGGCCTCATTGGTCCTCGCCTGATTCTTTAAAAACAGTGGTCACAGAAACACATTGTAGTTTATCCCAGTTGCACCACAGATTCCACACGAGCCCATAAACCCAGCTGACTGGTGTGGCTTTAATTGGCAGCGTGGGGCTATGAGGAGTTTCTGCAGATGTTTCTGAAGAAAGAAAACAGAGACTGGGCCACTGGAGCTCCTCTTAAACTTTAAGCATTGACACATTTGGCCTGGTTAGAGTGCTAAGAGATGAAAAGACTCGCTTAAATTAATAGTTTCCACAGGAGAGAACTTCAAAGAGCCTCAAATATTAATAGTATACATCTGAGGTTTACACTGAGCAGCTGCCTTTTGTTTTATTGTTTAACTAAGGATTTCTATTCATCAGCTGTTTTTATGGTCATTTCAGAATGAACCAGAAATTCCTGCCAAGTCTATCATTTTTTACTCAATTACAAACAATACATTAAACATTATTATTATTATGACACTGTAACACTATGGACCGAGTAATAACTTGACCCATTTTTTTGGTGGAAAGTGTGGTGGCAGTCACACGTTTATATTAATTTTTAACACAAGGGGGCAGTCTTATTCTGTGAGGACTGATTTATTGTGCCGTGTCTAAGGGTATGGACCCACTGTCAAAGACAAAATGCAAATATAGGCCTATTCATTCATAAATCTATTCATCTAACTTCACATCTGCTTATTTGTATGTGGCAAGCTAAGAGAGAGACAGATAGTCTCACTGTAACAGCAATTAAGTTCATAATTTCTGCTCTGTCACTTTATCCAGGATGGACATTTAGTTACATGGCACTGGATTTAATTTGAAATCAATAAAAAAGTGTTTGTAGTTTGATTGTAATGAGTCACTTCAGTCAATGTAATAATACATAAAACAGTGGACTTTTTTATTGATCCCATGTGTGGGAAATTCGCTTACAACAGTAGCATAGAAGTACAGGACATGTAAAGAAGATAAAGGAATACAAATATAAAGACTTTACTATGTACAAAAGAAAAAAAGAAACAAAATATGTAGTACTGTTATGTACAAAATTGTCATAGTCTGTGTCTTTTGGTCCCTGTTGAGTTCCTGTTTATTGTTTTATTTTGAAGTTTTGTGTTCTGTCTTCCTGTGTGCTCCCATGTGTTTCACCGGTCCTGATTGCACCACCTGTGTCTTCCCTTGTATATTGAGCCTCGGTGTCTCTGTCTCCCTTTGTCTTTGTCTAATGATCTGTGTTGTTGTTTTCCGTGTCCATGCCCCGTGTGCCACAAAATATTATTTAAATAGAGAAAAAACTATATATATGCACATGTTGTTTGGTTGGAGACTGCACTGTATAGATGGGCATGAATACAAGTTAGTGTACAGCTTGTATGAACAATGAATGACTGTAATATCACAAATGTCTTACTGCTACTAGACAAGAAAACTTAGACCTCTGTCTGCAAAAGACCCCTAGGCATGTCTTAAGTGAATTGATTGAAATCTTGGACTTGCACAGGTGAGCCATGTCAGACAAAATAAACGATATGATGTATGTGATGTACACTAATGATGTAGACTGACACTGAATGTATTGGATGTATTGGGTTCTTTGTCACTTTCCTACTTATCCACCCAGAACAGGTTTATCCAAATTCCACCATATACTCTCATTAAACATTGTGGTGAAGAATCAGGTGATAAAATGAATAACGGAGACGTTATTCTGTGTAATTCTGCTTTGTTACTCTAGACTAGATTGTGAAGTTAGGTTCAACAAATTTAAATGAGCCGAATTTAACAGTATATATGCAGAGATTATGTGGCTTTTGAGTTCTGTTGAGTTGTTCAGTTTGGAGAGAAAATGTTTCTTAAAAGCTTTAATCAGTGAAAAATGATCTAACTCTAAAGAAACTTTTTTTTTTTTTTAAGGAAATTCAATTTTGAGAGCTTAATTGTATGAGAAAAAAAAAGATTATGGTTGAAACAGTTTATAAAGTGTGTGTGTGTGTGTGTGTGTGTGTGTGTGTGTGTGTGTGTGTGTGCGTGTGTATGTGTGTGTGTTGGGGGGTGGGGCTGGGTCCTGTCTCCAGATGTGTACACACACACTGCCGTGAGTCTGGCAGCAGTAAACACACTGAAGCTCTTGGCTAATGTGTGAAGTGTGCCGTGACACGTGGCCACCAAATTAGGTTTGTCCAGATCAACATTTACCTTATTTAATGACACTTAAGTCTTAAGATGGTGATGACGACGATGCCTCAGAGTGAATTCACTTTAACTTTTAAGTATATATAAAAAAAGATCTTTCTTCCAGAAATAGTCCCACATAGATTCAGCTCTGGCATGAAAAGGCAGATAATAGTGGATGACACAAGACAGGAAACAAGATTCAGGTTTGTGAAGTGTTGAGACCGAACTCTTCTGACCCCCATAAATTAGACAACTTTAACCTGCATTTCCAACATTGTCCTTTTAAAAGTCTTGTACATTTAATCCGAGGAAATGGAAAGAAAACCTAGTTACAGCCTTTGACAATTAACATGCAGCATTTAAGAGATACAATATACAGTATATAAACACTATACAGTGCAGTGAGGCGCCAACTTTGTCGAAAACCAAAAACACACAAGAAGAGATTTTACAGGCACGCTCAGAATTTGTAGAGGTGGTGTTAAAACTAAACAGACACAAAGAAACTGAGAAGGGATAAACAAATATGTATCTGCCCATATGCTGCACAGACGTTCATATGTTCTGTGTTTTGTTTTTTGTTTTTTGTGAACATGCAGACAAATCAGGCCTCACCCTGTTCATAATGCAGCGATGTCGAGAAGTCCATCAACAGCTTCAGTCTGACGTAAGCGTCATGACGGGCAGGTGAGTGGAAGCTACAACAGCTGTAACTGTGTGATGCCATTCAAGGGAAAACTCTGGGTGGAGCCGCATGCCGCCGCCGGCCGCCAGAATAAAGATGCATTTGTTTAACGGGAGCAGAAAGTACGAGCCTGGACGCCGTGTGCTGCTGTGACATGTTTCGCGTGGCACAATGAGAGTCTGTTTACAAATCAAGAGCTCAGGGAGAATATATAGCACACTCTCACTCACTCACTGTTGTGTGATCTGCACTGAAGGAGGGTGTTTCCAGGTAAGAGAGGTGGGACCTGGTGCAAACAGGATGCAGGAAATGGGGCCTGCTTCTAAACAGGGTCAATCAAAAGGTCCATGCACAATAATGGACACAGTGTTTCTCTTGTTCAAAATGAGGTCATGTTACAATGATCACGGCAAAACAGCGTTTCAAGACTGTCTGGTGGTCCATATATACTGTATGCTGAGGCTTCAGATCCCACATTACAAGTCACCCAACTGAGAGAAATAAGAAAACTGCCTCTTTATATTATATGATAAGGACCTTTTCTTATACTATAAATCAGTGTTTTAAGAGCATTTTCTTTTGCAGCTGATCAAAGTGGAGTTTTTAACTACTCTCCATATATAGTTTTGCTCTAAGTAAGTATGTAATGTTTATTTTTATAGCGCTTAATCACAAGATAAAATCACAAAGTGTTTTACGATAAATTGCAAAGTGGTAAAATAAAGCAATTCAAACAATAAAATTACATATCTGAGGCAACCAGTCAACTAAAAGCTTGTCTAAACAACAGTAAGTTGTAAGTAAAAGTAAGTCCATTGTTTCCTAACTATAGGGGTCTGGCCCCACACTAATAGTCACAATATGAATCCGGTGTGTTGTCAAACAGAGGATAAAATTATAATAGTCTGTTTATTTGTCAGCAGGATTATGAAAAAAATACTGAACCAATGTTCACTGAACATGGTTTAACGATGGTGCATGGCCCAGGGAAGAACCCATAACTGTTTTTAGGGGCACATCCAGATCATTTCCCCTAAATTTAATGAACTTCAGTCTGAGTGTCTTTCTAATTTAAGTTGCAGAGAGTTTGATTTCTTTGGGCCTCAAACACTTATTTGAATAGAATAATTTGTGAAGTGTAGAAAGGAGAAATCTCTATGGTTGAATGAATGACACACTCTTCTGTCAGGGTGTCAGAGGTCAGAGGTTCTCAAAACAAAGGTTAGTTTGGGCATCATCTTTAACACTATAATGAATGTTTTTGTATTTGTTTTATAGTATTTCAACTTGAAAAATAACCAGCAACTTAAGCTGACAGATAAATGTAGTTGAGTTTAAGGTACAATATTTGAATACTGTAAAATGTGACATGTCAATGTGAAATACTGAATTAAAACTATACAATACAAAAAACACACACACCTTCAACCCACCTGTTATATACTGTGCTATTGGTAATGGTATGGTAATGTTTTACCTTGTATAATAATGACATGTTCATTGTAATGCTGCCCTGCATTCCCCCTGTGTAATAGAAATTACTGAAGAAATGAAGAATTGATGGAAAAATCAAATGCAATCAACAGCTTTAGAGGCCAAAAGAAAAAAGCTGTTGAAAACTTCATCTGAGTTCCCGTTTCATTGAAAGTTTTAATTTTATTCAGAGTGACTGTTCAGTTTGTCCTCCAAAAGCTGCGACTCTCCATATTTCATTTTGAAAGCAGAGAGCTGCACTTTGATGGAGACATATTCAGCTAAATGGATTAGGATGAATACATGCAGCTACAACGCGGCTTCTTCTCACAGACGCTCCGATGTGGTGACCTCCTTCTGTACCCACGGTGGTGCTGAACTACTTCAACTCCACAAAGACTTTGTGTTGTGAATGAATGTGTGCGCTTGTGGGCCGAGGCACTCAAGGACCTGGGTGTGTACTGTCGCAGCCTTCAACACAGTGTTTTTGTTTGTATTTGTTCCTGCTCCTGGAGGTTTGCTGTTAGGTCAGGGTTTGGACTGTGTCAATGAGCATGTGTGAAGTAAATGAGCCCAAGATGTTTCACAGATTTTCTCAGCTTCTCAAAACTCAACAATGCCAGCACCACTATATCAAAACAGCTCATGACAACAGCTAAATGACACAGAATTATGATAATTGGTTAATTGTTTAAGCGCTTGAATAAATCAAAAGAATAAACTACTCCCATATATTGTGGAGGGAAATGTCCAGGTTACTTTGCAGATTCAGCAAATCATTATAATGCAATAATAATAAGAATAACTTTATTTCTATAGCACTTATAATATCATAGATTAAGCTACTCTGAAGTATTTAAAATAGTAGTAGCAGCAGCTTCAACTTTAATGAAGCTTACAAATAAACACATCATTATTATCCATTATTATGATATAAATAATTCTGAAATAAGCCATTTCATATATGAATACCTTTTCGTATGTTAAGTGCAGTAAAATATCCAATGCTAGGTAATTCTCTACTTTCAGTCAAAAACATTTTTAATGTAATATCAAAACACTTTGTCCATCATTGGGCTTATGAAAAAAGGTGATAGACAATGTTTTGAGAGTTTTTGTTTGTGGATTAAACAGATTAAACTAT
Source organism: Trachurus japonicus (assembly GCF_045865225.1). Lineage (NCBI taxonomy): Eukaryota > Metazoa > Chordata > Actinopteri > Carangiformes > Carangidae > Trachurus > Trachurus japonicus. The sequence continues at coordinate 30,723,453 of NC_140913.1, forward strand.
TGATGAAAGAATAGACAGATATATTGATAATGCACAAGAACGTAATATAATGAATACATATAGGCTACAGATATTTTTGTGTAAGATAAGTAGAATGGGAGCTGAAAAGGGTTACAAGGGATGATGTTGATAATATCACAGACTGAGCTTTTAGGAAGCAAAATGCTGAAACTTTTCCCATTTCATTAGGTCAAAATTTGAGCCAGGTTTTGTGACCCAAAGGCTAATGTGTATACAGTAATGTACTAGATGTACAGTAGAAGTAGCAGCATTAACAACAGCATGTTCTCTTTCAGGTTTGTGCAACAGTGAAACCGTATGAACAAAACCAGTTCCCTGAAGCCAAAGCAAATGAAATGATAAACACTAGTGATTTTGCTACTGTGACATCTGTATACATTTTAAGTTTCTACAAAACACAGGGTAAATCTTCTTCATCCTCTAAACTAAACATCAGCTACATCCACTTGTCATGTTGGGTCATTATTTATTTCCACCATTACGCAAAGGTGGTTAAAAAAGAACTGCTATTTTGGGACAAGGCCTGGTCTTGTACACTCTGGAGGTGATGCACTATTTCCCTTCTGGTTAGCCGTGATGTCACCATGGGAAAATAGTTCAACCTTGGCCCTGATTGGTAGAGCCAGCCTTGATGTTTCATAAAAAACTGGATTTTCTAAAAAAAAAAAAAAAAAAAAAAAATTACAGCAATAAGTGCAAACTGTGAAGTTGAGGGCTGTCTTCTCGACTTTCATGTCAACCTGGTGTTACTTTGAGGAGGTTGAGTGGGAGGAGATATGCAGATGGTGTCAGTGGGGCCCTATTAGTGGTGTCTGTAGTCCACCACACTCACAGTGGACTGTTGTCAGTCTGACAGAGTGCACCACACCCACGGCCGGCATCAGACTCAACATTCACAGGGTGGCATTCTGCTTTCTAGCAAAGGTTGTACCGCTGAGACTGAAAGCTTTTTTTTCTTTCATTCCAATATCAATTTTTCAGCCTTTTTTCAGAGCCTCTGCATATTGAGATGTCTTGTTTTGTCAGAAGACTGTCAATTCAGTAATTTCCATATAAAGTGAGTGGAGTGGATTACTTAGGCTCCTGCTTGCCCTTAAAGGGAAGAATATTTTTTCTCCTGTGAGATCAGCTGGAAGCTCTTTTCACTGAGCTTTTTGATATAACCAAGGATATTCAAGGATGCATTTTGCAATGGCTGTAAGTCATTTCGTCTTGCTGACTCTATTTTTCTCAATGGTCGAAACCAAATTCTACAGACCATTCCCATTTAACCAGTATAAGGCTGGGCTGAGCCAACATCATGACCAAGGGAAACCCACCAGTCGACACAAGTAAGTTCTCTCTCTCTCACTCCTTGTCTTGATCAAGTCTTCATCATCTAAAATATTAAATTACATTGTTTTGTTTTTTTTCAGCCAACTAGACTTACCTCATCTTTTATCTTCTGTCTTGTAGGAACCACTGTGCTTATGTCACTGAAAAGACAGTTCCCTACACTGTGCAGGATGGGTCAGCACCCTATGTAAAGGCTGAATACAACAAGTGTTCCTGGGGCCAAAAGTGTCCAACTCTGATGTGAGTAAACAAAATATTTTATTACTTTATGCTACAATGTGTGTTTTTTTTTTAATCTGCCTCATCCTGAAGAGAAAAATGAGACTTGTGACCAAACGTTATAAACTAATAGTTGGTTATTCTCCTCAGGTATCGTCTGATGTACAAACCACTGTACAAGGTGGCACATAAGACTGTCACTGAGCTGGAGTGGCGCTGTTGTCCAGGTTACTCTGGTTATGGCTGTATGGAGGGTCCTCCTGTTTACCAACACCCCATGAAAATGATGCCACCATTCAAGGGCCCGCCAATGAAAGGGCCACAGTTCAAGGGCCCACAGTACAAAGGCCCCATGTTCAAGGGTCCCATGTTTAAGGGCCCACCTATTAACACCGCTGTGAAAGCCAACCCATGGAGTCAACCCAAAGGACCGCCCACCGGCAGCTTTCACTCTTTCCCCATGCGTCACTTTGGCCCTCCGAGTTCCTCCTCCTACCCAGACTCCTCCTTCGAGCCCTATCCACCGCAGCCGGAGCCAGAACCAGAACCAGAGCCGATGCAAGTGCACCAGGAGCCACATCACACAGAGCATGTTCAAGAACATGAGCATGAACATGAAATTGGACATGAGCATGGGCTCAGCCAAGGACCTGAGGAACATATACCAGAGGAAATCCCTCCCCCATCCTCTGGTGGTGAGCAGCCTGAGGGTGAGACTGCAGGTGTGTCCCTATTCCAGACTGCATCCTAATTCAAGATTTAACTGTTTAGTGTACAGGTGCATCTCAATAAATAAGAATATCATGGAAAAGTCCAATTCCAGTAGTTCAAGACAAATAGCCTCAACAAAGTATTGAGTGCATAGATGGACATACTTTTCAGACGGCCAACATATCCATATTAAAAATGCATTTGTAATGGTAATGTAATTGGTCTTTTGTAATATTCAATTTTTTTGAGATACTTAATTTTAGGTCTTCATTAAATGTAAGCCATAATCATTTCAATTTAAAGAAATTAAACAAATACAGACTTGAAATGTGTAATGGATCTATAAAATGTATTAGTTTCACTTAAACTTTTCCATGATATTCTAATTTATTGAGATGCACCTGTATAGGAGATTAAACTGGTCATCCTCATGCATATTTTCATTAAACAATGGAAATAAAAGATTGAAAGATTCAAGATTCAAACTGTAATCACAACAAATCACTTAAGCTTAATATGTTTGTTGCAGTCTTAATAGCTATCCTTTCTCTCCTTAGGTCAGGCCCTAGACACCGAGACAGAGGAACGAATATATCGAATGGAAGAGGATGTTCGACGTCTAAACCTGGGTCTGGAGACCCTGAGGGGAACAGTGAATGGACTGGAGGAAAGTCTACGAGCCTCTCTGAGAGAGGATGCAAACAGGATGCTGTCGGCTCTGCTCTCTGCTGCCCCTGGTCCTGTTCCTGCTCCAGCCGTGGTGTCTAGTCCATCCAGTGTAGGGTTCGGTGAGATTCCTGGAGGCCACCTTGAGACGGAGGGTCTAGATGGCAGTCATGTGTTTCCAGGACTTACAGAGCTGAATGGAAAGGTAGAGGAGCTCAGGACAGAGCTGCAAGCCAAGACAATAGAGCTGCAGGAACTCAAAGCGACAGTGATGGGACATGAAGGAGAACTTACGAAGATGTCAAATGGACTTGGATCGGTGCCAGACTCAGATGGCATCGCCCAGGTTGATATGGAGAAGCTGATGGATGCCAAGCTCAATGCAGCCAGGACAGAAATCCTTGGTGGGTTTGAGAAGCGTGTGGAGAGTGCAGAAAGTCGCTGCGACGAGAAGGCTGGCGATGTGCGTCGTCAGTGCCAGAGGGAGCAAGGTGAGAGGCAAGAACAGATGGAAGATGCTCTGGTGGAAAGTACCACAGATTTGAGAACAGAGCTAAGAAACCTCCAGACGCATATCCACGGTTTAAAGGCTTCAGAAAACTGTAGCGATAGAGTGAGTGGATTGGTTGAAAGGGTGAAGCTGCTGGAGACATCAGTGGCAGGTCTCAACCAGTCCCAGGGGCACCTGAGGGTGGAGCTGGGCGGACACAAGGACCACATCGAAGGAATGCTGGAGGGACGTCTGGGGTATGTTGAGGCCAAGCTCAATCTGACCGGACAGATTAAAAGTGATGACCCTGGAAGGAGGAGGGCCGTCCCAGACAGAGCGGAGACAGGACAGGGCCTGGAGGCCAGAATGGAGGGTAAGCTGATGGCTCTGGAGGGCCGTTTACTGATGGCTTTGGAGGAGCTGGGTAACGCCACTGCCCCAGCTCTGCTAGAGGGTCATGCCGTTCCCACTCTGGAGACAGAACTAGAGTCCCTGCGAGGACGACTGGAGGTGGATGTGGACAGAGTGAAGAAGCACCTGAGCAGCCTTGAGATTCTCTGCTCTACTTCCTGTTCATCACCACCTCAAAACCCGTCTGCCATCCAGGGAGACTCTGCCGTAACAAACGCTAACCTTGCAGAGGAGCAGAAAATAAATCAAGTACTGGACGTACAAGGCGACCGTTTAAATACCCTGAATGTTACGCTACAGAATATCCTGAGGCGTCTGACCTTCAGGGATCAGCAAGAACAAGGAGGAGATACTCCGATCCAGGGAGAGCTCACAATCCTCAAGTTTAATGTCCGCTCAGTTAACCACACGCTGAGAGGCCTCCGGGATTCCCTGGGAACAGTCGTCCACCAGGTGGATCAAGCCAACAGCTCCTGGCACGAGAGGGAGGTTCGTCTAGCCAAGCAGATAAAGGGTGTGGTCCAGCTGGTTGGACATCAGGCCTCCATGCTTGGGGCAGGTGAGCGCAGACTCAGCCGAGTTAAAAGCGAGCTGCACGAGATGAAGAGGCGGCTAGCAGAGGAGGTCCGTGGCTGCCGGAGCACCGCCATGGGGGTTCAGAAAGAGGTAACTGAGGTCGGTGGACGTGTCGCCACCGTGGAGGATCAGTGCAAGGGCCTGAACTACTTGGCGGACGACCTGGAGAGAATCAGGGAGGAGCTCGAGAGACAGTCGAATGGGCTTCTCCTGCAAGTGAACGGGACTCTCTCTAGCCACGCTCAGCAGCTGACTGAGCTGAGGGGCGAACTCAGAAACTGCACTCCCAAGGCAGAGCCAACACAACAAAGTTTAGAGCTGGAGGCCGAACCAAACAGAGGGGACACCTTCATTTTGAATTAGTTCAGTGCACACACGGACCATTTTGAATGAGAAAGGATAAGAATGCTGCAGGTGTAGTGAGGGTCCACTAAAAACCCGTCTGATTATTTGAATTGTAAAATACAAAGGTTTTGAACCTGCACTGAACTATGTATGGATTTAGTTAATGCTAATGGTATGCAGTGAAAACAAAAATGGCAGCTAATTCCAACTGCACTCATGACACAGAAGTGTGAAATTGTACCATGAAGGTGCTAAGATGAACTGTTTGTTTCAATGGACCCTTCTTTAGAGCCGCAGCGATTGAGGAAAACAACAGCGAACTACACCTGCCTCAGTTTACTGTTTCCATGCAGATTTTGAAAAATCCTTTATATGACCAGTTGTTTAACAATGTTTACATTTAAGTTTAAGTTTTTGTATTGATTTTTCTTATGTCTAGACTAGTAGGTATCCAAGATATTTTGTTTTTTATATGGTTTCACTTTTTGAACATTAGCTTTTATACTAATTGTAATCATGCATAAAATGTCTGCATTTCAGTCTCTTACCAACACTCTCTTTTTTTAATATTGACAATCCAATAAATCTTTACCGTGGTTACTGTGCCTGTACTGCTCATGCTGTCTTGTTTAACAGTCATTTCAAATAACAGGTGTTGGGTATAAAATACTTTCTCTTCTTCTTATCAGTAGTTGTACTATATATTTTAAACAGACAAATATTGGGACATGTTCTTTTACCTTGACATGTTTCGACTTTTCACCTGCCGTCTTCCTCAGAAGCATCAGCTGACGGCCGTGACTCATAGTACAACTAACTTGAGAAATTTGTCATGTTTAATTTTTGAGGTGAAAGTGAAGTTTGGTGCAGAAAAGTGGGGAAACCACAAGGGGGCAATAGAGAAGTGTTAATGCTGCTGACTGCTGGGGACTTGGCCTGACTTGAATAAAGCTGTGTTTCATGCAGCGCATAAACATTCCCTCCAAAAATTAAGTTCATAGGGACAGCCCTGGCTTGCCAGAAGAAAATTACAACTTGGCATTATTGCCAAGGTGATACAGACAAACAACCAGCGGGTACTTCAGTACAGCGGCCTACTACAAATTCTCTCTCTCTCTCTCTCTGGGCTACAAATCTACCAGCCCACCTTTCTGAACATATTTCTTAATGGATGTTACAACAGGGCAATATGCTGACCTTGCTAATACCCCCTCACTCCCCTCCCTTGTCCCCCTATCGGACAAATAACCATTAAATTGACACCTATGCGGGAGATCAGCCCACTGCTGAGTGAAAATGTTTTAGCCTGATACATGTGGTGAATAATAACTATGAAAATGCCAAGGAGGAAAAGAGGGCAGACACAGAGAGAGAGAAGAGAGAAACACAACATTTTGGTTAGAGGTGCTGAGTGATAGACTGAGTGATTTCAAGTCACAGATATAAACCTGGGTAATGATGCAGATGCCATGAAAACAAATGCACATTCACAAAAAGTGAGACGAAGAGAAAGATATTGTTCTGCTTCCAGAGGCAATCTTTCACACATAACCTCCAAATAGGACTTAATGTCTAAAAATAAACATTATGTACCATGACTAAACCCATACATAAAACAGTTCCACACAGTCCCACATTATTTCATGGCTTCATTACATCTCTGTCATGATTCATGTATATATATATTTTTTATTCCCTTTCTTTGTGTTCCTCACATCCCTCCTTTAAGCTCACACCTCGCACAACCCGAGACAACAACACATTAATCTTGTTTGTTTCCAACTAGACATTTGGACAGAAAGGGCAGTGAGGGGCTCTGGTGAATTTGTCTCCTCTGACTCATAGTCTCTTCACTGCTCACTCATGGATCCGATTCTGAGTTATGCTCTCTGCAAACCTCGCAGACTGTCACTGGCCAAGGCATGCACCCAAATCACAAAAGGCAAAGCTGGCACAAAGACAGAGGACACAGGTTATTTGAGTAAACAGAGGGCTGCAGTGGTCTAAAATGTGAATCATCCTATATAATGTCCTCTGTAGAGGCTTAAGGTGAAAGGAGTGCTTTTGTCCTCATTATAGTGATGGTCAAAGAACAGACAGTGTTTATTACAGCTGGCATATACGAGTCCAGGAGAGGGTCACCTTGAATCAAGGACTCGGAGCTTCTTAGTAATAAACTCCAGCAATTGACATTTATCAAGGAGCAGCAACATGTAATACAATCATGGCGTTTTTATTCTCTACACTGGACAAGTTGTTGGTAGAAAGTTGTACTTACTTAGGCTTAAAGGTATAATATGTAGGAATTCCCCCCATCTAGCGGTGCGGTTGCATATCAGAACGTATTCTTGATGTTGCATTCACGTGAAATCGGGCAGACATCAGACAGACAACAGACACTGCATGTAACAGGAGAACAAGTGTCTATGTAAACAAGTGGTCCGCCAGCACGAGGCAAAACAATATGTTGTCATGGTGATGTTGTATTGTTTACCTGACCCACGTTTTACCGTTTTTCTCTCGTCGAGTAAAATGACATCCGGTTGGTTTGCCGACGGCCGTCTGCCTGACTGCACCTGAATGCAACACCAGTGCCTCCGTCCTTCCTCACACTGCACAGTGGTGACAGTTTTAACAGGCGCTACCTGGAAAACTTTCTCCCCGAGCCGACAGCCCCGGTGAGTTTCCATGGTTACCTACGGTCACGCTGCCACTGAACGTAAAAAATGGCGATGCAACATGGCCGCCTCGGTTCGGTGCGTCGCCCACTTATGTATTTGTAACGACTTGTAACAACTCATTCTAAGGTACGAGAAAGCTTTCATTTGTATGCGGGTGTGATTCCACTTCAGTGAAATACGCATTTATGAAAGCAATATTTGATTTTTGCTAATAAAAAGCCAAATAAGTTACACACTGGGGCTTTAAAATAAGACACTGTGAAATTCCGAAACATAAATGTTAGAGATGACAAATAAAAGTATTACAAATTAGTGGGGGCCATCTCAACAATCTCCCAGCTTTCGCTGTGTCGAGGAAGATGAAATACCGAGTCCTTATCTCAACACTCCTAGGGTCTAGGCCGCAACACTCAAAGAGGATGGATGTCTGCCAGAGTTAAGTGCCTAAAGTACAATTTGGCTCGGTCCCCAAAGTGAAGGAAGATTATTAAACTAAACAACATTAGCAGCAGAGGGGAAATTAATTCATGCCAGCAGACACCTTCAATGAACATAAAGATTTCATGAGTAGAAAAGTGCAGAAAGGTTTTCCATACATCCCAGGATTTAATTATTTATCAGCGGTACAGATTGGACGGATGTTGGAAGCATGAAGTACACAAGGGTCACATGCAGAAATACTGTTACACCCATTTCCTTTCACTGCCTCTTGCCTAAAAACAGAGTGAATTAAAGGGTTATAAGGGTTATTCACACACATAATGTTTTAGCTTTATGTGACACTTTTGACAGTGACAGACTGGTGACCTACCCTCACTAAACGCCTCACCTAAAATTATAAGTCATATGGATTATGAATGAATAAAGGGAAATGTTAATGTTAATATTATTTTGAGGGACATAATAAAAAGATAACAGAGTCTCTCAGTTACAGTAATATGTAGCCAAACAGGCCAAAACGGCACAGACATTACTGTAAGTGAACCTCAGTCCTTGTATTGTCCAGTTCACTTTTAGTCATTTCAAGATTAGAAACAATTAAAACCCATTAAAACAGAGACACTGACATAATCGTCCTCCCTCGTCCTCTTCACAGCGAGACCACTGACGTCATCCCTCACATGTTCTTAGTTAAATTCAATTTACTACTCTATTCTTTCCTCCTTAGAAACTCGTGAAACTCAATCACTTCTCTTACAAAAAACTACAATGACTGGTGTGAAACTTATTTTCACAGCTGGAGGACAACTCAACGGCTGGGTCACTGGGTAGACACGCTGAATGATATAGCCTCAAATCGTTGGGTGTTTTTATGATTCTGTCAGCCCTCAAGGGTTGAAACTGAAGTCAATAATACTTCAGTCTGTCTGTCGTATCGATTTTTTATTTCAAAAAGCTTCACATTTTCACGTATAGCACTGGTGTTGTTCAGTCACTTCATGACAATTCACCATGCAGCAGCTAAAACAGGTCCCAAGAGTTTTTGTTTATTATAATTTATTTTGTTCTTACTTCAATCTTTGAGTGTGTGTGGGACTGTTGTAAATCAGCTGTGTGAGTGGTTTGCAGAGATAAAAACCTCACAGAATGCATTTAACGTACCCCGACGACTCAAAGTGCAGTTTTCTGTCTCTAGGGCCACTCAGACAGGAAGCACTGTAAAATGATAATTCAATACTCAGAGACATGACTGAAAATCCCATCCAGGGCCGGCTTATGCTAATGACAAAGTTAATGTTGTGCTCTAGCACAACTAAAGAGAAAGTGTAATTATGTCTCGCACGGGGAAACCATTTAATGTTGTGCTCTAACACAATTTATAGGTAATTTATTAAGAATATTTAGATGCCTCACAAAGGGGGCACCATTTATGTTGGGGTTATACCAACTTATAAGAAAAGTGTTATTAAGAGGGTTATTGGCTATCAAATTAGTAAAATATCAATACCAAAATATTAATAATTACTACAAAAATTATTAATGGGATTTAATTTTATTAAATCCACCTCGGGGCACCAGACAGCCAATGTACCAAAGTCAGTCTCATAAGGGTGTGCTAACTATTAATATAGAACCTTGTTTAATGATTAAATTAATAATTATAAACAAATTAACATTATTAATAGCTGCAAAGTTGAAGGATTTAGAAGTTCTACTGCGTAGAGGTTGGCATACTCACTATTGTACAACATTAACAGACGAGTAAAGTTTCAAGGAAGTTTATTGGACACATCTAGAAAATGGAATAACAAAACATGAAACTAAGACAAGCTACATACACTATGTACACGTGTGTGTGTGTGTGTGTGTGTGTGTGTGTGTGTGTTGGTGAGAGCGTATGGCTATGTGTCGGTGACCATGTGTCTGTGAGGTGTGAAGTGTGATCTCAGACAATGGGAAAGATGGAGGATGGTTGCTTTGTCCTGAGACAAAGGGGTTTACAACCAAATGGCCTCCAAGATGGCCTCTAAGACCAACCCCATGTGATGTGGGGGAGGTGAACAAAGGTGTGTCCTTTGTTCAACGCTCAAGTTGCATGTTAAACATAGGTTAACTAAATATGAGACTATAGCTGACAACAACAAAGCAACAACAACAAAGCTCAAGTATTTAAACTGATTTCAATCAATACATACATTGGCATGGTTGAAGTACTCTATGCTTAGTCAAGGTGCAAGGTAAGCTAACTAGACCCAGTTACGTTACCAAGTCACGTGAGGGTGAGAGGGTGAGTGTTTCAACTGATAGTCCTCCCTGCCTTCAGAGCTGAGACCGAGGGACGAGCTGGGAGGCAAACAGCTACTGCGACTCCCAGCGAGGTCGCGCTCACGGCAGACAGCCCAGCAGCCCGGAGGCCGCAGGCACCATCAGCGTTAGCCCGGAGGCTAACAGCTACTGCGACTCCCAGCGAGGTCGCGCTCACGGCAGACAGCCCAGCAGCTCGGAGGCCGCAGGCACCACCAGCGTTAGCCCGGAGGCTAACAGCTACTGCGACTCCCAGCGAGGTCGCGCTCACGGCAGACAGCCCAGCAGCTCGGAGGCCGCAGGCACCATCAGCGTTAGCCCGGAGGCTAACAGCTACTGCGACTCCCAGCGAGGTCGCGCTCACGGCAGACAGCCCAGCAGCCCGGAGGCCGCAGGCACCATCAGCGTTAGCCCGGAGGCTAACAGCTACTGCGACTCCCAGCGAGGTCGCGCTCACGGCAGACAGCCCAGCAGCTCGGAGGCCGCAGGCACCATCAGCGTTAGCCCGGAGGCTAACAGCTACTGCGACTCCCAGACAGCCCAGCAGCTCGGAGGCCGCAGGCACCATCAGCGTTAGCCCGGAGGCTAACAGCTACTGCGACTCCCAGCGAGGTCGCGCTCACGGCAGACAGCCCAGCAGCCCGGAGGCCGCAGGCACCATCAGCGTTAGCCCGGAGGCTAACAGCTACTGCGACTCCCAGCGAGGTCGCGCTCACCGCAGACAGCCCAGCAGCCCGGAGGCCGCAGGCACCATCAGCGTTAGCCCGGAGGCTAACAGCTACTGCGACTCCCAGCGAGGTCGCGCTCACGGCAGACAGCCCAGCAGCCCGGAGGCCGCAGGCACCATCAGCGTTAGCCCGGAGGCTAACAGCTACTGCGACTCCCAGCGAGGTCGCGCTCACGGCAGACAGCCCAGCAGCCCGGAGGCCGCAGGCACCATCAGCGTTAGCCCGGAGGCTAACAGCTACTGCGACTCCCAGCGAGGTCGCGCTCACGGCAGACAGCCCAGCAGCTCGGAGGCCGCAGGCACCATCAGCGTTAGCCCGGAGGCCGCAGGCACCATCAGCGTTAGCCCGGAGGCTAACAGCTACTGCGACTCCCAGCGAGGTCGCGCTCACGGCAGACAGCCCAGCAGCCCGGAGGCCGCAGGCACCATCAGCGTTAGCCCGGAGGCTAACAGCTACTGCGACTCCCAGCGAGGTCGCGCTCACGGCAGACAGCCCAGCAGCTCGGAGGCCGCAGGCACCATCAGCGTTAGCCCGGAGGCTAACAGCTACTGCGACTCCCAGCGAGGTCGCGCTCACGGCAGACAGCCCAGCAGCTCGGAGGCCGCAGGCACGCGTTAGCCCGGAGGCTAACAGCTACTGCGACTCCCAGCGAGGTCGCGCTCACGGCAGACAGCCCAGCAGCTCGGAGGCCGCAGGCACCATCAGCGTTAGCCCGGAGGCTAACAGAGACACCATCAGCGTTAGCCCGGAGGCTAACAGCTACTGCGACCCCCAGCGAGGTCGCTGCCCTCAGGCCAAGAGGGCAGCTCCCACGTAAGACTCGCAACCCAGTACTCAAAAAACATAAACGACTTAAATTCTTCAGGACACTTAATCAGGCTAGGACTATCTGGGATCCAGAGTATAAAAAGGGGGGTTTGTTTGGGGGTCATTTAAATGTTCGCAGCTTGGTCCCAAAACGTGAACAGATTGAGCATTTATTATGTGATTCTAATGTTGATTTTATGGGCCTATCAGAAACGTGGCTCACTAGCTCTTCTCCTGAAGCTGCTGTATCATTACCGGACTACAATACGTACAGGAAAGATAGGGGTCAGGGTAGGGGCGGGGGGGTTCTCCTGTATGTAAAGAACAACTTGAAATGTCATCAGATTACATGGCCCAGTAACATCACACTTGAATGTATTGGTGTAAACATCTCTCTTTCGAGAGAGATGTCTCTTACTGTCATCTGCATCTATCGCAAACCCACGGCTAACATAGAGTTCTATGACCAGCTCAAGGCACTCCTCACCTTATGTAATTATAAAAAAGAAATCATCCTTTTCGGCGACTTTAATGTCAATTGGGATAACAAATTAGATAGAAAACACCTTAAACATATAACTGACTATTTTAATTTAACTCAGATTATAGAGCAACCCACTAGAATTACACAGCGTACACAATCCAGGATTGATTTAGTCTTTACTAATAAACCGGAAAGAATCACAAGCACTCATAACCTGTTAACAGGACTCTCGGACCACAATGCAATCTTTTTCTCAAGAAAAGGGAAATGCTCAAAAAATCTGTATCATACCTCAACTAATCGATCTATTAAAATGATTATCCCCAATAATCAAGTAGAAAATGTGGATAGAGATTTAAAAGATATTGACTGGTCTGGCCTTCTGGGATGCGATGATGCAGATACTGGCAGTGATCTATTTCTTTCTAAAATCAAAGAGATCATCCTCTCATTCTCCAGGAGAGGGCGTCAGGGGAAGAAGAAGTCCACCTCCCTCCCCTGGCTCAACTCTACCTGTCTTAAACTGATGAAGCACAGGGATCAGCTCCTCAGAAAATCTATTAAGTCTGGGCTCAATACAGACCGACTGAATTTCACAGCTGCTAGAAACAAGGTGACATCAGAATTACGCAAGGCCAAAGCAGATTTTTTTATTCAAATTATCGAGAATGCTAGAGGTAACAGTAAAAAAATATGGCAGAATATGAATAAATTAACAGGAAAACAACCCAAGCAGGAATCTAAAGGTCTGGAATTAAAAATCGACAATAAGCTGGTGAGAAACCCTAGTATCCTAGCTCAGGAATTTAACTATTTTTTCATAAACTCAATAGAGGAAATGGTGAAACAGTTCACACCTCTCGAAGTTTCTGAGCAGCAGGTTTCTAACCTGTCTGACAATATCGAGCCTAAATTTAATATTCAAGAAATCACAAAACCAGAAGTCATTGATATCATAAGTAATCTGAATAACTCAAAAGCCAAGGACATACACGGGCTCGACACCAGTTTCTTGAAATCACATAAGGAGGCCATAGCTCCCCCACTTGTGCATCTAGTTAATTTATCGATCAAAAACTCAACTGTACCTAAGGCATGGAAAATGGCCTCAGTTACTCCAGTATTTAAAGCTGGCAACAAGTCTGATTTAAATAATTACAGACCTATTAGTATTGTGCCCGTAGTCTCTAAAGTTATTGAAAAATGGGTCGCCAAACAAGTTATTGATTTCCTTGGTAATAGCCTTACTCCCTTACATCCCATGCAGTTTGGGTTTCGACCTTTCCATTCCACCGAGACCGCGTTGACCATGTTCATGGAGAGAGTTAAGTGTTATTTGGATGCTCATGGATGTGTTGGTGCCGTCTTTTTAGATTTAAAAAGAGCGTTTGACACCGTCAACCACAAGGTACTTTTATCTAAACTGTCTCTTTTTAATTTTTCTTATCAATCTATTAAATGGTTTGACTCATACCTGTCACATAGAGAACAACGAACTGTGGTGGCCGGTGCCAGCTCCTCTTTTTTGGGTTGTCCAGTAGGGGTCCCCCAAGGGTCCATACTGGGGCCCATTTTATTCACACTGTATATTAATGATTTACCCGATTTCTGTCTAAATGTGGACGTTCAGCTCTATGCTGATGATGCGGTAATTTTTACTAAAGCTAAAAATCCTGAGGAGGCAGCACGGGTGCTTTCTACAGCACTTACACACATACAAACATGGCTTACAAGTTCATGTCTTATTCTGAATGCAAAAAAAACTGTTTGTCTATTTCTGTCGAAGCAATCTGCTTCTTCCACGCCTTCTCGCTCAGGGGTTTTTTTGGGTACTGACGAGTTGGAGGTTGTTAGTGAATTCAAATATTTAGGTGTGGTTATAGACTCTAAACTTTCATTTAAAAATCATGTTAAAACGTTATCAAAAAAAATTAAATATCACCTTAGCAACTTTAAGCAAATCAGAGGTTCGTTGTCACAAGCAGCCGCTTTGATGTTTCTGCACTCTATGATTTTTTCTCATTTAAGCTACTGTATCACCAGCTGGTCTATGACCGGATCTACTATCCTGAAACCAGTTGAGCTTCTGTACAAAAAAGCACTCAAAATCTTAGACAAAAAAACGGTATCTTACCATCATTGTAATATTCTAGTGAAATATAAATTGCTGAGTTTTTCTAATTTTTGTAAATTCTCCTCTGCATGCCTAATATATAAAGTACTTCATGGCCTGGCGCCATCTCCACTTAAAGAGTTCATTGCATTTAAACAAACAAGGACCACCAGGTCAATCACTAACAGGGACTGTGTGGTTCCGTACAGGAAGACCTCTTTCGGTCGAAATGCCCTGTCTACGATGGGAGCTACGGTTTGGAACACACTACCTTTGCCCATAAAGGAGTGCCCTACTCTGTCTACTTTTAAGGGCCGCCTGAAGTTATGGCTTAGAGCCAACCAGGCATGTGATCACTTTTAATGCACCAACACTGTGTAACTGTGTACTAATACTGTGGTACTGCGTACTGATACTGTGGTACTGTTACCTGTTAATGTATATTTGAAACTGTAATGTGTTAAGTGTTATAGGTGCGTACGTGCATGTGGGTCGGAGGGGTGGGGGATAAGGTGTATTGTTGTGTAGCGATCTGTGATATGTGTGATATATATCTGTGTGATATATATCTGTGTGATATATATCTGTGTGATATATATCTGTCTTAATGTGTCTTAATGTAACTTTTTATATACCTTTGTTTTATGTTTTATTGCCATGCTCCATCAGGCAGGGGGACTGCCAACGGAAATTAGCCTTTTGGCTATAATTGGGTGCATTTACATTTTATTTTTTTTAAAATGTTCATTGATGTACACTGTCCCTCTTAAACAAATAAAGGAAATTAAATTAAATTAAATTAAGTTCCCGGTGCTGGTGGGGATTCCTGCGGTTGCAGGTTTTGCTGGTCCTGTTGTGGTAGTCAAGTCCAGTGATTGTGTCTTTGTCCAGTGAACTGCAGCCGTCCTGGCTGTGTAGTTTGAGTTGCGTTGAGGAGAGTCCTTCTCCTTGCAGAGTTGGTTGGTTGTTCTGCTTGGCGTTGTGGCTCCGTTCCTTGTTGACTCAACTAGCAGACCTTATGTCGTGCTAGTTGGTTCTGTTCTTTAATCCGTTGGTAGGCACTCGCGTCGCTGCCAAGGGATGCTCCAGTGTAGGCATCTGCCTTGTGCAGGCCTCACAGAGGTTGGAGAGCTATAGCAGTAGCTCCAGGTGAGGAGCTGAGTGAGAGGAGCGGCAGCTCCTTCTGAAGAGCGGGCAAGAGAAGAGGGCGAAGAGAGAGAGAAGAGAAGGACACTTCTCCTTTTATATGGCCTGTGACCTCACCGGTCCTGGGGCCATACCTGACCAATGGTGGGTCAGTAGTGGAGGTTTCACACCTAGGTGTGAAGAGGTGAAGGACGCTGGGAGGCTGAGTTCAGAGGGTTTCCTTTGTTTGGGAGACAAAGGAGGCCATGTGGTCAGGTCCTCCAATTTGAATGGGCTGAGTCCCAACATCCCCCCTTTGGTCTCAGGATCCCACGTGATGTGTGATCCTGTGAGCACCATAGTCATTAGTCCATTCAAAATGATATCTGGGCAGTTCACAAACCAACTGGGCATTTGGTTTCTATCTATCTTGACTAAGCATAGACAGACTACAGAACAAAATCCACTTACATACAGAATGAAACATAACACACAACAAATAACATCTTCTAGTTATTCATCAGTGTAAATGATGGAATGTGGGTGTTAGTGATGCTATGGTGAGAAAGGTGAATGACATGTCATGATAGGTGTAAATACAATGTCATTAATAAGATACTGCAGAGGAGTCGATCCAAGATTACTTGCAGAAATCACAGTGATGGCTGAATCAAATCAGAATTTGCTGCTGTTGCTAACAAAACCATGCTGAGCTCTAACTGTAAGAAAATCAAGGAATCCTGCACTAGTACTTGTTTGACTGTCTGTGGTGTGAGGAGGAAGCTCTGGAGCTTTTGTGTCTTTGGTGTTTCCTCACACCTGGCTCAGGGCTGTAACGCTCCTGGTAGCTGGAGACAGAGAGGCATTCAGAAGCACTGTCACTATCTGAAAGGTGCTGACCATGTTTTACACTGTGGTCAGAGATGATGGGGCTATCATCTGATTGCTCATAGTTTTGGGCCACAATTTGAGCATAAGGCTTCCTACAGCTTCTACCGTGTGAATGCCTATCTCTATGCAGATGGTGGACACGGCGGTTGCACTCGGTGTCTGGACGTGGCCGACTGTCACCCCCCTTTGGCGTGTTGCGAGGGAGACGTCTTGAGCTTGCAGGTCTGTGTGACACCTGCATGTTTGAGCTGCTGGGCTCAGTTGTTTTCCCCTGTGTCTTGAAAGAGACTAGAGTTTCCCAGGTCACATATGTCATCTTCCGAACTTCATGCATTGAGAGCTCACCCTTCCTTGTCATGAGTGCAACCTGCATGTATATTGAGGGGTGAAGATTTTTCACAAACATAGACTTAAAAAGGGGGCTTTCCTCCAAGCCTGGTGCATTCTTTCCTTGAAAATATGCATGTCTGAAACGTTTGTAAAAGTTTCTGGGGTGCTCAAGACGGGAGTGTTTAATTTGAGAAGCTGCAACTATTCCTGAGACCTCATCAACAGGGGAAGAAAACTCATCTAACAGTGCTTGACAAAGATCATGGTAGTTGTCTCTGACTCTGGGAGGAAGTGACTGCATGAACTTGTGAACAGCTTTTGAGCTGGTTTTCCACACAAGTTTGACTTTCTCCCTGTGGGTAGCGCTTGGTAAGTCAACTAGGCTGTGGTCTAGTTCACTGAGGTAATCATCAATGTTATGATTACCATTGTCAGGATCAAAGAATTGTAAGTCCTTAGCTAGGAACTCAAGCACTTCAAGGCGGGGATACTGGGTGGTCCTGTCAGATGAAGGCGAGACTAAGCTATCCTGGACATCTACCGCCTGTGCTCTGGGTCTTACAGGTGGGAAGACAGGGACTGAACCCCTGTCATCCCTCTCCTGGTGTTGCAGGGAAGAGGATGAACAGTCCTGAAATGCTCTAGTCCCCCCTTTGGAGGGCTGAGCACGGGTGAAAGCATAGTTAACTGGCTGAGAATGAGGTGCAGTATATACACTAGATGATACGCTACATGTCTCCTCACTATCTACGTGAGGAAGATGGGAAGCCAGGTGGCTGTTACCTCTGCACCTTAGTGGAGGTTGGGGAGCTGACTTAGTTCCCAAGGACTTCAGGTCAGGTGGGAAATGTCCCCATCTGCATGGGGAAGGAGTTAACCTTCCTCCAAGGGAGGAGTGTGAATCAGAGTAACCTGAATCACTTTGTCTGAAAGACTGTGGAGAGTCAAACCGTTCTGACCTAAGTTTAAACAACTCCTCCTTCTGTGAGCAGAGATCTAACTCTGCTGAGTGCAAGCTTTCTAGGTAACGTAAGGCTTTGTGATTTGCTGTCTTCACTTCTTGAAGTAGACTAGCATTTTGCACTCTTAGGGACTCTACCTCTTGTTCCAGAGTTGCTTTGGTCTGAGCAGAAAGACTGGCCTGTCTGTGGCAGATCAGAAGCATGCATCGTAACAACGGGCCCTTGGATGCTCTCTGAGCATCCCATCTGTCATTAAGTAGCAAGTCCAATTCTTTCCTACACTCACTGAGATTCAACTTGTTGATGAGTTCAGAGTAGCCGGGGTTTAGGCTCTGAGCCAGGGCAGACATGAACTGCTCTACAGAGGGGTTCTCCATTGTTACTCTGAGAGGTGAGATTAAGCAAATCTGAGAAACCTATAAAGCAAAGCAAATTGTTTGCAGTGGTGTTGCTTGGCAGACACCTTGTAGTAGTGTAGCTTTGGCTATGCACTACTCCAGTGGTTTCTTACAGTAACTCAAGCTGGGAGTGGCAGCGAGGTACAAAACTTCACAGGGCTGGCAGCACACTGTGGCTCTATCTTCAAGCTCTATTCTTAATCAGGTTGAAATGCATGGCAGTGACAACCGGTACACGCTCTCTAGGTTACACAGGGCCGGCGGCACGCTGTGTCTTAAAGTTAAGGGTAAGGGGAGCACTTAGCTTAACAACCAATTTTGACAGAACAAAGTAGCATTGAATACATGGTATTCAAATGCGGGACAGGAATTCTTAAAGTTCCTACAGAGAAGACTCAACTGGAAAGACTAGCAACAGTCGCAAATTCTTGATGCAGCACAATGGGCTTAATTCTCATGGAGTTTTCGCAAAACTCAGGAATAAATCAAAATTCAGCACAATTCACTTTCTGCATGTAAAGTCAGACGTCTACTCGTGTAGCAGACTAGCTCTGTTTTATGTGAACTTTTTGTTAGTTCAGTTTTGGATTTCACTTTCAGTAATGTCCAAAATTTTGCTCAAAATTAATATTGTACAAATGTGAATAAATGCCAACAGTGCACAGCCTCACACGGGGCACCATTTATGTTGTGCTCTAGCACAACTAAAGAGAAAGTGTAATTATGTCTCGCACGGGGAAACCATTTAATGTTGTGCTCTAACACAATTTATAGGTAATTTATTAAGAATATTTAGATGCCTCACAAAGGGGGCACCATTTATGTTGGGGTTATACCAACTTATAAGAAAAGTGTTATTAAGAGGGTTATTGGCTATCAAATTAGTAAAATATCAATACCAAAATATTAATAATTACTACAAAAATTATTAATGGGATTTAATTTTATTAAATCCACCTCGGGGCACCAGACAGCCAATGTACCAAAGTCAGTCTCATAAGGGTGTGCTAACTATTAATATAGAACCTTGTTTAATGATTAAATTAATAATTATAAACAAATTAACATTATTAATAGCTGCAAAGTTGAAGGATTTAGAAGTTCTACTGCGTAGAGGTTGGCATACTCACTATTGTACAACATTAACAGACGAGTAAAGTTTCAAGGAAGTTTATTGGACACATCTAGAAAATGGAATAACAAAACATGAAACTAAGACAAGCTACATACACTATGTACACGTGTGTGTGTGTGTGTGTGTGTGTTGGTGAGAGCGTATGGCTATGTGTCGGTGACCATGTGTCTGTGAGGTGTGAAGTGTGATCTCAGACAATGGGAAAGATGGAGGATGGTTGCTTTGTCCTGAGACAAAGGGGTTTACAACCAAATGGCCTCCAAGATGGCCTCTAAGACCAACCCCATGTGATGTGGGGGAGGTGAACAAAGGTGTGTCCTTTGTTCAACGCTCAAGTTGCATGTTAAACATAGGTTAACTAAATATGAGACTATAGCTGACAACAACAAAGCAACAACAACAAAGCTCAAGTATTTAAACTGATTTCAATCAATACATACATTGGCATGGTTGAAGTACTCTATGCTTAGTCAAGGTGCAAGGTAAGCTAACTAGACCCAGTTACGTTACCAAGTCACGTGAGGGTGAGAAGTTCCCGGTGCTGGTGGGGATTCCTGCGGTTGCAGGTTTTGCTGGTCCTGTTGTGGTAGTCAAGTCCAGTGATTGTGTCTTTGTCCAGTGAACTGCAGCCGTCCTGGCTGTGTAGTTTGAGTTGCGTTGAGGAGAGTCCTTCTCCTTGCAGAGTTGGTTGGTTGTTCTGCTTGGCGTTGTGGCTCCGTTCCTTGTTGACTCAACTAGCAGACCTTATGTCGTGCTAGTTGGTTCTGTTCTTTAATCCGTTGGTAGGCACTCGCGTCGCTGCCAAGGGATGCTCCAGTGTAGGCATCTGCCTTGTGCAGGCCTCACAGAGGTTGGAGAGCTATAGCAGTAGCTCCAGGTGAGGAGCTGAGTGAGAGGAGCGGCAGCTCCTTCTGAAGAGCGGGCAAGAGAAGAGGGCGAAGAGAGAGAGAAGAGAAGGACACTTCTCCTTTTATATGGCCTGTGACCTCACCGGTCCTGGGGCCATACCTGACCAATGGTGGGTCAGTAGTGGAGGTTTCACACCTAGGTGTGAAGAGGTGAAGGACGCTGGGAGGCTGAGTTCAGAGGGTTTCCTTTGTTTGGGAGACAAAGGAGGCCATGTGGTCAGGTCCTCCAATTTGAATGGGCTGAGTCCCAACATTAATGTATTAATCTGTATGAAACATAGTATTTCTTTTATACCTGACCAATTAGTACAATAGTTTATTAGAGAGGAAAAGTGGTCATTTAATTCTTATGGACGAATAGACCATATTTGTGTTGTAGAGGTTTCTTTGAATGTAAATGATAAAACAGTTGTAAGATCACAAAGTCAATTTAATTAATACCAGAGGATCTTTCTGACCGAGCTGACCACATAACAGATTCACACTGTTTCAGATATTTCCAGTATAAAACAGACTTGGATTTGACATTTATTTCACCAGATACCTCAGATGTGCTTTTCTCATTTTCTGTTTTTCTCTCCTCTGTCTTTCGGCAGAATATGGCTGTGCACTAATTGGATTGACAGAGTGGCAGGCTGCGTAGGAAACTGAGAAAACTGTTTTGAGAAAACGTTCATTATTCCACATGCGCATTCAAATTCCTCACTGGCGAGAGGCAAAAAAATTTCCAGCAGCGCCAATTAGCCATATTGCAAAAACTCATCAGATTAAGTCTACAGCCTAAAGCTTTGTAATCCAGCCTCTCAGAGGTTGAGGGATGGGATCTGCTCTCCGTCAACGGCCGCTGCGAACCTAACACGAGGTTGGATGACAGCGTCAGCTCGGTATCCAGCAGGAATCAAAAGAGTAAATTTAATTAAGAGATATTTGTTGCATGGATTGGCTCCAGGATATTTTTTACAGTAGCAGTAGCCAAAATAAAAACTAGATGTTACATTTTTTTTTATTTTTTTAAAAGCATAAATACAAACGAAATGTTGAATGAAAAGTGGATTTAGAAATGTTTGTGTCTAATATTTATATTTATGTTTTTCTACTAACTCCTGAAGGAAACATTTGCTTGTTACTAACTGTGTCTGTCTGCTGTTTGGTTCTCATCAGTGTACAGTGCAACAATAATGTTAAATGTTAAACAATCAGCTAAAACTCACTATAATTTTACATAGGTTCATCGTCACAACACAAAAGCACTTTAAAAGGCAATTCCAGGAAAATTCAACCTGGGGCTCTAGTTTCTTAATATTTTAGGTCTGAAAGAATGATTTTTTATTACAGCTCGGTTTACAAACATGTCTTCTATCTTGAAGCAAACAAAACCCTTCGGTGTTTGAAGCCATCTGATCTGAAAATTGCAGTTTTGTGGGATGTAAACAGCCTAAGATCCATCTGCTCCCATTATACGCTGCTGTGGCGATGCAGGGACAGACAGAACTACTGCAGAACAGGAGGAGACATTAAAAAGAAAATCTTCAGATTCATTCTTTTAGACCTAAAATATTAGGAAACTATAGGGTCTGTCCACACTATTATGCATTAGTTAAGCATTAATAAATACTGAATTCTTCATTTATAACACATGAATACTCATTAGTAGGTAGTTCAGAAATACAGTTAGTGCTTATCAATGATGAGAAAAACATATTTACGGTAACTGTGTTTATAAACTACATACTAATGAGTATTCATGTGTTATGAATGATGAATTCAGTATTTAATCCTTAACTTAAAGGGACAACGAGGAGTTTCTATTCGGTTATAAAAAAGTCTCACGTTAATGTGGATGAATCTCCGCTACCCACACTTGTTAATGGGCCCATTTTCGATAAATATATCGTTCTGTCTCTATCGTTATTTTGTTATTATTAGTGGTGGCGGAAATGCTGGTCGAGCCGACCAGCGTTTCCTTAATGAGAATAACGCAGCTGAATGGCCATTTATGGTCGGAACTACGACGGTAACTGAACGTCTTTGAACCTCTGACTTTAATTATTGATGAATGAAAACATGAGTCTGTCTTGCGCCGGTCAAAGAATTTTACGGTGTGCGCGGAGGCTCATAAATGTAGTGTGAAAACGCTTCGCTTTTCCAAAACTCCTCGTTGTCCCTTTAATAATGTGTACTTATTATAAAGTGTTACCAACTATAGCCACAGATTTTACAAGCTGATGAGGATCACCAAAGTTCATCCAGAAGGGGAACATGATAACATAACCTCATGGTGGCAGATACAGGAAAAGTCAGGGGATCATCAAAGCCACTGAGATACTGTACAAGGTTATCTGTAAAAATTCTGCAGTTGGAGGAAATGCTCTATAAGAAAAGTCAGTTGGATTCATCTCTGGATGCTGAATTTATACACAAAATTTCATGGTAATCCACTCAATAGCTGTGGAGACATTTCAGTCTGGACAAAAGTGGTGGAAGGACCAACTTAAAGGTTGGGTCTGGAGTTTTGTGCCCAAAAATAAACATTAAGACTTATACAAATGAAATCCATCTTAATCATCACCTATGGACTTCTAGTCCTGTGTGGTGGTGGCTGTGTCTGCAGAGCCCCCTCCCCCTGCCTGTATTTTGGTCTTTTGCTCTGTTTTGTTATGCACGTGGACGTTTCTGGGTGGAGAGCAAGAGAGTCGCGAGAGAGTCGGTGTTTTCTCTCCAGCCAATGACGGAGCTCAGGTGAAGCTACGTGCAGCAGAGTAGGAGGCTCAGGCCTGCTAGCCGCACTAGCTGTATCTGATGCTACCGCGTGCTAGCACGTCTCACGTCCGTAAAGAAAAATGAATACAGTCTGAGTGAAGCGCTGGAGCCGCAGACCGATTCCCGACTGTCACCAACAACTAAAGCCTCGACTGGTAACAAGTATTAGGGCCGTCGGTTGTAGTGCTCTAGCTCGATGCTAACTTCGGCTAGCGGTAGCCGTTAGCATCCGTGCGCTAACACCCGCTTCCCAGTTCACCACAACGGCATAACAACATAACACCGGAGGCTCCCGGTGTTGGTGACGGTCGAGCATCGTCCCACGGCTCCAGCGCTTCACTCGGACTGTATTTCCTTTCCTTTGCGGTCCTGACAACCGCTGCTGTCAGGGGCAGGAGGCTACACAGCTTAGCCTGAGAGGAGGGGCCGAGTTTCAATGTTTTGTCTACAAACTGCAACGAACAAAACTCCAGATTCTACCTTTAAAGATACTGTACTATTTCTTTACAGTCTGATATAAAGTGACTGCTTCCATGTTCGAATGATCTCTCACAATTTCCTCTTGTTCTGATCATTTCCTGCCCGACTGTCATCTCCAGTTAAGTCAGTGCAGGGACTTCATCCTACAACGGACCACAGGCTGTGACACTAAGTTCATAAACGTGTCAGAGCAAGAGGGCTGAGAAGGACCAGGACCCTGTGCCGAGGTATTAATATGACAGTGCTGCTCTTTACAGCTTTCTGGCAGCCCTGCAGCCCCGGCGCCAGCCCCGGCAAGCGAGCCCCACGCTCCCTTAAGCAGCTTTCCACGACTGTCAGTCAGAAGAGCAGCGCTACCAAGAGCAAACTGCATGGAGGGGTTTGAAGAAGTAGGATGACACAGCGCTTCAGGTGCAGTTCAAATGCTCCCAACCAGGACCGCATTAACTGTGTGACACTGTTACTCTCTAAAGTGGCTGTCACATTCATTTTGCACCAATGAACTAAGCATCGTCACATCATAATAAAATCTAATTCCAGTAGCAAACTCTGCATCTTATTGTCATTGTTTACTAAAAACCATTAACACGGAGGGGCCAACACACAGGGCGCTCACTGAAGATCATCACTGGCATATTTCTTCATTACAAACTAGCACCATGATGAAAGATGGGAATAAGCTGTCTAATATCCCACTGACAAGATAAGAAAAATTACAATTGTGATTTTTCTCCCTTGGAGTCTTATCTTAAATTACCACTTCAGAGGTGCATTCTGCAATATTAATACTGCCCCGCCACCCCAGCCCCCACCCCCACGGGTTATGACTGTCAGTTTTGACAAGTACATACTAGGGAAGTCACGATTATAGATTTTCTTTGTAAGATTATTGTCAGAGAAATAATCACGGTATTACGATTATCACGGTTATTATGCATTAATTAATTTCACAACATATGAATGTGAAAAATGAAATATTTTAAAGCCCCGGTATTTAACTTATTTGGCTTTTTATTAGCAAAAATCAAATATTGCTTATACGTATTTCACTGAAGTCGAATCTCACTCACATGCAAATTAAAGCTTTCTTGTACCTTAGAATGAGTTGTTACAAGTCGTTACAAATACATAAGTGGGCGACGCACCGAACCGAGGCGGCCATGTTGCATCGCCATTTTTTATGTTCAGCAGCGGGACCGTAGGTAACCACGGAAACTCAGCGGAGCTGTCGGCTCGGGGAGAAAGTTTTCCAGGTAGCGCCTGTTAGAACTGTCACCACTGTGTAGTGTGAGGAAGGACGGAGGCACTGGTGTTGCATTCAGGTGCAGTCAGGCAGACGGCCATCGGCAAACCAACCGGATGTCATTTTAATCCACGAGAGAAAGACGGTAAAACGTGGGTCAGGTAAACAATACGACATCACCATGACAACATATTGTCACGCCTGTATTGTTTTGCCTCGTGCTGGCGGACCACTTGTTTACATAGACGCTTGTTTATCCTGTTACATGCAGCGTCTGTTGTCTGTCTGACGTCTGCCCGATTTCACGTGAATGCAACATCAAGAATACGTTCCGATACGCAACCGCACCGCTAGATGGGGGGAATTCCTACATATTATACCTTTAAATATCTAGTATTCATATATAACCAATTATTAATCTTCCAGGGGAAGTGTTTTAAATATTCAAATCATTAATTGTCATCTATACCAAATGTTAAAGTTTTTTTAAATTGTTTGTTTGTATCACAAATGAGACGCTAACATTTAAATACCTACCAATTGTATGTTACGTTAGGTAAATGGACCAGTATTTCTTACAGTTACCTTTACTTTGGTGCACATCTGCCTCTGTGCAACATAAGCTTTTTTGGAAAGTGATGACGGTATTTAGGAATCTTTATGATTTATTAATTGTGCCGTTAATACCGTGATTAATTGTGAAAACAAGTAACAAGTACACAATTATACCCGCACCGTCGCTCGTAGGTACAGATATGAGTGGCTGTGTGTGTGTGTGTGTGTGTGTGTGTGTGTGTGTGTGACTAAACAGTGGAAGCCCTCCTCACATGCATGACTCACACTGATGCTGTGTAAAGGTGAATAACTCCCAAGTGTGGAAACAAATCAAAGAACAGGGGATAAGTAAGTAGAGCAGGAAAAGTAGTGAGTTAGAAGGGATAGAGGAAAATGGTGTAAGGGAGCAGTACTTTGAGTCATCAGTGACACTCAGAGTATTATACTGATCCCTCTCTCTCTCTCTCTCTCTCTCTCCTTCTCCTTCTCTCTCTCTCTCTCTGGTTGGCCTGCCGTCACTGTGGGCTTTTCGTTCTACATCAGTGGGGCTCAGTGCATCTCCACAATTATGACGACGACGAGTGCATGTGCTGCGTAAAGAGAGCGAGACTGTGTCCACCTGGCCGGACTGTGTGTGTCACACTGAACAGGAGGAGGAGGAGGAGGAGGAGGAGGAAGATACCTGAACCGGACTCTCTCTCTCTGTCTGTCTGTCTATGTCCTCTCTGTCTCTGTCTCTGTCTCTCTGTCTCTCTCTGGGCGACTGGCCGGCTCCTCTCCTCTGTGTCCTGCTCTCCACCTGGCCTCCATGTGTTTCACTGAGGACAAGCCATTCCTCTCTGGAAGGTAAGCAGCAGCAGCAGCACAGTGTCTGGTCTGTTTTCAGTGCAATATGAGGAAATTAGACGACAACAAAGAGTGGATCGTGGATGATTAAGGGGTTGTTTGATCTTCCATGTTTTTTTGTTGTTGTTTTTTTACTGATGTTGCTAGCCATGGGATATGAGACAAAAAGCTGACATGTCTCCAAAAGGATTTACTTAATTTCTCTCATTACTGTACTTTCATTTTCTGTGCGGGGGTTCTGTTAGTTTATTCTGACTCGCAGGCAGGAGGACGTAATCTTACAACTCTCCCTCTGGAATGATAAAATCTGCTCTTGTTAAAAAGGATAATCACTGAAGGGCATTCAGTCAAGGTTCAAACACTGTCTCAAAGAAGTGGAAACAGATTGTGCAGGCTGCAATGCTGCTGTGATGAACGCACAGACATCACAGCCAACTTGTGGGATCTCCGGCAGGATTAGGGATGAGATCACTGATCACTCGTCTCTGTAAAAAAAAAAAAAAACACTGCTTTCTTTTTTCTTTCAGTCAAGTTGAAGTTATTTTAATGCTGACTGATCCAACAGTCGACTTGCTCTCCGGCTGCTTGCCACACATTATTTCTCTGGACATGCATGTCTGCATGCATGATGTCCTATTGTTGTTGGCTGCACAGAAATATTTGAATGAAGAGTCATTTGTATGTGAGTTCTCGCCTCACAACGGAAAATCGATATATTTTGACACTGATCAATCATGATGTCTTTCAATGGCACACAATAAGGTTTAACAGAGTGAATGACCTTCAGCTGGAGATTAGAGTAAATGGCAAATAACATGAAAGCATATGACCCGCCGCTGACATGGAAATGTTTGCTTTCCCATACTCAATCAGACTGTGGTTATGTAATATGTTTGTGTCATGAGGAGGAAGCAGTCGTGCTGGAGTGATGATGACAGGACTTACTAGGGTGGCAGAATTGCACTTATTTATTTATTTATTTTTGCATTCTTTGTGGCTGTTGTCCTTCCCACAGGCTTGGAGACCAGAGACACAGAGACAATGAGAGAAACAACGTTTTTAAATCGGATTAACATTGGTGACACTTTACAGCATCTTATAGAAAGGATTTTAATGAGCATCATTTGGAAAAATAATCCAGTAAAGACTAAAGATCAATCAAATGACTGATGTTTGTATTGTTTGCAATAGAGTCTTCATGATAAATTGATTCTGTAACATTAAGATACGAAAGAATTTTCCAGTCTTCACTGATCAAATCCTGATGTCTTATATCACACTGCCTAATACATAATAGAAAGAACTATAAATAATTTTAATCCCTCTCTTTAAATTTAAATTTTAAATTACAAAGCGTTTTCTGTAGGAAAATGCTGAATTTGCAAAAAAGGATGGATGAAGGATGAAGAAAACTAAAAGTGCAGAGTCGCACTGCAACAAAAACCATGACAGACTCATGGTCAGACTCTTCTACTGCATTGCTGTGCAGCCTAAACGCTGTACGTTAGGTGGACATAGTCTCACGTGATGAACTCTCCACAGTGATTATTATTACGTAAGATTTGTCACAGCGTGCCCTGCGATGTTTGAGAGTTGAGCCTCGGGCAACTCTTTGTCATGCTGCTAAAACATGGTGTAAGTATTGTGCCGCGATGACATTCACTTCCACTGTCACTGTCACTCACTCTCAAATGAGGAGGCAGTTAGACACAGCAAGGGTGAGCAGACGCCACTTCAGCCTCACAGAGGTCTGACTCTCACGCGGCCCTGAGAGGATGAGCTGCCGGCGCAGCAGCAGCAGCACGCTGAGGTTGGATTCGTTAAGGTTTAGCTTTCAAATGCTGCTCTCTGCAGTGAACCACAAGCTCAATAAAACACTAATATTCTGCACACAAATGATGTGTGTGGACTGGTAATATGTGAAGGTAATTCATTTAAATTAATTCAATTGAAAGAAAATGAACCAACAACTATTTTGTTAATGGTAATTTCCCCAACAACACATTTAAAAAGTGGATTAAATGTCTTTAGGTTCTGAATTAATTGGTAGGCTATTCGTTGGACAAAACAAGCAGAGTCTTTAGGCGTTTTGACTATTTCACTATTTCACTTTTCTTGGGTTTTACTATGGATAAGTGGTTCATTATTAGGGCTGGGTTTAAAAAAATCAATTTTCCATTTCATATCGATCTTCATTTGAAAGATCAGATATCAATTCATGAAATCCTTAGATTGATCTTTTAATGTACAAGATCACAGAGCAGCGCGCTACTGTTTACATTTTGTTGTGACCATTCACTGCTGAAATACACATTGATTACAGTACTTGAATCATCACCCACGATCATACTTAAGAGTTGCACTATTAAAGGGATAGTTCGGCTTTTTTGAAGTGGGGTTGTATGAGCCACAAATTCCCATTAAGTACACTAGGTACAGTAGAAGGGTCTCTGCTCTCCCCAGACTGAGAAACACCGCTGTTCTGGCGATTTCTGCTGCTTTGTCGAAAACCAATAGGTCTGTCTATTGATTCAAGCTACCCTATCAAAAAATGCTACTTTATGGTTTTCTACCTCAAATAAATAGCAACAAGAATTTGCCCACCCTTTCGATTGCGATTGGTGGTCTGGCTCATGGACTAAAAGGCATAAAGTAAGTGTACAAAAAGTCAGTGTAATGAAATTCATGTCAGGGGTAGCATATTTTGATAATCCAATAACATCCTATCAAATAATGCTCCCGCTCTATGCATTCATGTAAGACTACTGATCCAACTTTGAAAGGCTAAAAGCAAATAGAATAAGGATTTTAAGGACATTTTTCACCATAAATGATGATGTGAACATATTGCCAAAGGCTAAAAAATGAATGTAACACGTGCAAATAAAAAAATAAAAAAATGAAATAAACACGTGTAAATCAAGTGCTTACCGATAATACAACACAGTACATATTATTCAAAATTGAACGACAGTGTGGATTGAAGAGCTGCAACACAGGTTTTCAAAAAAATATGGGCGTGGAAATGAAACTTGGAAAATCGGCTCTGTGCATGCGGAAAACCACAAAGTAGCAGTTCTCGACAAGTAGCAGAAATTGACAGAACAACGGCGCATCGCACTGCACCGAGACACAGGCAATGCACTGTTGTCAATGAGGGACGGTTAATCGGTGTATTTTCGCCGCCTAACGAGAAGTCACGTGACAAAACAATATACCAGTTCAAGAGTACGATCTAAAGTAAAAATGTACAACGCATCAGCCCGTTGGAAAAAAGTTTGTTTATCTGAAACTAACCCACTCACTCAGCACTCCTCGGTACTCTTACGCACAGGTGGGCTCCGCGACGCGCTGTATCACTGTGCGGAGGAGTACCGAGGAGTGCTGAGTGAATCAGTTAGTTCCAGATAAATAAACTTTTTTCCAACCAGCTGATGCATGTGCATTAATGTAACTGCTGCAACAGGTGAGTGTACCATCTTTACACAATTTGCAGCATTAGTTCTGTGAAAGTCTCTTTCATAACCAAGTAAAATTGGTATTAAAACTGAAATATCTCTAAATAAAACAATATCTAATCAAATTGGAAATCAAATCAAATTGGAAACTGTGGATTGGAATCGAATTGACTCAATTCAGTAAATCTGTAGCGATACCCAGCCCTATTAATTATTGAAGAATTGCTCACATTGCGCACAGAAATCAGTAAATAGGCAAACACTATTAAAGGTGATTGCAACAGCTGGACAGCTTTTCTTCAAATATTTTCGTTTTTTTAATCCGATATTGCCATGAAACAGGAAAAAACAGTGTGGATAAACTAGAGACACACATGTTTGGCGTAAGGTGTGTGTGTGTGTGTGTGTGTGTGTGTGTGTGTGTGTGTGTGTATATGGGCCGTCACCTTGCCAAGGTGTGACGCTGTCGTGGTGATAAAACCAGTCCTCGGACAGACAGATGAGTGGTCGGCTCAAAACTGCCTCTGTGGTAGTTCTCGCTACAGTCAGCGTCTCCAGGAATACTTTTTGGCATGGTGACACACACACACACACAGACACACACACACAAACACATACACACATAGACACACACACACGTAAGGTGAAAACAATACCGGCAACGCTGTCACGGCTGGTTGGAGGGGACAGAGCTGGCAGATCAAGCCGAGTTTCCAAGATCCTATGTGACACTGAACATCCAGAGACACACATATTTTATGATTCATGGACGTCAAAAGCACAAACACGGATGTTTGACTGTCAATGTCGCACTGGAGGCTGTTTGTTCAAGAATGAAATGTATAAATGCCATCGCCAGCATTATTCTGCGTTTCTGCATTTGGTTTGAGGGAAACATGTCAGATAACACGGACGTGAACAATTAAGATTAGTCTGACTTTAGTCTTTATTTATAGATCATTTTCATCTTTTAGTACAGAGATTGAAAATGTGAAACAAAAGACAAATACACAACACTGAACAATTCGTTTTGAGGTCGGATTGAATAAGTCATTTGCTTGATAGGGCATTAGGCCTGTTCGATTAATCGTTTTAAAATTGTAATCGCGATTATTTAGTTAGGATGATGTTAAAGGTGTTCAGAAATGGCCGTTTGTCCTGTTCGTCGCGCCTCCTTTTACGAGTTTACCCGAGTAAGGAAAACGAATTTGATTGGTTGTTATCGAGCGGGCGGGATATTCAATGTTTTGGGCGAGACCGAGCTCGGTGTGTGTGTTGTCTTAGACGTTTGACTGACGGATGACGGATCCAATATCAGTGGCTGATTAATCGTGAGCAGGCTGACATAATCCGTGCGCCTGCGTTATCCAATGTGAGAAAAAACTACCCCACTTTCATCCTGGATTTACTCGAAAATAGAATTTTGCACAAAGTTTGGCCTACATCGTCTGATAGATGAGTTATTACACTAATTTTACGACCCAGAGTGAAATCAAATTAATTTTTCTTTTCTGTACACCTTTAAAGGGATAGTTCAACATTTTGGCAAATTGGCCCATTGCCATAATCCCTATAGTCATAGCAGTAGGTTCATTACCTTTAATTGTAGGTGTAAGTTATTTTCAGTAAGGCGGAGCGCAGCAGCTGGCTGCTCAGAGCTACGCTATGGAGGCTAAGGGAATTTCTTGGTTTCCCTCATTAAACTCATCAAATTCAACATCCCAAAACTCCACAGGGCTTTTGTAGACAAGTTGTGACCTGCACAACCACCACGCTATGAGATAATGACGGAACGATACGAAACGGAGCCGTTTTCGAGGTAAATACAGGGTAAATACGGAGACTGCTTGCTGAAAAACTGTCCCTGAACGCAACGCGCATCAGCGGTTTTGTATGAATTTACCTCGAAAACGGCTCCGTTTCGTATCGTTCCGTCATTATCTCATAGCGTGGTGGTTGTGCAGCTCACAACTTGTCTACAAAAGCGCTGTGGAGTTTTGGGATTTTGTATTTGATGAGTTTAATGAGGGAAACCAAGAAATTCCCTTAGCCTCCATAGCGTAGCTCTGAGCAGCCTGCTGCTGCGCTCCGCTGTACTAAAAATAGCTTACACCTACAATTAAAGGTAACGAACCTACTGCTATGACTATAGCAATTATGGCAATGGGCCAATTTGCCAAAATGTTGATCTATCCCTTTAAAAACGTGAAATCGTAAAATCAATGTTTTACTCTAACTAGGGTAATTTCGGTACAGCCCCCATTCATGTATCTTGGCTGCGCTGGGTTACCATAGTGACTTCCGCCTCCTTCCTCCCATCACGCTCTCCCCACACACTGTAAACAAACATCTGGGCGTTTGCTACGGCCAGCGAGGATTTTGTTGCCAAAAAGACCAACGGCCGTTTTCCACTTCACAGTCACAGCTCGGCTCGACTCGGTTTAGGTCTTTTTCCATGACAGCGGGGGGCTCATGGGGTCATCATATCACGGCGGCTACGGCCACATCGTCTCGCTCTCTTTTTTCGATCCTCAACATCTGTAGTAGGGACATTTTTCAGGAGCCAGCATTTTGTGACAAAGGCAGGCAGCGGTCAGTTTAAAAATGCGAGTCAACGATGGAGCGATGCCACAGGCTGCTGGTCTCTGCCAACGGTGCAGACTCTCGGCCTCGTCAGGGCTCAGACGCCGGTCCATGTGGTTGCACACTACCCCTTGCACTTACACACCCTGACAAGCCCGTCAGCCGTCAAATGGCTGCTCATCTTCTGTGACTATACAGACATTTAACGGTTGTGTGAGTGACAGCCCTAGTTTCAGTGGTGGTATCACATGAGACATTTTGATGACACGCAGCAGGAATTACTTGTCATGCTGACGACGGCAGTAAAAGTGAATATGGAGAAATTAAAAATCTTCTCCTTGGTAAATTACATAGTGAGAAATGTTTTCACAGCGACGCTCAGGCAAATGGGTCGGGACAGGATGCAAATGTGCATTTAAAGTGAAATAATGGGGTGCATAAGCCAGGTCATCGGGCAATATACAGTTTACTGCTCATCATCATCATCATCATCTGAGGTCAATGTCATGGTCGCACAGGCGCCCGGTTAATCACGGCTGAACAGAGGAGCGATTCGGCCAGGCTCAGAGAAATGATAACAGTGGTGGTGTCACAGTTTAGCCAAGTCTCAAAATACTCAATCTGTCACTGCAGACCAAAGGCGCAGCTCAGTTCAGCCGGTTAAGCTTTCCCCAGCTCTTTGTGTCACACTTTCACACTCACATGGCTGAGGGTGGTGGTGTAGGTTTTTGTTTTTCTTGGTTACATAAACGCGCTCAGACGCGGAGAATGAGTTCGGCTTTGACAGAGAGAGTCCAACTGTTACTGTCGATGAGGCGCTCATTTGTTAAATCAAAACTCTGCTGATGTACTGTATATAGGACGGGATAAGTATGGGATTGTTCCTGAAAAACCAAGGGGAAATGGCGCTCACTCAGGCTTAGTGGGAGAGCTGGAGCTTAGAGACCGGCACAGTTGAGGGAGAAGCAACCGCACACTCTCGGATCTGTGCAGAAACTTTCCCCGATTAGTGTGCAAGCTTTAAATCTTCCAGGTGTGACGGTTTCCTGTCCGAAGGCTTGGATGAGATAAAAAGAAAAACATTTTCTGCATAGATGTTTCTCTGTCAGCTCCACTTGTAGCAGAGCAGTGGTTCTCAAAGTGACCCCTTTGACGTGAACATTATTCAAATCAGAATCTAAATTTTACCACTTTTTTGCAGAAATATTACTTTTTTTTTTTTTTTTTACATACATTTCTCTAAATGTTTCCAAAAATTCATGCCATTGGCAGTAATTTGAACATACATTGACTAAAAAATTTAACGTTATTCAGTCTCAGAACAAATATTTGTGTATTTCTGGTGTTTGTTTCAAAATTTTGTCCAATGGGGTCCTTGATGTAAAAAAGTTTGAGAACCACTGCTCTACAACAGTGGTTCTCAAACTTTTTTACATCAAGGACCCCTGAACTGACACAAATTAGACCATGGACCCGGCGCCCATTGGACAAAATTTTGCAACAAACACCAGAACTACACAAATATTTGTTCTGAGACTGAATAACGTTACATTTTTAAGTCAATGTACGTTCAAATTACTGCCAATGGCATGAATTATTGGAAAAATGTCAAGAAATTTTTGGAAAATATTTAATATTTCTGGAGAAAAAATTGAGGTAAAATTTTGAGAATAAGTTGGGGACCCCCTTGAACCCGCTCAGGGACCCCTGGGGGTCCTCGGGCCCCACTTTGAGAACCACTGTAGAGGATGGTATCACCAAGGAAATAATCCAACACAAATACAGTATAATGGTCTTGGTATTATGCACTGAAATTACTGTGGGAAAAAAAAAGGATAATTGATAATTGCAGGAAGTATGAAAGACATAATCATTGTGCTAATCAGTGTTTTGAGGCTGATAATAGCATTGATATCATATCTAGTATCAGCCTATGAAGAACAAAAGTCACAAATATAGTAAAAACACTGTAAACAAAACTATATTTTACCCAAAAAACATGAAACATCACTCATTAAGTCGGTTAAAAACAATACTATACTAAACTTAACCCTAACCTAAATTGTGCTCCAGCAGAATAATATGGAAATGTGCTCATTGATGACAGAGGCTGATAATAAGCTTCATGCGCCGACACATCAGAGGAGTTCTTGTATTTGAGTGGTCATAATTACTCACTCCACTCAGACTGACTAGGCATTTCATCATTGACTGGTGGGCTGACTTGCATAATAATGAAGCCTCTTTCTTTATCCCCTGTGATTGCTTAAAACATTGAGTCAGTGCTGCCTCTGCATCATATGCGATAGCGCTGCAAGTGTTGCTCCAGATTCATCCCTGCAGAGCTCCTCCTCCTTCCCCATGGATTCTTTTATTTCATTACATTTTATCTTTTTAACTGATTTCTGACTCATAACAAAGAGCGTGGGCACCTCTGATGCTCAGGAGGATCTATGAGGTTAATTTATCAGCTCTTTGAAATCCACTAGCAGCACCTGTCAGCTCTCCTCCACGGCTGAGTGATCAAACTCCTGTCTGGGTTCATTATGCATCATTTCCATCCTGCTGCTCCATGTGTTTGTATTTGTGCGTTTGCATGGTTGCATCATGTGTAAACAACATGCGTCAGTCGGGGACAAAACCTGCAAATCCACCGTCCTTTGATCTGGCAAATTTGAGCGTGTGTTATCTTAATCATTATTGTTTTGTTCTGTGGCTCCTGATCTCTCATCTCATGCTCCTGTTGTAAATCCTGAAAGGCACAGTCTTTCAAATTCTTTCCATCTGTCAATCCAGCTTGGCTTTGTATATTTCAATTTAATACGAGTTGTTGTCCTCATCTTTAGCTAAGGATTATTTTTTATTTAAAAAAAAAAAGCTTTTTCATCTATTTTTACATCTGATCCAATGGGGCTGGAGGTATTGTGCAACAAAGACAGTAAGAAAGCACAGCTTGCACTCCAGACTGCCGAGCAGACACTCCACATTTTAGATGCTGTTGAAACAAAACTGAGGAAAAATGTTTATTATTTGGTTTTGCAGCGGCTTTTGCTGCTGTAATTTCAATCAAACTCGTCCAACAATACATTTTATCCCTTTTGAGAGTTTTCATTCAAGTTTACAACAATGAATGTGTGTGTTGATGTGTGTGTGTGTCCTAAATGTCAATGGTGTTTCAGATGGGAAATGCTTCAGACACATCTGCTGTGTTCGAATCCACCATCCCCGAGGAGTACGACATCTTCATGGGTTCCCTCTACAGTGTGTTTTGTAAGTCCGCATGAAAAGCCGTCGTCGTCCTTTCCTTCTGTTTATCATTTGCTCGCTCCGCGCCTGCCTGTCGAATCCCCACAGGTGCACAATCTCTCTAGCCAAACTCAATCTCTCTCCCTCTTTCCTTCTTCTTTTTTTTTTTTTTTTTTTTTTTACAGGTGTACTGTCTCTCATGGGCAACTGCATTCTGCTACTTGTTGCGTACCACAAGCGGTCGACCTTGAAGCCGGCAGAGTTCTTCATCATCAATCTTTCTATCAGTGACCTTGGGATGACGCTCTCTTTATTCCCACTGGCAGTGCCATCAGCTTTTTCACACAGGTACCTCAGGTTCACTCCCCTTCTCTTCAACTTCTACTGTACTGTACCATCTCAACACCAAATTAATTTCTCAATGAACAATAATCAGCGACTACAGAGAGTCATAGGTTAACACTGCAGCATGAATTCATTAATAGCATGTTTTTATTCAATGCAGAAAAGCCAAATATTCAACATTACTGTGAGGATGTGTTTCTGCTTTACGTCATCGCAGCATTTTTATAATCTGTTTCACTGCTGCTGGGACAAAACAAGTCTTCTGAGTTAGGTCACCTTGAGCTTTAGGAAATGACAAGAGGCTTTTCTCATAATTTCCAGACATCATACAGACTAAGTAATTAAGCACTTCATCAAGAAAATCCACAGATTCATAATTAATGAATTAGTTGCAGCCCGAGCCTCCGTCACATTTCCTGCTCCTCCTCTCACAGGTGGCTGTTTGGAGAAATCACCTGTCAGCTCTATGCGATGTGCGGCGTACTGTTTGGTCTGTGCAGCCTGACCAACCTCACTGCTCTGTCCTTAGTCTGCTGCCTCAAAGTCTGTTTCCCCAACCACGGTGAGTGAGTGGCTGGCAAACTTAAAGGGATAGTTCAACATTTTTGGCAAATTGGCCCATTGCCATAATCCCTATAGTCATAGCAGTAGGTTCCTTTGTTACCTTTAATTGTCGGTGCAAGCTATTTTTAGAACGGCGGAGCAGAGCCGCAAGCTGCTCAGAGCTATGCTATGGAGGCTCATGGGATTTCTTGGTTTCTCATCAAATACACAATCCAACAACTCCAAAACGCTCTGGTGGACAAGTTGTGACCTGCACATTCACCACGCTATGAGATAACAGAACGTTACCAGACAGAGTTGTTTTAGAGGTAAATTCAGAGACTGCTTGCTGAAAAACTGCCCCCTGACGGGAACACGCATCAGTGGTTTTGTATGAATTTACCTCTAAAACAACTCTGTCTGGTAACGTTGTGTTATTATCTCATAGCGTGGTGAATGTGCAGGTCACAACTTGTCCACCAGAGCGTTTTGAAGTTGTTGGATTGTGTATTTGATGAGTTTAATGAGGCAAACCAAGAAATCCCATTAGCCTCCGTAGCGTAGCTCTGAGCAGCTCGCGGCTCTGCTCCGCCTAGGGCTGCAACAACGAATCGATAAAATCGATAAAAATCGATTATTAAATTCGTTGGCAACGAATTTGATTATCGATTCGTTGGGTGGCGATTAACTTGGCCCAGAGCCAGGGAAAAAAGAAAATATTTCTTATCTTTACCCGTGTCCAAAACAGTCAGCAGCAGCAGTCATCCAGCTCCAATAATCCACTAATATTATTTTCGTTTCCACCGCGTTCCTGGCGGCCAGCCTGTTTCATTCATTTGCATCATGTAAAAAAAAAAAAAGACGTGTTTTTAGCGGCGGCAACAGCCGTGTTTCTGATCAACCGGACCTGTGTTGTCCGGTTCCACCGCGTTGTTTACTCCCGGTCCAACGTTACTTCCACACGGACACGGTCCGCGCGGCTCGGACGCGGTGTGTCACGGACATGGTCACGGACATGGTCATGGACTGTCTGGACCTCTGGACCGGAGGTCTGGACCTGGTACCGGCAGCAGAGAGGCTTCACTGTCTCCTCTGTCAGCCTCTCCTGTCAGGACGCTAACGCTAAAGCTAACGCTAACGTTAGCTAAAACTTCTTTCTTTTTTTTCACACAATGCAAATTAATGAAGCAGCAGGCCGCGAGGAACGCGATGCAAACGGGAATAATATGGATTATAAAACAGTTGGAGTTTGATGACTGCTGCTGCTGACTGATTTGGACACCTGGAGTAAAGGTAAGAAATATTCCTTTGAGGTTTGATCAGCTGTTCCTCTGCAGCTCGGTGTGTGGAGGACTCAGATTAGAGATTTGATCATCATTTACCCGTTTTATTTTATAGTGATGGGCGCTTATAGTTAATACCGATGATCGCTGATCGCTGCTGTGTGTGTGTCGTTGTGGGTGTGTGTGTGTGTGTGAGCGGAGGGTCCAGCCTGTCCCCCCGCGGTGACTGGTGTTTATCACGGTGTGATTACGTGGGCCGGGGTCGGGGAAGCGGCTGTGAGCCAAACTGAAAACTGTCGGAGTAACGTCAGGTTGTTGTCGGTTGATCCGGTGAATGATGAACTTTCAGGGTTGATCAGAATTTTCCTCTGGATGTAAACATGCTGCAGACTTCCACTTGTAAGCAAATCAGGCAGTGCCCTAATGAATTTTGTCTATTATTATTTTTTAATGTATTATTAGTTTAACAGCTCTGGGCCGTTCAACTAACTTAAAAAAAAACTTATTTGTGCATTTTTTTGCACTAATATTGTCCATTTGGAATAACATTCTGTTTTTGAATAAAGTTAGGGAGAAAGAAAGAAATGATACCAGTGACATGCTGGATCAAACTGAGAAACAACTCCTCCTCTCGTTCTTCTCTTCCCTACAATGTAAATCAAATTTGTGCCTTTTTTTTATCCGATTAATCGATTAATCGAAGAAATAATCGACAGATTAATCGATTATCAAAATAATCGTTAGTTGCAGCCCTAAAAAATAGCTTGCACCGACAATTAAAGGTAACAAACCTACTGCTAAAACTATAGGGATTATGGCAATGGGCCAATTTGCCAAAATGTTGAACTGTCCCTTTAAAGCACAACTCCAGGTAAATTCAACCTGGGGCTATAGTTTCCTAATATTTTAGGTCTAAAAGAATGAATCTGAATGTTTTCTTTTTAATGTCCCCTGTTCTGCACTGCAGTAGTTCTGTCTGTCCCTGCATCGCCACAGCAGCATGCAATGGGAGCAGACAGATCTTAGGCTGTTTACATCCCACAAAACCACAATTTCTGACAACGTCAGATGGCTTCAAACATACACCAAGGAGTTTATTTACTTCAAGAGAGAAGACATGTTTGTAAACGGAGCTGTAATACAAAGTCTCACTCTCACGTGAGAGTCAAATTGACGCACTCAATATAGTAGAATAACCAACAGTCAGATTAACTCTAACTGCTACGAAAACGTTGTGCCTCCAAGTTGATATTCCTTTGTTGAGAAAACAAACAGGAGCTTCAGACGACCTGTAAACAAAGTGAGTGCGTCAACTTGACTCTCACGCAAGACTTTGTATCACAACTCTGTTTACAAACATGTTCATGTTCTCTTTCCTTAAGTAAACAAACCCCTCGGTGTATGTTTGAAGCCATCTGAGATTGCCTGTGAAAAAAAATAGTGGTTTTGTGGGATGTAAACAGCCTAAACAGCCTAAGATCTGTCCGCTCCCATTATACGCTGCTGTGGCGATGCAGGGACAGACAGAACTACTGCAGAACAGGAGACATTAGAAAGAAAATATTCAGATTTGTTCTTTTAGACCTAAAATATTAGGAAATTAGAGCCCCAGGTTGAATTTGCCTTGAATTGCTTCAACTGTTGCATGTTGGTCTGAGGATGTTGTCGGTGCCAACAATGCAGATTTTATCCCAAAGCTGAACAGCATGAGGGAATAAATAACCACTGTAACTGCAAAGCGTTTTTTCTCTCTCTTTCTCTCTCTGTCTTTGTATCTCCTGTCTGATCAGGTAACAAGTTCTCCTCCTCACATGCCCGCCTCCTGGTGGTGGGAGTGTGGTGCTACGCGTCTGTGTTTGCTGTAGGGCCCCTGGTACAGTGGGGACATTACAGTGCTGAACCTTATGGCACAGCCTGCTGCATTGACTGGCATGCACCCAACCACGAGCTTTCAGCTTTGTCTTACATTGTCTGCCTTTTCGTCTTTTGCTATGCACTGCCCTGCACCGTCATCTTCCTCTCCTACACTTTCATTCTGCTGACAGTGCGCGGATCACGTCAGGCCGTCCAGCAGCATGTGTCACCGCCACAGACCAAGACCACCAATGCACACGCTCTCATTGTCAAGGTCAGAGGATTATCAGTGTGTCGCTTCAGCACCACTGACTTCAGGTTTTGCACTTGGCAGGGTTTGAGCAGGATATGAGACAGTGAATCATTCAAAGGTTATAAAAATAACTCATCTTTGTAAGATCTTGCATATGTAGCTACCTTGTAGCGCCACATTATGTAATAGCATTGCATTATGTAATAATGTAATACATTTTCACCTAATGATGTACTAACAGCGCAATTTGTAATAATCTGCCAGTTTGTAATGAATTTTTGAACACGATATATAATAAACTTTGCCACATTTTGTAATAAGTTGTTGCATAATGCGTCAAATTATTACATTTTCTTCATAAAAAGTGCAACACCTGCATTTTGTGACTGATGCAATATGTATAAACGTATTACAAAATGTGGCAAAGCGTTCAAGAATTTTATTACAAAATGTGACGTTATTACATCAGGAGGTGAAAATGTATTACATTATTAGCCAACATAATGCAGCATTATTACATAATGTGGCACTACCTGTATGTATATGTTCACAGAAATAAATAAAGGGTTACACTTTATAATAAGTACACACTAATAAGCATTAATAAATACTGAATTCTTCATTTATAACACATGAATACTCATTAGTATGTAGTTTATAAATACAGTTAGTGCTTATCAATGATGCGTAAAACATTTTTAACTGTGTTTATAAACTACATACTAATGAGTATTCATGTGTTATAAATGAAGAATTCAGTTAATGCTTAACTAATGCTTAAAAGTGTGTACTTATTATAAAGTGTTACCAAATAAAGGGTACATCCTGCAGATATTTGTATCTTAACTATTTTTCTTTAATATTTTGTCACTGATGTGAAATAAAAGAAATCTTCTGCATGACATATTTTTGCCCTTTGTATCCATTATGTATTTTTTCATGCATGTTTCTTTCCCCATAGCTGTCAGTGGCGGTCTGTATAGGCTTCCTGGGTGCCTGGTCGCCATACGCCGTCGTGGCCATGTGGGCCGCTTTCGGAGACGCCACACGGGTTCCTCCTACTGCCTTCGCCATGGCCGCCATTTTTGCCAAGTCCTCGACCATCTACAACCCGATGGTCTACCTGCTGTGTAAGCCCAACTTTCGCGAGTGCCTCTACAGAGACACGTCCATGTTACGGCAGAGGATCTACAGAGGGAGTCCGCTGTCGGATCCCAAAGAACGCTTCGGATCCAACTCGCAGCGCAAGGACGCGAGCGCCTCCACGCGCTTCTCGAACGGACAGCAGGAGAATTACGGCGCGTGCCTGCACTGCACCGACAACGCGGGGCTGTGTCATGTGACGCCGGCCCAGAGGACTGCCTGCATCCTGACCGGGTCCGGCTACAGAGAGGTGACAGTCGGCCAGCTCTCGGCCAAACCACAGGCCGATTTCCTCTAGTGACGCCACCTCGCTCTTTCATGAAGATAACGAGACAGGAAAGGTGCCCAGAAAAAGACAAGAGAGCTTTCTGTGGGCACACAACAAATTTATAACAAGTGTGTGTCACTGCGACTTTATAGCGCAGCAACATTCACAAGGACCTTCAAAGGCATTCTTCCTGAAAGTCACTCACAAGTGGCTCATTGATTCCCAGAAGTCCACACTGTGCTTACTTCATCCGAGAGGATTTGCAACTGAGATTTGTACTTTGTAATATTGAGTCGCTTATTTCTGTGTTGTTTCCGGTTTCTTTTTAATGTTCTGTGACTAAACTGGAGTCTGAAAGAGCCGAAAACGACCTGCTACTCTACCTTTGTGTACAACAGGGACAAACTGCTTAATACAAGGGCAAAATTACAGAAGTTACAAAACAAATGGCAAGAAAAAAAGGTTTATTTAACTACTGGAGAAGAAGACACCGTTTACAGTCCCTTCTGTGGACTACTGGATTAATACACAACCAACTACGATCAAGTTTTTTTAAGAAACATGTGTAACTGTTGCACGAAACTGTGTAAGTGTTCCTCAGCCCAGAGAGATCAATCATTCACTCGATGTAGTCTTGAATGTTTCTCTGCATGTTTTCTCCTCGTCTCCATTGGAATCTACTCAAACACAGACATGAAATCAAACTGACAGCTGCTGTTTTCTGTAAGGAATGAAACAATTCAGACAAACAACTTCAAGCCTGCAGGCTTCAAGTGTTTGATAATAAAAAGACAGCTTTAGTCACTTTAACGAAGTCAACATGCTTGACAAGTGCGTAGCCTGCAGTTATTCTATTACAGACAGTCGGATGAAACCAGCAAAAGCAAGTTTGCTGTTGACACTGTCGACATTAAGACTGTTAAATCTGATATGAACGCTGTTTTTGACTCAAAGTTGATTACACCTCACGTTTAGCCAAAATTCAGACTTTTATTTAGTCAAAACCAGCCCTTTCATTTCACAGATTCCTTAACTCATCAGTGCCCTTAATCGTCCATGCACATTAGATTATACTGTATGTGCTCTGGTGTTTGTACTTTCCGTTAAATTATGTGCAGTTACACTACATATCAAGGTAAAAAGTCATCAACAATCTCTATTCATCATGGTTACAGCTACCGCGTCCGACCGTGCATGTGCAGGTAGCTTTCAGAGCAGCCGGCATTCAGTAATATATTTCACTCTGCTTTCCCTTTAAACGTGGTGCTGTGCTATGTGGCTTCATGTACTGTATGTATATAAAGGAAAGCCTACTGTGCGTGTTGATGTCGAAATCCAACCCAACTCCTGTGCAGCCTTATTTACTACAGAATAAAACACTGTGTGGACATTTGTTACCAGATTGATTTGAAATTCTTTCTTTTTTTCAAACTCGAAGGAGCCACAGTGTTTTTAGACATCACAAAGGTTTACATATGTAAAATGTGACAGGAATAATAAATTTAAAAATGCTTTGACTCTAAAGAAATCTGTCACAGGTGTGGGGAAAAAAAAACATTTAAAACGTTTTTTCCCCTTATGAAATTAGCTGCATGGTTACGGTGTTTAAAAGAAAAAAAAAGAAAACACTTCCGTAACTCATTTTAATTATCAGTGAAGACGTTTTGCTTGGGGAACTGTTCATTAACTTGAGAGCCCACAAGGTTCAAATTCACTTGCAATCTCATTTTCTACAAGGAGCGGACTGACATTACTGGCAGCACCTTGGTGCCATGTCTGTTTAAAACTCCTGGTTTGGTTTGCATCGTTTCTAAAGACGGAAACAAATCTTTGCTCTTTTTGAAGACAACAGCTTAAAGGGAAACTTCAACATTTTGGCAAATTGGCCCATTGCCATAATCCCTATAGTCATAGCAGTAGGTTCGTTACCTTTAATTGTCGGTGCAAGTTATTTATAGAACGGCGGAGCAGAGCCATGAGCTGCTCAGAGCTACGCTACGGAGGCTCATGGGATTTCTTGGTTTCCCTCAACAAACTCATCAAATACACAATCCAACAACTCCAAAACGCTCTGGTGGACAAGTTGTGACCTGCACATTCACCACACTATGAGATAATAACAGAACGCTACCAGACAGAGAAACTGAGACATGAAAACAAGAGAATACAAATGTGATTCCCATAGTCCAGTACACTCTACAGGAGAAAGTGTCTCAAAAACCAAAACAACGGTGTATTTCCTGTTACTTCATTTGAAGTTATTTGCCTAAATAACTGCTCAATACACTAACAAATCTGTTGGTTAAGCACTTGAAGGTGCAACAATAATTGATTATGTTTAAACTGATGTTTCACTTGGTAGATTAGAAGCTTCCTCTGCAAATGCACAGATAAAACACAATCTGCAAATATTTCCATTTTTACAGCAGCTTTTTCGTATCCTTGTTTGCCAATGAGACGGCTTTTCTCTTTGAGCACACTGACTGAAATCATGATGACAGCAAAGTTACAGCTAAGGGGGAGTGGGGAGGGGGGGTGCCAAGCCTTTGAAGATAATATGTATGTGCATCCAAAAAGCGCAATATAAAAAGCCCATAGGATGTTGAATCGTGGAAATACAAAACATTCATATGTATAGCTATATCTGCCGTGTTGATCTACTTCTATCAGGGTTGAATTGAACTGGAATAAGATGAAAAAAAAAACATATCAGCAGGGAGCCAAAGCAAATATGCAAGAAAGATCGACTTAGATGCAAAGTTATTTATT
Organism: Trachurus japonicus; assembly: GCF_045865225.1. Lineage (NCBI taxonomy): Eukaryota > Metazoa > Chordata > Actinopteri > Carangiformes > Carangidae > Trachurus > Trachurus japonicus. The sequence goes on from NC_140913.1 coordinate 30,767,163, forward strand.
TTCCTCTGGTATAAAGAAAAAAAACTGAAAATAAAGGGTCTGAGGGATAAGCTTTTCACTGGCAGCCTGTATAGGGAAGCAGTGAGATATAGCCAGAGGAGGAATTTAAAAAAAGAAAATAACTATGGCACATAACATTAGGGGAAAGCGGCAGAACAATCCTACATGGGCACATACTAGAGAAGGTGGGTATTTTGGAAAATACACTATACAACTATTTATTTTGGCCTGTGCAGGCTTTTGTTTCAAGAGACACACAGAACCAGATGGAGTGAGAGTAGTTTACCCTGCACAGCACCTGAATACAAAGGAGATTCAGTTAAGAGCCACTTCAGAGATAATGACAGTGGAGCTTACACAGCAAAATGATCCAAACTAGTGCACTACTTATTTTTTTGTCTCTTCTCTCTCCTTCACCTCTGTTTTCCCCAGATCTCTCTGCCTCTTAAAACTCGGTCTCCCTTCCCTTTCTGTTGAGATGCAGACTCTGACCTGCCACACCAGCTGTTCTCACGCAGCCTCACAACCCCATTCCCTAGTTAACGTAAAACACAAATTTACTCTGGCATGTTTAATTCTCAGGCTGAGATCGGTGCCTCAATAGGGACATAAGGACAGTCTTTGCTCCTCAGTGTGTCTATGCGTGTGTGTGCGTAAAAGAAATTGAGAAAAAGATCGAAAGAGAAAGCAAGGGAAGACAGATTATGGGATGTGTCTGTGTGTTTAGGCTCTTACCTCCTAGCTGAGAAGTCCAGGGTCACGTCTGGCAGCTGCATATTGACATCACACCTCCACTCCCCTGTGTTAATGAGAATGAAGCTAGTTAAAATGCTGCACATAAATAAATAATCATGAATTCATCTGTTCAGGGGCTAAACTTCAAACCTAATTTCATCCATAGTATACCACACCAGTGGTTTTTATGCTGCATGTATTTGAAGGAAGTACCTGCTGTGCAGCCACTATGCCTAAATATTGTTATTCATGAGCATTTCTCAGATTCTCTCTGTGTCTCTTTTTGGTAGTTTTGCTTCTTGTTAGTCATTTTCAGCCTCAGTTTTGAGTGAGTGATAAACCGATGAGCTGCAGCTCTACAAGAGATGATAAGACTCAAGGAACAACTGTCTGACACACACAGCTAAACAAGATTTTCCTTCAATAAAAAAGCTGTTTGGGGTAGAATTAGGGTCAGTAGCTCAGTGAGTCTCTGCACTTATGCCGTGGTGCCCTCTAGTGTATAAAAATGGAAACATATGAGCAACCACTATCAACTGGATAGTGAATTTATGTCGATGTAAAGGCTGATTTAAAAAAAAAAATGCTTTCATTGAATAAACCATCAACACCTGTGGTGCCAAATCCCACTTTCATAGTTTGATGGTGACCCTGAACACAAGTAATATCCCTAAAGTGGTTTGCTGAGATAGAAGCGGGAGACCTTTCATAAAATGTAAAATGCCCAAAGAAACACTACCAAGGCTAAAGTATCCCACAGATGGGACAGCATATTTTAAAAGGTTAAAATGTATTTCAGGGTTATCCGGGATTTTTCCTGTCATTTTGCAGCTTCTGTGGTCCTTCAGAGGTTGTTCTGTGTGTCTTTTTAGTTATTTCATGTCTCTCTGTCTTTCAGTGTTTTGTGTTACACTGAGGTAATTTTGCATCTTTTCGTGGTCATTTAGCATAGCTGCACGTCTTTTGTGCCTCTTTATGGTCTTTTATGTCTTCTCATGGTCATTTTCTGTGTCTTTTGTAATCTCTTTGTATTTCTCCAAATATTTTGTGCTTCTTCGTGGTCGTTTCATGGTTCTAATTACAGTACCGGTACATTTTGAGTCTCTGAGTAGTAGTTTTATGTCTCATTGTATTGTTTTGAATCTCTTTATAGTCATTTTGTGTCTCTGCGTTTGCTTCGTTGAGAAAAATACTATCAGTCACTCCATAAAGAGGATCTGGCCCAGGGGGATGGGAAGTCAGTGATGTACATACCTTGAAATAATAGTCACACAAGTACCAGTCATTTTCTGGGGTAAGCTGCTTATGAAGTGCTTTGGGCGCCTCTTCTCACTCCCCAGTGTGTGAGGTTAATGGCCTGCAATAAATAGGCGGATAAACAAAACGTTGTTTTTAATAAATCAACACCTCTGGCTTCAAATTTCATGCTGATAATTTGATGGTAACCCTGCACACCCATAATAAACTTAAAATGCTTTGCTCAGTTGAGACTTTCAAACTATGTAATTTGTCAACACACCGAAAGTAGCACTAGTCATTTCAGGGCTATTGCTGTCAAATTAGTCAAAAGACACAGTTGTGAGAAAAATCATAATGTTAAAATGTGGAACACAACAGTGCGTGTCAGTTATCCTGAGCCTGCGGTCATACACAATGTTCAAGATGGTTCGATTCCCTATAAATGGATAATCTGCCTATTCATTCAACTCTTGCAAGCAAACTCAGTCTAATCTGAACACACGAATATTTCATCATTCAGATTCGGAATTACTCCGAATAGTAAAAGAAAATCAACAAAACGACAAACAACAACAACAAAATTTCTGTGATAGGCCTACATAAGAGTTGAACACGGATCAAGATGATTAAAAATATTATTACTAAAATAAAGCCGAATAAGAACTGAATAAAATAATATAAATTAGAATAAGAATAAACAAAACATATAGCATAACAATTTACCTATGTAATCTGTGTTTTTTCTCAAATAAACGCCCATAAGGACTCACAGGAAAAAGAAAGGGGGCTTTGTATCATCACGTTCAACCCTTTCTTCAGTCTCAATGTAGGCCAATTCTTTGATATTTCATAATACAAACAAAAACAGTTAAATATGGAAAAACAAACAAACAAACAAACAAAAACATCAATTTACAGAATATATGACCATCCACAGACAGGACTTTAACTGCAGGAAGATCTTCTCAATTTCACCGGCGTCGTTACACCGCCATGACACCCTGGCTACACGCTAGCTACACACCTTGAGCGTGACCGTACAACTACCTGACCCGTTGACGTTCCATCGATTGGATATCACTGCGCGGTACTATATATACCAAAATTGTACAGAATTACTTATATAATTTTCTTTTAATTAACAAAGACGTTCGATGTTTAATATAACGTTTTTATATATATATATATATATATAAAACGTTGTGTGTAGGTAAAACTCTGAATCATACTGCTAAAAACAAAAACCGAGGGGCTCGTCTCAGTTTGGGCGGGTTTTCCCTCCATGGTAACGGTTGCTCCGAGCGTTGGTGACGCGCAGTAGTGCACGTTCTGTAACGTTACGTCAAAAAAAAAAAGCGGCACTTTCACGGTTAAGGTAGGTTCTGTTGTTGTTGTTGTTGCTGTTGTTGTTATTACTGACAACAACAACAACTCAATACTTGTGTCTGTTGTACATAAATGAATTAAAAGGGCACGTTGTATATTTCTGTGTAAATTATTAGCTGCATTACAAGACGTTGACGCCGCCGTGATTTTGTAAACTAAGTTAACGTCTGTCTGAAGCATTAGCATTAGCCCTCCTAGCAAACCTGGAGCTCAACTGAGGGAGAAGAAAAAATGGATACAACTAAATGTCAAACTACTCACTAATAATATCAGCGTTGTGTTTGTTTGGTTGTTTGTTTGTTTGTCTGTCTGTCTGTCACAGTTGGCTGTCAACTTTCCAACATGTTGTTCTACACGCAACTCTTCACGTCCAAGCGGGGACCTCTAGCCAAAATTTGGTTAGCAGCGCACTGGGAGAGGAAACTCACCAAGGCTCATGTGTTTGAATGCAACTTGGAGACAACCATCAGAGATATCATTTCTCCACAGGTAATTATTATGAACAGGTGACAACCCTGCACCTGCACCGTGCATGCGATGGGAAATTGTGCACCTGTAGTGTCTTGGTCTTGTCTCGGTCCTGTCGAGCTGGACTCGGTTTTTTTCTCGAGACCATTCAAGACCACAGCTGCAGTGACATCTGCATTTTTTTTTAGCAGCAAATGCCTCTCTGTCACTGGCTCACTTTGTTTTTTTTAATGTAAATCTATAACTTTAAGATGCTTAGAATTGTTCTACAAAAGTGTTTGCTTGTGTCATGATCTGGAAAAACTTGGTTGCACCAGTGTCAAAAGTGGGAAAGACTTAAGCAGGTTCGTCTGTTCAATCATAGCTTCGTTTCATGTAAATATGGTATAGATTTTATATCAAATTATCATTTATTTTTAGCTGAGGAGTAATGTAAATGTCAAGCTACATGATTATTATGAGTACTGGCACAGAATACAGTAATGGTCTTGAAAATGGTCTCACATTGGTTTGATCCTGGTCTTGTCTCGGTCTCGACCCCCTCAAAGTCTTGGTCTGGTCTTGGTCTCGAGTTAGGTTGTCTTGACTACAACATTTCCTGTATGTGCTGTCTGAGAGATGTCTGTGTGATCTTTTGTAGATGAAAATCGGTCTGCGGACTTCCGGTCATCTGCTCCTCGGTGTGGTCAGGATCTACTCAAGAAAAGCAAAGTATCTCCTGGCAGACTGCAATGATGCCCTGGTTAAAATTAAAATGTCATTCAGGCCAGGTAATGCATCTGTTTTTTTGTTTGTTTGTTTTGCAAGCAGTTATGCAAATAGCGGTGACAAACAGCCGCCACAGGGCTTGAAAGCCTGTGGTTACACTGGACTGGCTGAAATGATAATTAAGGCTGTGCAAAGGTAGGGGAGTGACAGCAATGGCTGGGGGATGCTTTTACTGAACAGACAGACAACATTTCAAAATACAATTTGCTTAATGTGTAATTTTAACCATAGAGGCTGTATTTATGTGTATTTTGTGGATGTGAATGTGATGGCTCCTCTTGAATAAATGAGGCAAAAATCGGCACTGTGAAAAAGCACAGTAATGGTTTACACTGCAGAAATCATTTGTCTTTTGCAATCAGATAGGACAATTGTGCTGAAATCAAGTTATTGTTTTCATTTTATGTACAAGGCTGCCAGTTTTTTGTTTTTTTTTAGGTACAATGACAAGTGTTTTTATTCTTATGTTAATGAGTATAGTCTAAAGAACAGAATCATCTTTGCATAGTTCAATACTGTGCAATGATTACAAAGCCTCAACAAAAACTGAATATAATAACCTTAATGAAAAAGAATGTATTACAGGATTCCTGCATTACTGCACTCACTGTTAGGAAATTGTGCCTAACATACTGGTTGATAACTTTTCTGAAGACCAACCACCAGAGGGTGACATACACATTATTACTTAACCAACATTGTATTTTGGAAATGAAGGTCACTGAAGCATCCTCAGAGAAGGGCAGACTCAGAATGTGTTCATACATCTCTGCAGCCAAAAAGTACTTCCAGTTAAACAAACGTAGCATCTCTGAATTCAGTATATCACAATATAATATACTGTAGTGCATGTGCCAAATTAGCTGAACTAAATATGAGTGAGTAAAACCCTGAAGACCTCTATAAATCCAGATGTCTACTCAACATGAGAAACAGCAAACTGTGTCTATATTCCCTTATTTGCCCACTCCAAAGAAATATCAGTGTGTGTTTCTATCATTTCCCTTGTTTTTCTCTCAACCCACCAGGCCAGACAGATTTGCCTGAGGAGGGGCTCGAGGCAACAGTGAAAGCAATTACTTTGATTGAAGATTTCACTCCTTTTGATTCTCAGCTGCCGCCCCTAAGGTACAGTTGTCTCCTATTCCCCATTGCACCGTTGTTTACACGGCAGTTTTCTTTGAGATGAGTCATGTTGGAGTTCAAACACACTTCCAGGTTTATTCACAAACACAGTTGAAATGTTTTTTTTTTATTACAAATGGTCTGTTTTCCTGCTGTGATTAAAACCATATGATGTTATATGATTTGTGAGAATGTAATTTTCTATGACAGTCTTCAATTGTCTCTTTAAGCCTAATTAATAAATGTTGTGTCTGCCTCTACACTGTGTTGTCTTTATACTGGGACGCCAGTAACATAGATGTCGTGGACCACTTTACAATGAATCAGAGTCGGTCAGAGGAAATCACTCTCAAAGAGGATTTTGGAAATGACTTCATGATCCTGGAAGACATCGGTAAGAACCTGCTGCATGATTTTATGTGTTGTTTCTCTTATTTTAGCGACTAACCCTTTGGTACAGCAACTTCAACATACTGTAAATGTATTGCCCAATCCAACAACAAACTGATCCTGATTATTAAGTATTTTCAGTGCAGCTAAAAACCTGATATCTGGACATGAAAGGATAGACTTGTGATCTATTTTATTATTTCAAGGTTTGTGTGTTGAGAGACAAAGCCTCACGTTGTTGGTTTTATTCTTTTCACAGGAATTACTGACAGTCTCTAAAATTTACAACATCATCAACCCTCGACGCTAAAGCTAAATGTATTTGCAGAGCCGCCATTAAATACCAGCACCTTTTCCCCTCCTGTTGTTTTTTCCGATCGTAGCGGAGGAGTCCCCATCACACCAGAGTGGACTGCTGGACATGAGCTTCCACAGCCTGCGTCAACATGGAGACACGTTTGGAGATGAAGATAAAGTATTCGACTTACTTGGTAGGTATTGTAAATTGATTGGTTGGTTCTTACCATATTTTATTTGTGATATTTGACTCATTAACTTTTGTTGATAGTGGACTTGAGCATCATTTTTGGCAAACCAGGCAACCAAGTACCAGTTACCAATCAATAGGCTGTAAAATACCGCATCTGTCAAAACTTTGGTAACACATTTATCACCACTGGGAAGCAGCAGAGATAAGATGTGAAAACAACACTGGCATATCATCATATTTGAAGAGGTGTTATCCAACAGTTCCCTGTCTCTACAAATATCACTTATGAAGCAAGATTATCATTCTTCATCGTCGTTTCAAGTCACTAAAGTCACTAAACGCTCGCCAGTCAGTCACTTATTCTGGAAATTATGCTATGAGAGCAGAGGAAGTTGCAGCCTGACACCTAAACAATGAGCTGGAAGCCATTATCAAGTTCTCTAAAGCAGAGCTGCAATTTTTGGTAATAATTCTGTGTACAGTCTCACTATGAGCAACTCCATTCACATTGTCAAATTGTACACATATTGTCAAGACAACTTCAGAAATCACAAATATGCCAACTTAACAAGGATAAAAGACATTATTATTGTGAAAAAATATCAATTATGTAGGGAAAACTGAGTTTTCTCAGTGTGGGATAATTTAATGTTTGCAAAGATACAATTAAATTAAACAGTGACCCACAAAAAAATCTGAAAAGAAATAAATTGGCTAAACCCAACACATGAAATTTGTTGCTATTTCCGAAAATGTCACAATTCAAAGTGTGAATTCATGAGGGTATCCTGGACTCATCCCAGTTTGCCAGTGGTGTTTGCACTTTGTCAACAGTTTAAAAGGACAACTATCCAATTTCACAAGTTGTCAAGGATTTCCCAAGTGCACCATTAGGTTTGATCTCTGTGAGGCTAATACCCAGTGTCAGGCACTAATTCAGTCTGGCCTTCATGTTCCCTAATGGCCGGTATCCTTTTAAGTGCCTGGCTTCCTCTTAATGAGTTATCAATATCTTTTGAATGACAGTCAAATAGGAAAAGGCTGCTCTCTGCTTTCATTCAATAGAGGAAAAGTCCCTCTTCTGTGATCAAATACTATGATGATTCAGGTCTGTTTTCTGCTTGAGTGACCGACGGTCATTCTTACTGACCCTGTAGACTTCCTGACAAACTCCAGTGGTCGTGCTGAGTCCACCGACCTCATTCCAGAAGAGACGCAAAATGAAATTTCAGAGACACCGGGCAGTCCAGAGAACGATCAACAAGGTGATGAATTATTAATCCTGATGTCTTTTCATCACTTACATCCTGTGTTCACTTTCCACTGAACCTAAAGCACAGCACCAACGGTTACTTACAGTAGTTCAGTGCCTGTATTTTGTACTTTGAATGTAAGTTTATGGTGTGAATGATAGTTTTGACTCTGTGTTTACATTCACAGACGCCGACAGCAGGATGGAGGTGGCGACCCCTCCGCCGGACGAGACCACCCTGCTCGCTAATGAGGAGGAGGCCTTTGCCCTCGAACCTGTGACCATCACTCGTAGGCGCAACAAACACCTCTTACACCGTTGTCCTTTAAAGGGATAGTTCAACATTTTTGGCAAATTGGCCCATTGCCATAATCGCTATAGTCATAGCAGTAGGTTCGTTAATTTTAATTGTCGGTGCAAGCTGTTTTTAGAACGGCGGAGCAGAGCCGTGAGCTGCTCAGAGCTACGCTACGGAGGCTAATGGAATTTCTTGGTTTCCTTCATCAAACTCATCAAATACACAATCCAATAACTCCAAAACGCTCTGGTGGACAAGTTGTGACCTGCACATTCACCACGCTATGAGATAATAACAGAACGTTACCAGACAGAGTTGTTTTAGAGGTAAATACAGAGACTGCTTGCTGAAAAATTGTTCCTGAAGGCAACGCGCATCAGCGGTTTTGCATATATTTACCTCTAAAACAACTCTGTCTGGTAACGTTCTGTTATTATCTCATAGCGTGGTGAATGTGCAGGTCACAACTTGTCCACCAGAGCGTTGTGGAGTTGTTGGATTGTGTATTTGATGAGTTTGATGAAGGAAACCAAGAAATTCCATTAGCCTCCATAGCGTAGCTCTGAGCAGCTCGCGGCTCTGCTCCGCCGTTCTAAAAACAGCTTGCACCGACAATAAAAGGTAACAAACCTACTGCTATGACTATAGGGATTATGGCAATGGGCCAATTTGCCAAAATGTTGAACTATCCCTTTAACTTTCAGATATGCAAAAAAAGCAATTCAAGCATCGTCATTAGAACTAAAAACTTTAAAACTGTTAATATTTCAAACATTTCTCTTGGGGGATTAATAATTGGTCCTACATTAATAGATACTTAAAATATTTTGTGTAAATAATTAGTGACGCAATTACATTTTGACTATATTTGATTTTACACATTAATAGCGAATAATAATCAAGATACCGTGATTATTTCTCTTGACAATAATCTTGCCAAGAAAATCTATAATCGTGACATCACTAGTTTGAATGTAAAGCATAAAAACAAGCAGCTCTGTCACTTTCTACCGTTTCTCTTCAGCCAACTTGGAAACAAGAAAGGGAAAGAGGAAACGCAAGTTGGTTGTGGACCAGACTAAAGAGCTGAGCAACGACTCCATCAGAGAGCAGCTAGCAGACTACTCGGACCTGGTCGGCCCGTTGGACGTGGCCCCTCCGACCGTGGCGGACATGCAGTACATGGAGAGCAAAATTTCGGACAAACTGTTTGTGCAGCCATGTTCCTCTGTTGTAGCTCCACAGATCAAAGAGGTAAAAAAAAAAGAGTCTCTGGTTTATATCATAAAAGAATCAGTAGCAAACGTTACATTTCAGTTACTGCTCTCACTGTTTACATCTCATTCTGTGGTTTCAGCTCTTTGCCGAGACAGTTTTCCATGTGAAGTGTTTTGGTGCTTCTGCCGAGGTCGAGGAGCTGCGCCAGGATGGACAAGAAGGTAGAGATACTCCATATTTTATTTATTTGGTTCATATGACCGAAAGGGAAAGCGGGAGAAGCAAAAGCTTATCTATATTCAGTTAGTGAGGTAATTATTTTATCAATGTGTTTTGAGATCTCACTGTTGGTTTAATCCCATCTTCATCACTGTGGCTTGTGCAGCTCAGAGGGACATGAGCGCCTTCACCGCCGAGAACATCAGCGTCATGGATTCATCGCTCGACACTGAACGGACTCACACTGAGCTGACGGCTCTGGATCAAATGAACAACCAGACTGAGAATTACTCGGAGCAAGTAAGTATCCAGATTTCTGGTGTATAGATGGCAGGCTTGTCACTACTACTACATTTCAGTAGTCGATACCAATACCAGTGAATTTCCATGATTCTCGATACTCATTCAATACCACAATAAAAATAAAAATAAAAAAACAGAACCGATGCACTTCTAAATTCATTATTTTATTTATTTTTTTTTTTAAAACTGTTTCAAATCAAACTTTCTTGTATTTAACTGCGCCACTGTGCTTCAACAACTCCTCAACCTGCACAGAATTTAAAGGGTAACTATGCAAGTCCGTTCGCTTTTCCGCTGTTTTGGTTACGCTCCTCTCTCAGCCATGTGCATCTGTTGACAACAAAGCCGGCGAAAAATCAATAAATGGAGTGGTGGATAACGTTACATACTGTAACATATACGATGTTACGACGTGTGTGTTTGTGTAGTTTTAACCGTCTTAAACAAAAGATTACGGGTTACGGAGCGCGTTTGTGTCTCGGAGTGCAGAGACGAGAGCTGGGACACCGGGGCGGCGGCCGAGTAACTACACTGACGTTGGTTTTCAGCCGTGAGACACCAGGTGAAGACAGAGAGCCGCCGTTCTCACTCGTAACAAGTCACAAGTCATGTAGTTAATGATCACCATTACTCCGGAGCTTTTTAATTAAGGTAAAAATGTAGCATAGCCACGGGAGAAATCCTGCTTAGTTCCTCTTTAAAACAGTAAATATAGCTCAACAAAAACAGAAAGGCATGTAGTCAGTACTCGTTTCTTTCCTTTCTATTCTCCTTTATTTATTCAGGGAAGGTCAATTGAGAGCGAGCTCTCTTTTTCAATGACGCCCTGATTACAAAAAACACACAATTATACAATTTACAAATTCATCAAGGTCATGATCCACAATTGCATACAATTACATACATACATACATACATACATACATATATACAATTTCCTTCAAGTCCTTAAACAAGAGAACTGTTTTAACATGCAAAAATTATACAATTTGTTTCATTTTTCACGTTTGTTTTCACTCTGGTCCAAACGCCACACCACTGTAGATAGATAGAGCTCAGACTTGTGGCGCAGTTGGAGCGGAAGGGTAAGGTTGTATATCTGATATTCACAGTACTGATAAAAGCAGGTACCGACGTATTTTTATCGGTTCTCGTGACAACCCTAGTATACGGTAGATGGTGTGTATGTTAAAATTGTAATTTTTCATGATGATGCTCCACCATGTTGATGCTATTATCTTTGCTGTGTGTTCGTCAGGAGGAAAACAGGTCAGATTTCACTCATCCAGACCTCCCATCAGAAGACTCCATGTTTGTCCATCCATCCTACGTGCAGCCGGAGACTCAGTCAACTTCCATCCTCACTCAGGTGCTTTTAAAACACACACACATACACAGATAAATAGAAATGGAAACAGGGCAGGGAACCAAACTCTGTCAGACTCCACATCTCACCGGCCTTTTTCTCGGGGATGAAAGTGAACTAATAATGGACGGTTATCTGTGAGAAGGGGCCGGTAACAGTCGACAAGCGTTTGACAGATGGCGGGTGTTAATTTCACATGCTGCCTCGGAGCCGTGCCCAGCATCCCAAAGTGAATTATAGTCCCTTTTTTTTCCTTTTTTTTTAATTTATATAACCTGCAGTCTGTGGTGAACAGCCAGGACGCTGCAGAGAAAAGGATGACCAGACGAGCACAAAAGCTTCTCTACACTCTTCAAGTAAGAACCTAAAAATAGATTTTGCACATTTACTACCACTCTATCTCACATGTAAAGTGTGCTGATTCAGAGCAACGTGTTTGCAAAGCCTGACACAGGGACAGGGATTTAAAGATGAGAAAGCCAGGACAGGATTAGGGATGATTCTGGGAAATTAAATTTGAGTGTGTATGTGTGTATGTGTGTGTGTTTGTGTGTGTGTGTGTGTGTGTGTGTGTCAGAGCCAGAGCCATGGCGACAATGACACCACGTTCAGCCTGCAGGCTCTGTGTGACGGGGGGAGTCGCTCACACGCTGCAGCCACTTTCCTCTGTCTGCTCGTCCTCAAGAAACAGCAAGCCGTCCGTCTGCACCAGAGCGCTCCCTACCAGGACGTCTTCGCCACGCCAGGACCCAAGTTCTACAATTAGTAAAAAAAAAAAACACAAATATCAGACACAGACAGAGTTTTCATTCATGAGCTGAGGTCCGACTGACAGTAGCAGTGTTAAGAATAAGCAGTGGTAAGTGTTTGTTAAAAACACAAACTTGAAGATACAGTATGTCACGTGTTTGTACCAGGGTGTGAGCAGGTCCTGAAAAGACTAAAATATATATATACACCACCCTCAAGATAAAGGACCATAAAAGGTATTAATAAATAGTTCATGAATTTGATTCACTGTTTTCTTGTTTTGTTCGTTCATCAGTTCAAATCTCAATTATCAATTTACTGTCATAAATGACTCAAAAAAGTATCATTAAAGTACTTTTACCGTACGTTTTGTACTCAAATACCTTAAGATTTTGCAAAAAAAAAAACAGTGATACGATTAATTGATGATCAAAAAGAGTTGCCATCCTCATTCAGGTTCCAGTGGAGTTGATTTGATTTATTATATCATCAGGGAAAATAGGTTACTGCAGTTTTTCTGTGGGATTAAAAAGCATAAAATTTGGAGAACCTGTAAAAAAAAAAACCTGTGTACTAAAAGTTGTAAATATTAAAACATGAATATTTGTGCCTGTTCTCTGCATTTCTCGTTTGTGAGGAAGAGGAGCTCGTCGATGAGAAAACATTTCATCAAATCTGAATATTTTAAAGATTTTTTGAAATAGTTAATTTTTTATATGTATACTTGTATTTTATTTTATGGAGCTTTTTTCTTGAGGTGTTTTAGGACTGTTTACGTGTTTTACTACTATTTATTCCAACTGTTGTTCCTTGTTGTGTTTGATACACGAGAGAAAAAAAAGTTGACGTTTAATAAATAAATGTTTAAAAATAATCACTTTAAAGTGCAGATATTATTGACATTACATCATTAACACATTTAACATTGTTCCTGTGTTTTCAAGGAGGGAAATAGATAGTTTCATCTTGTTGACTGACGCTTCACTAGATTTGTTTACACTTGGAAAGCAGATTGAATGTCAATGAGGCATTTTAACATATGTTAGACCAGTGGTTTTCAAAGTGGGGTTGGGGTCCCCAACTTTTTTCTAGAAGTTTTCTATATTATTATTATTATTTATAACACTTATATAATTAGAAATTTGACCACTTTTTTTTTTAAAGAAGTTTTACCAGTTTCTTCTAGGATTTTCTGTTTTCCAGAAAGTTCTCTACAATATTTCCAAAAACATTGACTAAAAAAGTAATGTCCTTCAGTCTCATAACAAATATTTGTGTATTTGCTTCAGAATTTTGTCCAATGGGCGTCCGTGGTCTGATTCGTGTCAATTTAGGGGTCCTTGAGTTTGAGAACCACTGTGTTAGACAGTAAATACAGTAGTGCCACTAATGTTAAATTAGCCAGTGATTACAGTCTTGTACTGTAAATGTATATTCATTCACAAATTGCTTTTATCACAGGTCTGTGAAGTTACTCCCATTTCCCACTTTGTTCTTGGAGTTCACAGCTGAGTTGTTATAGTTAATATCAGCTCTGAAGTTATTGAGAAAATATTCTGTCCATTGTGGATTGTATAAAAATGTGTTTCTATATCACATAGGGACAAACTTTGCTCTGCGTGGCCTGCACTAGTCTCTGCACATCCATCATCCTCATCATCCGAGGTGTTGTACAAGGTGTACCGCTGCAGCTCAGCCCTGAAGAAGAGGAGGCTCTAACTAACCCATCAGACATGATTATACCCGTCATGAAAAAGAAAAAAAAACGCCTTCAGTTTCCCCACTCATGCACTCAGCTCCTCTGTTAAATGTAGCTTTCTATTCTCTCCTCTCCTCTACTCCACTGTCACTTTAAGAGGCACCGATGCAGCAGACGCAGTTGCCTCATTTCATCTCCGTGCTCCACGGCTGCAGGATGGACTCTCAGCATCAGCACCATCTCCTCCTCCTGCTGCTGCGGCCACCACTACCACCAACACCAACACCAACACATCAACAACAACCACCATCATCTTCATCATCATCATCATCAGGGACTGTTGCAGCGACCATCCAGTCCGGAGGGAACCGAGGCTTCTCTGCGGTGCTCAGCTCCCACCTGCCGGCATGGTAAAGCGTTTCCTACAGGCGCTGTTAATGCGGGATGTGTCGGTGTTTTTGTGTGTGTGTCCGTTTGGAGACTCGGTGGTGGTATCCTTGTATGTAGGACACAGCAGGGAATGATAACTGTTAGTCAGCTGTTATAAGATCAGAGGAGGAGACCGGGCTGCGGTGGCTTTTCTTTCTTTCTTTCTTTCTTTCTTTTTTTTTTAATTTAATGAGAAGTATCTGCCGGGGCGTTACAGTATAGGTGTCCTGTTTGTGGAGCATGCAAAAACAATGGTGAGACTTTTTCAGCATCATCATCATCATCCTCCCTCCTCCTCCTCCTCAGCATCATCATCATCATCACATCAGACCTTTCTTTCTGCTTATCTAACAACCACTAATGAAAAGCTCTGCCGCCGCCGTCAGTAGGCTTATTATTATTATTAATGGGCGAAGCGCTTCATCCTCCAGACTCTTTATTTCCACGTCTATCTAAACGCTGCTTGAAGTTCAGTTTCATCCACCTGCTGTGCTGTGTGATGCCCGCCTCCACACTGGGGGAAAAAAAAAAACACACATCGATACTCACACTTACGTAACATGGCGTATTTCTCACCGATAACACACACGCCACTTGTTGCACAGACCAAAGGAAAGCGAGACGAGCCGCCGCCGCCGCCGCTTCGGTGTCCTAGAATTTAAATATAGATCCCAAAAAAGATGTGATGTGATGTGATGCTTCCGTTTGAGTTTTTTTAGTTGTGATTTTCAATTATCAGCTGAGTTGTGTATTCGTGTGTGTGTGTGTTTGTGTAGTACAGTAGCTATATTTCAGGCCTGAATCAGCACCAGCAGGTTTCCCAGAGCTGCAGGGACTTATGAAGAAAAAAACAGCAGAACATTTTGTCCCCATCCTGGATTTATGGTGTTAATACCGAGCTGAGAATATCCTGATACTGAGAGGAGGAGATCATCATCTCAAACATCCAGGGTTTTTTTTGTTTGTTTTTTTTACTTTACTTTACTTTTCAGGCAAGAACTGAGGTCAAGTTTGAGAGTTTTGACACTTTAGTTTGAAGTGTGCAATTAAAACTTTATACATGATGAATATTTTACAGGCTAATTCTGGTGTGTAGACTGAGATTTGATAGATGTTCGGTAGGTCATGAAATTATGAATGAATAAAGCACAAGGGC
Organism: Trachurus japonicus; assembly: GCF_045865225.1. Taxonomy (NCBI): domain Eukaryota; kingdom Metazoa; phylum Chordata; class Actinopteri; order Carangiformes; family Carangidae; genus Trachurus; species Trachurus japonicus. The sequence continues at coordinate 30,782,454 of NC_140913.1, forward strand.
TGTGTGCAGAGGTCATAAAAAGCATTTTTTTTATTTTATTTTAAATGTATGTATATCATAATTCTGAGTGCATTAGTGTGGAGCCATGAGTGAACTCGCTAAGTCCTATGTTTTATTTACAGTAACATAATTTATGCATCATGTAGAGAAAAGCCTGGAGGAGCCAATTAAAAATCCTGGTGCTAAAATCCTGGTTTTAACACAGTTTCTCATTTAAACCATAAAACATTTCTGTACAGTTATAAATTAACTTTCTATGAAAAAGCTTCAACATTTAGTTGGAATAAAATCACAACAGAGTTTGTATCATATGACTTTACATGGCATAAGACTTTACATTTTGATAGTTTAACGTGCAGGATAATTCTCCCTGTGTCTGTGCAGCTTTATATACATTGTTAAATTGACAAAATAAAAAGTCAACTACAGGACTCGGAGCCAAGTCTGAGCTGAACAAAGTGACACTGTACATGTAGGACAAGGACAGTGAAGTGCTGAACAAAGTCAAAACCTAATGTACAGAAAGTGAGTGAAACCTAAAAGATCCTGGACTCCAGAGAGACGAGAGCATTTGGAAACATCTGATACTGATACTGAAATACTTCTATGTTTACGTGACAGGTAATAAACATTAAATTATTAATTTCATAGAGAGGCCATGGATTTACTGTAGTACGCTGAAGATAAAAGCAGAATACCTCAGTCAAAGTGATATCCATGTTACTTATGAGTGAACATTGCTGCTGAGCAAATTTACATTTTGGGAATTATTACTATGTTTCATCGTTGATCTCTCCTAATGAGAGGGTTAAATTTTGGAGACGGCCACTCGCAGATCATCTTCCCAAAAGACACGATCCGTAGGCATCTAAAGATAAGGGAGGAACATTTATTTGCATGGTTTTATTTTTAATTTTAACTACTACTTTTATCTTTTTAAAGATTCCCCCTGAGGAGTTTGCTTTTGGTTATAAAAGAGTCTCATATTAATGTGGATGAATCTACGTTACCCACACTTGTTAATGGGTCCATTTTCGATAAATATATCATTTTGTCTTTATTGTTATTTTAATATTATTATTTAGTGGTTGGCTCGCCCAGCATTTCCTAGTTTCGGTTTCCCAGACACTGCCCGGCGGGTCATGGGAATAACGCCGCCGGATCGGTATCTGATCGTCTTTGAACCTCCGACTTTCGTTATTGATTAATGAAAACATTCTTGGCAAATGCTTTTGCTTTTGTCTGTCTTGCACTGGTCCAAGAATTCTGCCATGCGCTCGGAGGCTCATAGGAAATGTAGTGTGAAAACACCTCGTAGTCCCTTTAATAAATTACAGCTAAAATGCAGTATTTCTAATCATTCTCAAATGTTATTTGATTTCTGCAAATCATCTCACGACCCCACTCTCGGTGCCTTGCGACCCACCGGGGGGTCCCGACCAGTGATGGGAATAACGGCGTTAAAATAAACGGCGTTTTAACGGCGTTATTTTTTTCAGTAACGAGTAATCTAACTAATTACTATTTCCACCGTTACAACGCCGTTACCGTTACCGACAATTAAATGAGGCGCGTTACAAACTACTCAGTGAAGCCGTTGTCCTCCGACTTGGCTCATCTCAGACACAGAAGCTGCTAAACTGTTTTTCTTTTTCCTTCTCTCCTTTGGTGAGGGGAGGGGGGAGGAGGGAGGGACGAGACAACCACATAGTGATGCTGATTGGTTGAGGCAGAGTAAGGTTTCATGCTAAGCCAATCAGAGGCAGTGTTCAGTTTGTACACAAACCACACACGCACGCAGTTTAGCCTCACACACACAAACTAGCAGAGGGAAGCTGCCGAGATCGGAGGGAAAGTACAGACACTACTTTAATCTCCTTGAGGTAAAAGACAAGAACATGTGAGGTGTAGCTACATTATGTCCCGGAGCGAAGTGTTTGTCCTGAGCTTCTGCTCACCTGACTCTGTGCAGCTTCCTCATTAAATCCAAACAGTCCGACACAGCGACGCACTGCTCCTTTAAACTCTAAAGTCTCTGCAGCTCATCAGCCCGGAACTCTTCCAGAGCAGGTACAGCGCAGCGTTGTGACCTCAACCATGGTTGATGAGAGCAGAAATGTTGTTGTTGTAGTGAAAATGGGCGAGCTCGTGAAGACGCGAATTTACACAAAGTCAAAACGAGCGAGAAATCGCGTATCTCGCGTTTGGTCGCGCGCCACAACTCGAGCGAAAAAAAAGCGTTCCTCGTGTTTGGTGGGAAGCCCCTTGTGGGTCTTCCCACCAAACACGATGAAATAGACGAAGACGCGATGGTCCCGTCGCCCAAAAAAAATCCCGTGTATTGCGTCGCAAAAAAAAAAAGTCGCGTCTACCGCGTCGCCCGCCTAATCGCGTCTCGCGCCTAATTGCGTCTTTGCGTTACGGCCTTTTACACCGCGGACGTAACGAATAAACGGTGACGGTGTGAACGAACAACATAGAACAGGACCAGACGTGGCGTTGTTTCCTCTTTTCACCGACAGCTCCACTCTCCCTTACTTACACTAACTACTGTTATTGTTGAGGCCAGAGAATTGTTGGATTTGTAGTTTTTGACCAATCACAGGTTGTGCTCTTTCTTTTTTGTGATTTTCCCGGTTCACACATGTATTTTTTTTTAGGGGCAAATGCGAGACTAAAATTATTTAAGACTTGAACACAATAATTCAACAAATTTAAGACATTTTAAGACCTAAAATTTAGATTTTCAAATTTTAGATTTTTTAAGACCCCGCGGATACCCTGTTATTTCATATAAAAGATTAAGTGCATACATATTTAATGATGCTGTGTATTATATATTATATATTTAAGACCATCTTTGAATTTTCTAATAAATGTAATACTTTTTAAGGCCTTAATTGTAGATACATGAATTTAAGACTTTTTAAGGATCCGCGGATACCCTGAGAAGTTGTGTGCTCGCAGCAGGACAGATAATCAGATGGATAATCGGTAAAGTTAATAATTTCACTTAATGTGGCCATGAATAAATTAATTTCGATGTTTCCTGTTATTGTTGCCCAAACGCAAATCTTGAATAGGTCTCCACTGTTTTCACATTTAAAAAGGTCTTTGTTGTCTTTGTACAGAGACAATATGAGATTTGCTTGTAGGCAGCCACAGCACTTAAAAAACCCACTGTAACCTATTTTCATAGGCACACCAGCCTCGCTTTCAATAAAACACACACTCGCATTCCATAATTGCGATCAGTGAAATATATGAAAACAATAAAATACAATTTAAAAATGCCCTTGGAAAGAAAAAGTAACGCAATAGTTACTTTCCCTGGTAACTAGTTACTATTATAGTGAAGTAGTGGAGTTACTAACTCAGTTACTTTTTGGAAGAAGTAATTAGTAACTATAACTAATTACTTTTTAAAAGTAACGTTCCCAACACTGGTCCCGACCCACACTTTGGGAACCCCCGGTCCAAGAGACCAGAAAATTTCATTTACTGAACACCACAAATCACTTTTTCATAACAGTTGTTTCATCCTGGTCATTTCTGAAGGTCACTGTGTCCTGAATGAGCAGCGTTTTCATTTCATTAAACCCACAGGAACCCACTCTGCTCCATCAGCATCACTAATGGGACAGGTAACGACCCCGGTGACCTCTCTCGACCACGACCACGACGACCACCAACCAAAAAAGCGTCCAGTCTCCGGTCTTTTTGTGTGTTTTTGCCTCTTTGACCCCGGTTAACGTGAGCGTGTTTTCTGGTGTTTATCTGCAGCTCTGCAGACGCGAGGACACGGCTCAGAGAGAGGCAGCTGCACCGGCTGTGAACTCACTGTGTCTCCTTTGTGTCTGCACAGAAAGAAGCCTTTATCTGCTGCAGGCCTAGACTATTTCTTTTTTTATCAGGCTGCTGTCACTGAGTCCCAGTGAAGAAGCAAATAATGACCACACGCTGCAGACTGAAAGATGCACTGAGCGATGTGATGTGGATCAGAGTCTTTTTTCTTTTTTTTTTATGGATGGCAGGGTTTTTGTTTTTTGTTTTTTTTTACATCTTTAAATATTAGTAATTTCAGATTGTCGCCGGCTGACTTCCTGTTGTCATGCCTGTTTGTTTCAGTGCAGCTGTGATGGCTCCTAGCGTCCTTCTCTAGAGACGACAGCACAGAGGTTGGAGGACACGTCCACATCAATGTCTCTCACTCCGAGTCGAAAGCCGTCCTCAGGTCAGCGCAGGTAATGTTGCCTCCTTGTTACACCTTTATTAGGAATAAAAAATCCTACAGACAACAATATATACAATACAATACAACCACAGATAGACAAGACAACTAACAACCAAACAAATCAAACAGACAAAAACAAAACTAATGTTAATGTTAAGGCATCCTAGATTAAGGGAACATACTCAAAGCAGAGTATTAGACACAATAGTAAGTATTATGGTTAAAGGCAGTCATATTAAAAGCTATAAGGTATTGTAGAGAGATAAGAGGAGGATGTGGATCAGATATTTGCAGTTAAATTGTTCTGATTTGAAGGAGCTTAAACATGAAGGCTTTCTTAGCAGTGGATTTAGCCATGACTAGAACAAAACAAAACAAAAACAAGTGCTGTGTTGAGTGTCAGAGACGATAACTGGTGGAAAAAGGAGTCAGGAACTGTTTCAGGCAGGTAATCTGATGGAGAGATGTTGCAGGGACCCCCGACTAAATACAGTATATTGTATAAAATTGTGTTTTATATATAAAACTGGGCCTACAGGGCCATGTACTGTGTAATCGTACCTGATGAGAGGTTAGGGGTATTCTCTGTTGAACGTATTTGGTTCTCTCTGACGCACTTGTCTATCTTTTGAGGTGTGTGTAAGTTCTTCGAGCTTGAAACGAAAAAATATATTTTAAAAATTGTCTGATTAACAAAAAATACTGTGACTCCGCCCTGCAGTGAACACAATAGTTGGATCGAGCACGCACATCCAAAGTATTGCACGTGCAGGACTAACAAACAAGTAGACTTTTGGAAAAAAGGGTGAAGTCGGCACACTGTCGTAGCTCCTCAAATGTTTATTATAGGCTAAGAGGATCAACGTTTTCATCACATAGATCTTTGTCAGGATAAAGGACAAAGAAGACACCTTGCTCATATAGGTAATTAATAGGTTAAAGACATACACATCAGTAAGTTACAATACAATCTGAGGCTGTTATTGGGAAATGAAGGTGGGGAACTGAGAAACTGCAGTACCTCCACGAAGAGGTTTTTTTTTGTTTGTTTGTTTTTTATTAATTTACTTTTTATTCGTTTTCTTTCAGTAACATACACATATGCGCCAACTGGGCGCCAAACATATAACGTAATATAACATAACATGACAAGGGGAGGATTTGGGTATTAAGTAAAATATAAGCATATCATACATAAAAACATAAAAATGCTGCTTGGAAATAGGAGAAAACATTTTCTATTAAAGGGTTTGAACTTATCTTTGCCATCTATATGAAATCCGGTCTTACAGTTGACACATTGGTGAGACATTTTGACTAGTTTTCTACAAAAATCTCAGTTTGGTTCCTTAGTTTATATGTAATTCTCTCCATAATATATATATTATAAATTATATCAGTCCACTCATTTATTGTTGGTTTGTCTTTCTTAGGCCAAAGACCTCTGTTTTAAGGTAATAAGAATGTATAATACATTTATGAATGAACTGTAACCAATGTTCTTGTCTCATTATAGAAGGAGTGGCTATATGTGGAGCTTATCATAGTCTGTTAATAAATTAATAATAAACCGACCTGAGTCACATATTTGCTTCTCGGTTAATTGGTTTACCCGTGTCTCTCCCTTGAAGGCGCTCAGTGGGCACAGGTGGCGGTGGCGGCGGCGGCGGTGGTGGGCGATACTCCAGTGACACGTCCAGCACTCACACCTACCCTGGTCGGGGTCGAGCGGTGGAGAGCAGCCCCACGGCCCGGACCTACCCCAGCACACCCAGGTAAAGAGATTATAACATCATGTTCAGATTCTTTCTACGACTACATGTAGATTGGGAAGAACAACTTTATGCAAACTAAAAAACCTCCCAAAGCATCAGAGGAGCAGAATCAACAAACCGCTGATTCAATGTCAACAAAGGCCGACTTTTATAGGCTTCACTACAGGTTGATTAAAGAGCTGTGTGTGTGTGTTTGGTTGGTGTGCGTTCAGCTGCACCGGTGTTATCAAAGATGTTAATAAAAATGCAATATTTCATTAATTACAGCTGTTTTACGAGCGACTCCTTGTTTACTGCAGTTTAGCTCGCTGCCCTCAGGGCCTCGTAACAACAGCAGCTTGATCTGGCTCATTTGTCTCTATTGTACAGACACAGCTCCACCTCCCCACCCAGCCTGAAAGACACACAAAAGAGGGATGTGCTCATATTACTTGTAGTTGTTTTTATGGCTTTTTCTTTCTTTCTTTTTTTGCCTTTATGGTCATATTTCATCTCTCTGTGATCATTTTACGTCTCTTCATTTTCATGTTTCATGTATTGAGTCCCTGTTTTGTGTCTCTGTGTGATTGTTTCATGTTTTTTAATTGAGCTCTCTAACTTAAGCCGGTGCATATTCTCATTTGCCCAGGTCATAGTATTTCAAAGGAGGTTAAATGGAAAGCAACTGGACTTAGATATTTGTCTAGGAAGACGTTTCACCTCTCATGAAGCCTCTTGGATGAGAGGTGAAACGTCTTCCTATATAGCTAAGTCCAGTTGCTTTCGATTTAACCTCCTTTGAAAAAAAAAAAAAAAAAGCTCTCTAACTTGTTTTTCTTGTCTTAACCACACTCTCAGGTTTCAGTTCTCACGTGTGATTAGGAGAAGCACTTTGTGTAAATTAACCCTCGGTAACCCCTTTAATTTACAGGCCGTTAATTACGTAGTAATGTCAAGAAATAGCCTAGAAATAACGGCCAATTTCATAGTAATGTCATGTTTTTCGTAAAGGCAAAAGACTACACATGCTTTTCATGCTTTGAATTTTTTGGGAAAGGACAGGATTTGTTATTTCTTGGCTATATTTCTCAACATTACTCTGAAATTGACCATTATTTCTTTGCTATTTCTAGACATTATGATGCAATTACATGCTATTTCTTGACATTATCATGTATTTAACAGCCTGTAAATTAAAGGGTTACTGAACTCCTTTTTTTTAATGCACCAGGCGCCAGGCGAAGCACACAGCCTGTAGTGACAACCATGGGATCAGGCCCCCGACCCCGGAGCAATACCTCACCCCCCTGCAGCAGAAGGAGGTGTGTATACGACACCTGCGAGCCCGGCTGAGGGAGAACGTGGAGCGACTCCAACACAGGTAAAAACAACATGTACAGTAAACAATGTTGGCAATGGCCAAACTGACCCATTGCCATAATCCCTATAGTCATAGCAGTAGGTTCATTACCTTTAACTCTTTGACTGCCAAAGACGAGTTATCTCGTCTTAGCGTTTTTTTAATGGCAACGCCATGTTGAATGTCTTGCCCTACTCCTCTGTGAAGATCAGACTTGTATCATCAAAATAAAGTGCAGAAAAACACATTTGGATTGAGAGATATAAAAACTATAGCGTGTTTTTCCCCCCTCACGGAGCGGAGCGGGTGTCTGACTGCAGCGCCGCCGCTCCGTGACACTCTGGCCGCCGGTGAGAGCTTAGGGGGCGGCGGCGGGGCTCATGGCGGCTCGGCAGCTCCGTGCAGCTCCGTGATACAAAGCACAAACGTTAGTAACAACAACCCCGTCGATCGCTCGTCGTTAGTCATCAAGAGCGTTTGGAAAGTCGCCAGATTTTGCGAGAAATCACTCAGATAGCAGCTTGAAAATCCCCGATCTAGTGTGGATGAGGAACGGACGGCGCCGGCGAACGTGACGAGGAGAGCTATGGTGTCTGTCTGTTGTGAGCGCACATGTCTGTGGCTGTGGGTTCATGGGGCGTCAGCCAGAGCTGCTGTGTGTGTGTGTGTGTGTGTGTGTGTGTAGATGTGTGTGTGAGACAGAGAGAGTGAGTGAGACCGCTGCCTGCTGACCAGAGGAAGCTGGATCTGATCTAAAGCGCCGTGTTTCGGCTACAAAAACCTGTCGAACTGATCCGCGCGCGCGCGCACACACACACACACACGCACACGTATGCACACGTATGCACACGTATGCACACGTCACGTACGCACACACACTAAAAAAAAGAAAATAAAAAGTTGTAACTCAAAGAAAAGAAGGAAAAAAGGCTGCAGTAGTGTGTGTCAGTAGCTAAATATTTTGTCTATTGTCATCAAAAGTCATTTGTCAGTGTTGATTTAGTTGTTGTTTACAAGAGAACAACTGTACAGATGTTGAGGCATCACTAAAGCAAAATATAAAGGAGCCAATTGTACTGGTTCACCTGAAAATGACAGCCGACACAAAAACCTCTTTTTCTCAAGATTTTGGTGCCAAAATGGCATTTTGGGCTAAAGTAACCTATATTCAACCGCCAATTTCACAAGACTGGAACAAGATAGAAACAAACAGTTTTTTTTTCTGGAAACTAGAGACCCTCTTCTTTCCTTTGATGGGTTGAATGTGTATGTAGTAACAGTACATAATATATGGTGGGTCTAAGGAAATCAGTCAAAAAGCTGGAAAATGCCTGGCAAGCTGGAGGAAGCTGCTGTGAGAATGGCTGGCAGTCAAAGAGTTAATTGTCGGTGCAAGCTATTTTTAGAACGGTGGAGCAGAGCCGTGAGCTGCTCAGAGCTACGCTACGGAGGCTCATGGCATTTCTTGGTTTCCCTCATCAAACTCATCAAATACACAATCCAGCAACTCCAAAATGCTATAATAACAGAACGTTACCAGACAGAGTTCTTTTTGAGGCAAATGTTTGCTGAAAAACTGTCCTCCACAGGAACGCGCATCAGTGGTTTTGCATGAATTTCCCTCTAAAACAACTCTGTCTGGTAACGTTCTGTTATTATCTCATAGCCTGGTGAATGTGCAGGTCACAACTTGTCCACCAGAGCGTTTTGGAGTTGTTGGATTGTGTATTTGATGAGTTTGATGAGGGAAACCAAGAAATCCCATTAGCCTCCGTAGCGTGGCTCTGAGCAGCTCGCGGCTCTGCTCCGCCGTTCTAAAAATAGCTTGCACCGACAATTAAAGGTAACGAACCTACTGCTATGACTATAGGGATTATGGCAATGGGCCAATTTGCCAAAATGTTGAACTATCCCTTTAACGTCATGTGTGTATGCAAAGGTGGTGTTGAGCCCTGTCTGTTTATATATTATTCTATTCTATTCGTAGAGACTGTGAAATAGACGAGTTGAGGAGTCAGCTATACCGGATGCAGGAGGACTGGATCGAGGAGGAGTGCCACCGGGTCGAGGCGCAGCTGGCGCTCAAGGAGGCGCGCAAGGAGATCCAGCACCTGCAGGAGGTGGTGGAGTCGGTGAGGTCCAACCTTGGTGCTGGTGGCGAACAAGACCCCCACAACCACAACCACAAGCCATACTCAGGCCTGCAGGCAGCGCGGCCGGGGGGGAAGTCTCGCTCCTGCGGCTGCTCGCCGGCCAGCACGCTGAGCCGCAGCGCCACCTTCACCCGGCTGAGCAGCGAGGCCCTGCAGCTGGAGCGCAGCAGCCCCAGCCACCACCACACTCCAGAGGTGAGCGCAAAGAATCAGAATCAGAATCAGAAAACCTTTATTGATCCCCTGCAAAAAGCAATGGAAATTTTTCTTAGACGTGTGCATTAAAGAAACATAAGTTCAGAAAAACACAATTTAACATAACATAAAACAAACAACAAATAGATACAGAATGACACAGGTAAATACAGAATAAAACCTTAAAGGGATACGCTCCAACATTTTTTTTTTTTCTTGCCTCACTCATGACCAGCAGATAGACACCATCCTTTCGACTGTGCGTGCAGTAACAAGTTTCCGTTTGGAGTTGCTGAAGAGTTCCTCTGATGACTTTAGGTGGAGGCAGACTAACACTACCTATACACTATCAGCGTTTGAGCTAAGCTAATTACGGGCGATACGGCTCTATCTCCCTTGTTACTGCACGCACAGTCGAAAGGATGGTGTCTATCTGCTGGTCATGGACTCCGGAGTGAGGCAAGACACGAAAAAAAGATGTTGGCGTATCCCTTTAAAAGATTTCATAGTGAGTTGTTGATGATGTTGACGGCGGATGAGATCAATGATTTTTTCACTAAGTTTGTCTTTGCTAACCCTGTAGCAACGGCCTGAGGGAAGAAGTTGGAAAGAAGTTGTGGAGTGGGTGTGAGGGGTTGTGTTGGTGGCTTGACTGCCTGACCTGTGCGTGCAGGTCTGAGAGGGAGGACTCAGGACTGTGTGGTGCCTGTTATTTTGGGTCCATGGGATTGGTCCGACTTCCGATTAGTTCGACCTTAGCCTCGTAAACCAGCCTCTCGCCCAAATGCATTTCATATCATTTCTCGGGAGAGTCTGGCCTCATCCCCCCTCTAAGCACTGGTTTGGGTGCTGACCAGCACCAACTCCTTGCTGGGCCAGAACTAAGAACCGGTTCTTCCAAGGGCTGGCAGCAGGGTTACCTTAGCAACAAGACCAGCGCTAAGATATACAGACACGTTATCGCTACGTATTAAGTTTGTTTATCGATGTAAACACAGTTGAAGCTAACTAGCTGAGCTACAGGCAGTGGCTAACAGCAGCTAGCGCTCATATCAAAACATATCGTCTTCGAAACGTAGTTGCCGGTCGCGGCGATTACGGCGAAGACAGCATCTTTTTCGTTCTTTTTTTCCAGCCGGGTTTAGAGTTATCGTTAATTAAAAGCCTAGTCTGCTTCCACGTCGGGTCCAGTGTTCAACACCCGCAGGTCAGACCGGGTTTTAATGTTCAGGTCCGTTTATAACTGTAGCAGCAGCAGAGACAGGAGCAGCTCCTGGATGGGGAGCGTGGCTCTGACTTCTGATCAGTGGAAAAGCAAAGTGGTTCTTTGGAGGCACCAGAGTTGAACCAGTTAAGCACCGAACCAGCACTGGAACCAGTTTGGTGGAAAAGAGGTAATAGTTCGAACTGGACTAGTTAGCCTTAGTCCAACTCTCCATTCCTACCGTTCACCATGCATTTGTATACTTATTCATATAGGCTCCACCTGTCAATAAGACACACGTGGAAGAAGCATACCAGTCAAGTATCCCGTTTTGGCCGGGAAAGTCCCATATTTTACCCTTCTTTCCCGCCATACTGTATTTGATGATGCGTAACAATTTGGTTTTGTCCTTGACAGAAAGAAAAGTCGCCTCGCCCCGCAGCAGGACAGACACACCTCCTCCTGGAAGCCGCGCTCCTGTCCGAGCAGCAGCTTCCCCTACCGCCGCCACACGCTCACCTCCGCGCGCCGCTCACCGTGCCGCGCTCCTCCTCCACCTACGAGCGGCTGTGCAGCGGCGGCACCGTGCTGCCGATGTCGCACTCCTGCCACACGCTCAGTAGCAGCAGCTGCAGGTGCACGGGACACGCCTACGTCCCGCACCACCACCTGTTCCTGCACCTACCTCAGGAGGAGGCCCCGGCGGCGGCGGCGGCGGCCCCGACCGTCTCCGTCACAGACCCGATCCCCACGCCGTCTCCTCCTCCTCCTCCTCCTGCAGCAGCGACGGTGACGGCGCCGGAGAAGAAGCCGGATGTGCGCTCGCAGGCCTGCAGCCCCACCATGACCTGGCTGTGCGAGGAGGAGAGCGTCGCCGAGGAGCTCAGCATCATTTCTTTAACCACGGCGACGGACATCGTCACTCCCTCGGAGCCGCATCCGCCGCCGCCGTCCTCTTTACCTCCGGCGTCGCCTCCTCCTGAGAGTTTATTCATCTTAGAGCCGCCGCTGCTCTCGGACAACAAACCAGAGGACGTCGTCACGCCGCGGCCTCACACCTGCCAGCCGCACGCCGTGAGGCAGGAGGCCACGGTGCTGGAGATCGACGACGACGACGATGACGACGCAGACGAAGGAGCCGCCGCCGACGGCCGCTCGCCGCCGCTGTGCCACTGGAGCCGCTACTTCCTCGTCGACCTGCTGGCTCTGGCCATGCCGGTGGTGCCGACCGTGGCGTGGCTGTGTCGAGGCGCGCCGCGCGACGTCCTGCCGGTGTACCACATCGGGTCGCTGCTGCGCGGCTGCTGCGCCGTCGCTCTCCACTCGCTGCGCCGCCAGGGCGCCGGCGGCCGAGGACCGCGGCCCACCAGCATGAACGGAACAACAACAATCTGACTTTTTTTTTTTTTTTTACCCAACAACTTTCAGACAACAACCTCCCGACCTGTGTAGACGCAGCCACGCGCTGATGTGTTGGATGTTTCTCCGCTTTAAAAAGATTTTTTGGTAGCTGTTTAATTTACAGGCCGTTAAAGGGGAATTGCCGTTTTTTAAAATCTGGACCTTATTTCTAGCATAAAATACGATTATTTACTCACCCAGATAACTTTGTCATTACAAGTCGTTCCGACGAAATTAGCTCCAGCCGAGAGCCGCGTATATCCGTATAATGGAGTCTACAGGGCAGCAGAATGCAGCCTCTAAATAACACATTATCCGCTGCGAAACTCGTTCATTTCACCAATATTTAGTTATGATAGGCTAGTGCTATTCCCCTCTGAGTCCGGGGTTAGCTGTTATCAACATCCGGGGTCTGTAGGTTGACCTACTGACCTCTGACCTGGATGATGTCATCTCTGAGCGTGGCACGGCTTGTTGCTACTGCTAATGCTACGGTTCGTTTCTGCAGTTTCCAAGTTGTCGAAACAAAATGAGCAGCTGGACAAAGTTCAGCTTCCACAGGTTTACTCTCCTCAACCTGGACTCACTAAAGCTCCGGCTAGTTGAGATAAAAATGGACCCGAATGCCGAAGCGGAATGATTATTATCAGAATGAGCCGGGCAGCATAACAAAATATTGGTGAAATGAACAAGTTTCTCTGCAGATAATGTGTTATTTAGAGGCTGCATTGCGCTGCCCTGTAGACTCCATTATACGGATATACGCGGCTCTCAGCTGGAGCTAATTTCGTCGGAATGACTTGAAATGACACCAAAGTTATCTGGGTGAGTTAGCGATCGTATTTTATGCTAGAAATAAGGTCCAGATTGTAAAAAAAAAACTGCAATTCCCCATTAATTACGTGATAATGTCAAGAAATAACGGTCAATTTCATAGTAATTTTGAGAAATGTAGCCAAGAAATAACGATTGATTGCGTAGAAACAGCCCAGAAGTAACGGTCAATTGCAGCGACTTGGTGGAGAAAAATTCTGGCCTTTCCCAAAAAATTCAAAGCATGAAAAGCATGTGTAGTCTTTTGCCTTGATGAAAAACATGACATTACTATGGAATTGACCGTTATTTCTTGACATTATCACGTTATTAGCGGCCTGTAAATTAAAGGGGTTACCGATTTTTTTTAGATTTTACACAACGCCCTTGTGATTTCGTGGTCATGCCTTGCATTATTAGAGAACAAAAGGATTAGTTGTGCATTATGAAATACTTTAAGTACTCAGATATACTTACTGCTAATGCCTGCAGTTTCAGTGGTTTTCTCTTTATTGCAATTTGCATGTTGGGGTCGGGTTTCTCCTGCTTGAATTAAAATAAAGGCCCAAACTGGATTAATCTGGGCTAAAATATTCAGTTTATCCAAAAAAAAAAAAGAAGAAAAAAAGTGAATGCTTCTCTATTTTTATCATCATGTTCTAAAAGAAAATTATAGGAAATTGATTTACTTCTTTAGCATCAATAACATCCTCCCCAACCAATAAATAAATAAATTACTTAACATGACTTACAGAAACAGTTCATAGATTTACAGAGCACACCGAGCGTATAGGCAAAGTGGATTTTCATTTTGCACTTCCACCCTTGACACTATGTTTTAAAGCTGTTCAGACTTTGACCTTGTGAAAAGTAGATCATATAGTATTCTAGTACTCAGGTGCAGAACAGACAGATCATTGATATTTTACCAATGGGAGTTAAAAACAAAACAAAACAAAACAAACAAACTGTATAGACATTAAACTGAAACATGGACACTAGTTTTGTTTGTTTGTTTTGGAAATAAAGAACAATACAGATCTGCAGTTTGTTTTGTATAGAGTCGTATACTGACATGAAGGAGATGATGATGTTGAGAGAAATACAAGGCGCTGTGCTTCTATGTTTTCAGCAGGTCAGCCATTTGTTGCAGTTTGGATCTAAAAATAAAGCCTTGAGGTGGGTGTATGTGTGTGTGTGTGTGTGTGTGTGTGTGTGTGTGTGTGTGTGTGTGTGTGTGCGTGCAGGACATTAATATGGACCAGATTTCCAGGCCACGACAGGAGAGATGAGATTCAACATGCAGTGTAGTGTAGTTTATGATCCAGAAGCAGAGCAGTGTTTTGTTTTACTGGATTTGTGAAGAAAATGTCTTTTGATACTGTGATATATTTTCAAATTTTACATGACACACACAAAAAGATCTTTGCACAGTTGAGGCGTTCAGACTATATATACAGTATATACTGTATACAGTATATATATAAAACACTTGAAGAGTTTGGGTTATAATAAAGGATGTACATACAGTTAAGTGTCATAATAATAACATCAAGTGGCTCTTTTTGTGTGTGTGCGTCGACTGAAATGACGGCTCATTTGTAACTCTGATGTACAGTGTGTATATGGTTACCAATGTCAGCCTTATTATGCAAAAAAAAAAAGAAAAAAAAGCAATGTTTTTAGCTTTCAGGGATCTTTCCAGTGAGGTTTTACTAGTTCAGTCGACAATTCAGCTTCGCGCAGAACAGCTGTTGATGTAAAAAAAAAAAAAAAAAAAAAACTACATTAATAAAATACCAGTGTCATCCATCTGTGGTTCGAAGGCAGCACATATTCTAGCATTTGAACTTCACACTATAGTTTCTTATTTTCAATTATTGGTTTCCGGAGTGACTACTACGATTGATCCTACTTTGGAGTTTGTATCTGCTTGATGTCACCTCTCTCTCCTTCTACTTCTTCTCTTAGTTATTGCATAGCCTGGACGTGTGAAACTTAGACTTTCCATCAGCCTGTACTGAACTGAAGACGCAAAGGAACCGAATCAGTGCAACTGCACAAGTGAACTGAATATTGCAAAATGCCCTGGATGTTTCCTCTCTTCTTGGAAAAATAAAAGATCCTTCTATACGTCTTCTTTTTTATTAATAGTGTACTGTTCAATTACACCGAAAATTATCGACCTCCGAGTTAAAAATGTGCTAATTCAGATAAATTACAGAACAGGTGATAAAAGTGCTGGTTGGCTAAAAGTTTTGAAGATTCATGATAAAGGTTTATAATTATCTATACACAGGGGAGTATATTTGTCTGATAATGATGCCTCATAACTTTTAAGGGGATAGTCCAACATTTTGACAAATTGGCCCATTGCCATAATCCCTATAGTCATAGCAGTAGGTTCGTTACCTTTAATTGTCGGTGCAAGCTATTTTTAGAACGGCGGAGAAGAGCCGTGAGCTGCTCAGAGCTACGCTACGGAGGCTCATGGGATTTCTTGGTTTCCCTAATCAAACTCATCAAATACACAATCCAACAACTCCAAAACGCTCTGGTGGACAAGTTGTGACCTGCACATTCACCACGCTATGAGATAATAACAGAACATTACCAGACAGAGTTGTTTTAGAGGTAAATTCATGCAAATCTGCTGATGCAAGTTCCCATCGGGAGCAGTTTTTCAGCAAGTAGTCTCTGCATTTACCTCTAAAACAACTCTGTCTGGTAACGTTGTGTTATTATCTCATAGCGTGGTGAATGTGCAGGTCACAACTTGTCCACCAGAGCGTTTTGGAATTGTTGGATTGTGTATTTGATGAGTTTGATGAGGGAAACCAAGAAATCCCATTAGCCTCCGTAGCGTAGCTCTGAGCAGCTCACGGCTCTGCTCCACCGTTCTAAAAAATAGCTTGCACCAACAAATAAAGGTAACTAACCTACTGCTATGACTATAGGGATTGGGCAAAAAAATGTTGAAGTATCCCTTTAAATACAGTAGAGCAATGAAAATGATCCCACATGGAAGCTTGTACATTCATCTTCACTAAGTTTTACTATTATGTAATTATTACCCAACTGTTCTATCTTGGAAACTGGAGCCAATTAACACTCAGGATTTAATTTCCCTTTATTAGCTACTTTCGTTTCTGATGTTTTCACCTCGTAGACCAGCGTTAGAAGACCCATCAATCAGTGGGGGACGATATAAATTTTTCCATTTTAAGGTTAAAAACATGAGTTACATTCAGCCAAGGGAAGGAAAAGTAGCAGTTTGTGTTAAAAGTACTCTTTTTAATGTGTTCAGAGTAATGAACAGACCTTTTACAACATCCACAGCTTGTTACACACAACTCCTTCAAATTAAAGAGCATCACAGACTGTGACGTGGGGGAACTCACCATGCACGTTTACTGTAGAAACCTTTCACCAGAGACCAAATAATATATATTTTTTCCCATAAGACCTTCTTCTTTTGGCTTTTTTTCTTTTTGTAAACAACCAACAAGACACATGTGTCCAGCTGTTAATGTCAGAGCGTAAAGTCATTTAACACGTATAAATTAAGAACTGACGCTGCAGTTTATAAACAATGAAAAATCTACCTCTGCAGACACCTGTGGGCTAAATGTGCTTGACTCGTAAAATCCCTGGTTTACAATGTATGCCATACTTTTTTTTCCCCTGTCTCTCTCTTTCTTTCTCTCTTTCTTCTAATTTCGCCAAATAAGCAATATCACAAAGCTCATTCATAGAAATATCATTTGTGTCAAACAACAATTTATTCTTATTTTTTATTCAAGACAATTCATTACCCGCAATTCATACAATTTTTTTTTGTGTAAAAGGCCACAGAGCCACAGGAATGAGATTGATTCAACACTTCTGACACTTATCTAAAACCTGGTCCTGATGGCAGACACAATTTGCTAAATTTTAAGTCAAATAAAACAAAAAAAACGGAAAAAAAATACAAAAATACATAGCATAATTTGACAGAATACATGGGATGGGATGGGATGGGATGGGATGGCCTATGACTTATTATCGTATGGAATCTAAAGAATAGGATGAAGTAATAGGATAAAGTTTTAAAGCAAGTGATGACATAATATGTATCGAAATGGAAAAAAAGGAGAGTGAACTAGTGAATAGGTCCTATGCAGGAATCAAGAGCAGGAATCATCTGGTAACGTTTTTCCTCCATGTTCCCGAGATAGGAGTCAACCTGCAGAGGAAAAGAAAGGAGAGGAAGAAGACGTGTCTTTAAAAAGAAGCTGTGATTAGGGAGGAGAGGGAAGAAGGGATTAGAGCATAAACAGACCTAAGCTTGTTACGCTCGTACCATTTAATCTCTGAACAGCACAGAGTAAATTACAAAGGGCTAAACCTACAGTCGCTGTACATGTGTAGTGCTTAAATGTCATCGCAGCGCTGAAAAGAGCTGGAGGCTTTATGGGCTGGCGGCAGATAATGAAGAATAACCCGATGTCGTTTATCATTACATAACCATCACTTTGGCTCTTTGAGACTCTCTAAAAGAGACACAATTAGCTCGCCCACGCTGTGCACAATGATTATAGAAAAGAAAAAAAGAAAAAAAAAAACTTCTCACCCTGAAAGTTTGAGTGGAATTCAACAAAGTGAGTGCACGAGTTTCAGGCTTCCAGGCTGAGCAGCTCCACGTCGAAGGTGAGAGTGGCGTTTGGTGGGATGATCCCTGGGTGCCCTTTGCTGCCGTAGGCAAAGTCTGGCGAGCAGATCAGCTTCGCCCGCTGACCTACGCTCATCTGTGGAGACGAGACGGACGGGGTTTACTGCTGGTGAACAGGCTTCAGGCTTCAATACACAGCTCATATAAATGTAACCATTGTTGTTTTCATTATTGATTAGTCTGATGATTGTTTTCTAAGTTATTACACTTTGTTGATAAACTCTAAAGTCGATCCATAACTTCAGAGGTGACGGAGGAAAGCATCAGACCCTCCATTCACAGGACGAAACCAGTGAACGTTTAGATATTTTCCTTAAAGGGATAGTTCACCCAAAATTGAAATTTCACTCATTATCTACTCCCCCTCATGTGGACTAAGGGCTGGGAGAAGTTTCAGAGTCCTCCGTGGCTTCTCTGAGTTACAGGGGGTCTCGGCGTAGCAGTGCATGTCCATATAACGGTTGCAAATGGATA
This sequence comes from Trachurus japonicus, assembly GCF_045865225.1. Taxonomy (NCBI): domain Eukaryota; kingdom Metazoa; phylum Chordata; class Actinopteri; order Carangiformes; family Carangidae; genus Trachurus; species Trachurus japonicus. The sequence goes on from NC_140913.1 coordinate 30,800,756, forward strand.
CCAACTGTCTTCGTAACAAAAAGACACACCAAAAAACATCCAAATACCTCCATGCTGCTCGTATGTAATGTCCGTCTTGTATTGAAGCCCCGAAATGCTTCGTTGACGAACTGGGAAGAGGAGCTTCGAGAAGCTTCCGCTACAAAACAAGCTTGAAATATAGACTTATTTAATTTTTTTCGGGACAATTTCGCATTTCGGGGCTTCAATACAAGAGTATGGGTGTGTCTTTTTGTTACGAAGACAGTTGGTATCCATTTGCAACCGTCATATGGACATGCACTGCTACGCCGAGACCCCCTGTAACTCAGAGAAGCCACGGATAACTCTGAAACTTCTCCCAGCCCTTAGTCGACATGAGGGCGAGTAGATAATGAGTGAAATTTCAATTTTGGGTGAACTATCCCTTTAAAGGTCCAGTGTGTAAAATAGGGGGAAACCAACCACTCGCGCTAACCCCTCCCATTGGCAAAATGATGGTGTCCTCCACTATCATTCTCACTATTCTCTACCAACTAACTCAGGGTGTAAAATTAACTTTTTATCTCATCGGCCACTGGCTAGTGACCTCCAAAAATGTTCTGTCCAAACATACTGCATTTTTCACCGGCCATGAAAAAAATAATGCCTAGTTGGACTAAAAGTAATTGCCTTAGGTTTTTAGTATAAAAATATAACTTAAAGCCCCAGTATGTAACTTATTTGGCTTTGTATTAGCAAAAATCAAATATTGCTTTCATAAATACATATTTCACTTAAGTGGAATCACACCCGCATACAAATGAAAGCTTTTTTCGTCAACAACAAGAATACGTTCCGATATGCAACCGCACCGCTAGAAGGGGGTAATTCCAACATATTATACTTTTAAAGGGATAGTTCAACATTTTGGCAAATTGGCCCATTGCCATAATCCCTATAGTCATAGCAGTAGGTTCGTTACCTTTAATTGTCGGTGCAAGCTATTTTTAGAACGGCGCAGCAGAGCCGTGAGCTGCTCAGAGCTACGCTACGGAGGCTCATGGGATTTCTTGGTTTCCCTCATCAAACTCATCAAATACACAATCCAACAACTCCACAACGCTCTGGTGGACAAGTTGTGACCTGCACATTCACCACGCTATGAGATAATAACAGAACGTTACCAGACAGAGTTGTTTTAGAGGTAAATTCATGCAAAACCGCTGATGCACGTTGCGTTCAGGGACAGTTTTTCATCAAGAAGACTCTGTATTTACCTCGAAAACGGCTCCGTTTCGTAACGTTCTGTTATTATCTCATAGCGTGGTGATTGTGCAGGTCACAACTTGTCCACGAAAGCGTTTTGGAGTTTTGGGATTTGGGGATTTTGTATTTGATGAGTTTGATGAGGGAAACCAAGAAATTCCTTTAGCCTCCGTAGCGTAGCTCTGAGCTGCTTCGCTCCGCCGTTCTAAAAATAGCTTACACCGACAATTAAAGGTAAAGAACCTACTGCTATGACTACAGGGATTATGGCAATGGGCCAATTTGCCAAAATGTTGAACTATCCCTTTAAGCAACATTTAAAAAGCTGCACATCCTGGCAGCTGAGAATATGACTGTCAGGTATTGTCCCTCCTCTGTTAGATGTAAAAGGAGGCTGAAAATCAAATGTCTGGTTCTCTTCTATAACAAACATTCTATATCTCGGAGGCGACGTCGTTCCACCTACGGGCTTCCTTCACCTTTCAGACGGGGCAAAGCTCCATCGGAGACAGCAGGAGAGACACAAGCGCAGATTTAGGCTTGTTCAACCGCAATTTATAATTAGCGGGATGATGAGCAATAAACCCCGACAAGATGGACAGAACAGTTTTGTAAAAGAATAGTTCATTAACTGTAAACATCTTATAATACAAAGGGAAAATTTCTTCTTTTTATTTGTAGCTTATCATGCTATTATTTTACTGGCCCGGCCCCTGAACTAAAATGAGTTTGATACTCCTGCTATAGGGGCTAGCTATAGAAATAAACTCAAAGGAACTGCAGTTCAAAATTTTCCATCGACCACTGACGGGTGTGTGTTTTTGTTTTACCCAATACCCGCCATTAATTTTACAATCTCTGCTGTTTCCTCCTCCTTTTTCTTAGTTGGTTTATTTATGCGTGCTCTCTGTCTGGCTGGATTTTCCATTCAGGCTGCCGTACAAACATGGCGGCGCTGGATGGCGACACTCTCTAAAGCAAGACCCTTGGCTACGAAAACCAACAAACTTTATTTTATAGCGATTATACACTTATACTAATATGGGTAGTATATTCAGATTTTGCCAATAAACCTTGGTAAATATTACACACTGGACCTTTAATAAGCTAATAATAGCTGATGCTCTAATACAATGGATCCTGCCTTCATTAAAGGTTATGATGTTTTCATTAGGCCCTGCTGTTAAATGTTTTACATTATTGATTTAACTGTATGGTTTATGGTTTGTTATGTTGTTCAGCCTATCAGACTAAATAAGAGAAACACAGCACCACAAACTACAACCTGCAACAGTCTCAACACAAACTGAACATCAGCACCTTCATGAATAATTTACTACAGGACTGTTAGACAGTCAACTGAGGACAGCTTTTATATTTTGCCTCAATGTCACAAATCAAATTGTGTTAGTTTGCAGGCGTGAGTAATATCTGCTAATAATCTTCGCGGGAACGTTTCTTTTTAAATGTATTCAGGCATTTTTACCTTTATTTGAAATGGGGGAACAGACACACAGTAAATGATCGTCCCAGTTGGGAGTTGAACCAGCGATCCCCAGCACAAGGGTCAGAGCAGAGCATCCCGAACATTTCAATTTAAGTGGAAAACAAACAATCCCGCTCACCTGGGCTACTCCTTCTTCCCAACCACGGATAACCTCCTGGTGTCCGATCTTGAACTTGAACGGCTTCCCTCGGGACCGCGAAGAGTCGAACACTTTCCCATCTGCCAGTGTGCCTGATAAAAAAAAAACCAAGAGAGAGAGGAAGCAGGTCGGTGATTTTGTGATTTATTTTATTTATTTAATGTTTATTTAACAGGGACGATACATACAACATTGCAACAAAAAATGGAAAATGCGATGCATGCAGGACGTCCCTGGTCAGGCTTTAGAATAGGATAAAATATAGGCCTACTGAATACAATAAATGCAATGATACAAATACGTACAGTGGATAATACAGTGAATAGGTACCATGAATAAATAAACACAGCTGCAAATTTCAGATTTAAAATTTGTATTAAACATTACTCAACAATCAGTCTGGGTGGTTGTGCTCGAGTCCAACATTACTTGAAACCCTCCACAGTAATAACAACACAATGCAGCAATACAGTAACGTAAAAATCCTGTATTCAAATGTGTAGAAAATGCAATTTTACTATCAAAAATTATGTCATATATACAGTATATATTTATAACTGTCAGTGTCAATAAAATACTGGATTGTTAATCCTAAAGTATCGGTGTGTAAGCAGAGTTTCACACTGCTGAGAGGTCAGGAGATGATTAATGGGAAAGAAGAAAAATAAAGTGCTGCAACAGAAACCTATTTCCAGGTTATGGATTTTCAATAGACCTATTATTTTGTGAAAAATGTAAGATAATTTCATCTCATTATGCCCACGAGCAGTTGTGAAATATGAAACCATGTGATATATTCAGAGGGGGGCTGTAGGATCTGACACGCTCGAGAAGTGAGACTGGAAAAGAAAAATGCAATTTTATTTCTGCATATCTCTCTGTTTTTGACGCACAACAGACTTGTAAACTATGACATAAACAGTCTGCGTGGACAAAGCTGCAGGTCACAGGACCGTTGTTGCAACCCAGGATGTGTCTGTGTGTGTTAGCCGACTCTGGTGGATCGCCGTGGGTTTAGAGGACGACAGAATAATATAATAAAGCTCTGGGTTTGTGTTGTTGTCGGTGGAGGAGACATCGTCGTCTGTCCCTGCTGGAGCGCTAACGCCATCCAACAGCTGTCTGCAGGAATCAGGCTGATGTGTCGTCAACACAAACAGTGCAGATGAATTAGTGAGCAGTGTTTGTTTCTGCCACGGCCGTGCTCAATCTGATCATTAAAGTGGATGTGATTATCTGTGGCTTAACAACCATATGCATCTGTATGGGATGGCATTTGTTTATTAGGAGGCAAGTTATTATTTTTTTCTTCTTTTAAAACATATATATAGGCCTACAGTGTTGTGCAAAAGTTTGGGCACCCCTGGTCAAAATGTGAACAGTTCAGCAAGTGGAAGATGAAATTATGAATGAATGAATGAATGAATTTATTTCGGTATATCAAGCTTATATAACCGAAAGGGTGTAGGTTGAAGCCAAAGCTTATATACCCCTACCCCTTTTACCTTAAAAAATTAAAATAAAATAAAAAATATATATATATACGCATTAATACAATAGGATCAGATCACAGACATTTGAAATTAATTAGTACACTTAAATTTCTGATCACAACAAAATAAAGAATTGTACAGCGCATAACCCAAAATAGTACAAAATCATTGAACTTAATTTTCCATACTGTAACGAGAAATTATGTTGTTCTTATAAAGTTTTTTAAAGCTGACTAGAGTACAGCATAATTTAATATTTTCAGGACAATTATTCCAGATGTTAACCCCTCTAACAGAAAGACAGTGATTTTTTGCAGTAGTTCGAGTATTTGGTTTCTCAAATAATAGTGGTCTTCTCAGGTTATAACTGGAATCCTTCATTTTAAACAGATTCTGGATATCTTGAGGAAGAAGTTTATGTTTTGCTTTGTACATGGTTTGTATTGTAATGTAATCAACTAAGTCCCTGAATTTCAAAATGTTCAGGCGACTTAATAGTGAGTTGGTTGGCTCACGGAAAGGTTTATTACTGATGATTCTTATAGCCTTTTTTTGCAATAAAAAAATAGAATTTGTATTTGTTCTGTATGTGTTTCCGCAGACCTCAATGCAATATGTCATATAAGGGGCAATTAATGAATAATATAATGTGACTAGTGATTGTTGAGAGAGGAAAGCTTCTCCAAAAGGCATAGAGTTAAACATGAAACACTCTTTTGCAAAATGTTAAGCAATATCAGTGTATTATTTTAGTTTTCTACAATTTTAAAGTGAAAAGGGGAAACAAAGCAGCAGCCTGCAAAATAATGGAAAGCTCTCAGATAACTTTGACCAAGGTATCAGACAAGATATTTACTATTTACACACTGTGATAGTTTCCAAAGGAGGTGCTACTAGGTAGGCTACTAACTATGCAGGGGGGCCAAACCTTTGCTGCGGGCCCTTTTCCTTTTCTGTCATTTTGAAAATGTAAAAGATGAAACTAATAATAAAAATTATATATTGTTCAAAATGTGTCATCTGTAACTTAATGCCTTTTGGGGATCATTTCATCTTCGACTTGCTGAAGTGTCCACAATCATCAACAGAAATTTCGACCAGGGGTGCCCAAACGTTTGAATGCCACTGTATATATTATTATACTTGCTCAAACAGACTCAAATGAATATTGATGCATTGTGTTGTAAGTCATTATGCACTTGTTACATACATCATTGCGTTTCAGTTTAGGCTCAACTGGGAAATATGTTCCCAATCCAGCCTGTAATGTAATTTTAAACAACTTCATATGGGGAAATCCTGAGAGGTGCACCATTTATATAACTATCTGATGTAAATGAATCATCAAACACGGAAACATGGAAATAAAATAAAAATGACTCATGTACCCTAGACACACACAACTTTCTGGAGGGGAGTAACCTACAGTAGCCTATATCTTGCAATGTATGAGCTTATCCTGCAGAGATTTTGCAGCTCTCAGTCAAAATACAGCTGTCTATTAAAATGTGGCGACCAAGTAAGTAAAACTGGAAAACCTTAAAGCACAAGCACTTCAGATTTATAGTTAAATTAAAAGTAGTTAGTGGCTTTTTCCCCCACTCTGCTGCTGCAAACCTGCAGCTTTCTAACGGTTACTGACTGAGAGCTAACGTTAGCCGGCTAGCATCACGGGTTAGCTTCATAGGCATAATACATGTCTATGGTTAGCTTAGCTAGTTTAGCCGACGGTACGTTAGCCGGCTGACAGCGGCTACGATTCCGTTAGCTCAACTGTTAGCTCCGGTCCTCTTAAATGATTAATAGAATAATAAATAAAGACACTGGTCATGTTAATTGTAGACTAAATGACACACAACACCCGACAAATGCGCGGCTAAACCATCGCTAGCCGACCCCAGACACAAGAGGCAATGTATTTAACATTGCATTGGACGTTAGCTTGGATGCTAACAGCTTTTAAAAAAAAACGTCTGTTAACGGTTTCTCCTGGGGGTTCTGTAGTTCACGCGCACACCGGCGTCCTTTAACGGTTAATGTAAACATGGAACATACAGGTGTCACGTGCAGGTATGAAAAGCGTTTAACGGCTCCAAAAAAAAATCCTCCAGCTTCTCCCAACCGCTGTCTCTCTCACTCACTCACCGACATAGTGCACCACGACGCGCTGTCCCTTCTTCGGGAATGTCCTTCCTGGAAAACGAAGGAGGAGGGGGAAAATGAGGAGGAAAAGCGTGTTTTAATAACGAGACAGACACTCTTAATGAAATATTTCGGGGAAAAATAACACAGACAAGGACACAATCATCCTCCTCCTCACCATCGCCCGGAGTTATGGTCTCAATTTCTACTCCCATTTTGGCTCTTCGGTATCCTTCCTCTCTACCTCCCCACAATGCGAGCGGAAGCAGCAGCAGACAGAGGCGGCCTGCTGCTGCTGACGGGCGGGCGGTGGGTGGGCATGGATGGGGGGGAAAGGCACCCAGTCACCATAGAGGCACATACATAACCTATTCTATATTATAGGCCTTTATATATTTACACATAAATATAGTGTATACATCACTACCACTCAAAAGTTTGGACACACCTTCTCATTCAATGTTTTTCTTTCTACTATTTTCTACATTGTGGATTCATACTGGACTCATAAGAACTATGAAGGAACTCATTAGGAATTATTTATTTATTTATTTATTTAAAACAGGGACAATGCACAAAAACATTAATCTTGTAAGACAAGAGAAGATGCCTTGAGCCAGGTTGTAGCAACATTTGCAAATACCGTAAGCTATTTCCACCTGTAGGCAGGTAGCCTAAGAGACAGACAGAATAGAATAGAGGCTATTAAGATCGTTCAATAAAAGTGATAGGATCTGATATTTTAAAAATAGACAGTGAACTAGAAAAAGCAGGGAACACGAGCGCCAAATCATGAAATGTACAATAGAGTTTAAATGAACAGCACATAGGCTACTCTCTCTTATTCTCATCACACATTCAAACACAGTCCTTCTCATTCAATGTTTTTCTTTCTACTATTTTCTACATTGTGGATTCATACTGGACTCATCAGAACTATGAAGGAACTCATAAGGGATTATGTAGAAACAAAACAAAACAAAAAAGCAGAGTATGTTTTATTTATAAGATTTTTTTAAATAGCCACCTTTTGCTTTGATGACAGCTTTTTTAACATTTAATTTTTTGGGGGGGAAAGGTAATTAAATAACTTTAAGATGATTAAAATTGTTCTTTAAAAAGTATGCTTGTGTAATCATCTGAAAAACTTGTTTGCACCAAGTGGGAAAGACTTCAGCAGGTTGTGTGCTGTGTTCTTCTCTTCAATCCAGACTTTGTTTCAATTTTATATGATTTTATATTATTTTTACCTGAGGAATAATGTAAATATCAAGCCACATGACTATTATGAGTACTAGCACTCAGTCAGTACAGTAATGGTCTTGAAAATTGTCTCGCACTGGTTTGGTCACGGTCTTGGAGACTATATAGGCCTAGTTGTTTTCATATCCCCTGAGAACAACTACAAAATCAAACAAACATCACAACAATAAGATGTAAAACAAACTCAAAAACACAGTGTTTATAAATATCCTGTGTGGTATAGGATGGGAGGGGTCCAGGGCCGACATGTCTGTGCCCGGGGGCCCATTGTGTTCTCTCACCCATGAATGAGCCAATCAACAGACTCCACTCCCAGACAGTTTTGACATGTCGCAGCATGAAAGACACAGGTGTAATGAATAGAAAAAAATAACTTTCTGAGCCAAATGTGCTGTCTGACTCACTGCTGTGGCATCTCCAGTAGACTACACACAGCAATCATCATTATCATTGGTTACATCTGTGTTTTACCTACAGTACACTCAGTCTCACATGTCTAAATAACACTGTTACATGTAATGTACACTCCTGAGCCAAAGATCTTGTGAACTGGTGTAAAAATAAATAAATAATTAAATTAAATTAATAAACTGATATTATTGAGCATCCACAGATTACAAAAAAACATACTACGGTATGTGTAAATAAATATGTAGGCCTACTGAAAATAAATTAGATACAAAAATGCAAAATAATGAAAAATGCTCTTTCTTTTTTGTTTATTTGTTCATTTATTTCCACATCTCTGCTTTTACTTAAATCTACATTTCTATATTTCTGCTTTTATTTGTTTTTGAATGGAAAAAATAGACTAGACAGCATTTTTCATTATCAAAATGAGTTTCTATTCATCACAATAAACAGCACAGCACCATAACAACATACGGTAAATTATGTTTAGTGATTACTTGTTTGCTTTGACCTGCCAATAAATCTTTTTTTGTTTTTCTGGTTGTTTGGTCAAAGGGAAAATGAAACTGAAACAAAATGATAAACCATCTCTTTTGTTTGTAAAAAAAAACAAAACAAAACAACCTTTTAGCTGTTTATTTCCACATGGAGTAGTTCAATAACAACATTATCATTCATCTGTCGACCTAAAAACAAAATGACAGTAACATCTTCCTTTCCAAAACAAACATTTGGCAACAAAAACAAATAAAAAACAGAACAACTGGAAAAGATCCAGTCAAGTTAATGCAGTTAAAAGCTCATTTTCAGCACCAGATTCTTTGAGAACATCAATATCACTCTTGTATCAGTTTATATGGATCCCTATTGTCGGCCTACTGGTAAATGTAATCTACCTTAGAGCCGGGCTGTTTCCAGTCTTTATGCCAAACTGCACTAACCAGCTTCACATTTACAGATACGTGAGTGAACCCTTAGCAAAAGGTAGTTTATTAAAGTGTATACTACAAGTATACTCATTTTATACTAAAACTGAAGCAGTATAATTTGGAAGTGTACTTTTTATAAACTATATTTTATATAGAAAAGTATAGTGAAGTATACTTGGCTTATACTGAAAAGTATAAAGAATAGTCTAAGACTAAGTACATTAATACTTAGACTTACACTTATACTTTAATACTAAAGCTTATACTTGTAGTTTTGTATACTTTTTACTTCTTTCTGCCACAAAGTACTAATACTTAGTATATATCTTGATCCAAGTACAGAATAAGGTCAAGTCATTGACTTGTGCCAGAGAGGTTCGGCGGATATTTTCACAGACGGCTTGCAATTACACCACGGGCCTAGAAGTATATACTTAGTACACTAGTAGTATATAGTTGAGTGTACTTATTGTATACTTAAAAGTGTACTTTTGTAAACTTAAAATTACCTATAAAGTATACTTCTATAAACTTAAAATGTTCCAGTTTAGTCAGAAGAAGTATTAAATTTGTATTCTACAAGTACATGGTCCATAGTATACTTGCTATATACTTATACTCAAGCATACTTAATAAAATGAACGTCAAGTATACTACTTTTTGCTAAGGGAGGAGTCAAACTCTGTGCAAAAAAAATGAAAAGGACCATTCCCCTAAATTTCTTTCTTTGACTACACCCAGGACACTTTATACTTCACATCCGACCTGCTAGAAAGAGACACAGGAACATTTCTGCCCCGGCCAGTTCCTCCTGAACGACCCCGAGGTTTAGATCCGCTGTGTCCTGCAGAAAGGCGTCTGCTTCTGTCGGACTTCGCTGAGCGTTTCTCATCACGGATGTTGGAGCTGCTCTTTGTGTTTTTATGTGAATCTGACGCCACATGGTCAGCGTGGGGCTGCTGCTGCTCTGTTGGCTGCTCTACAGCTTCTCTCAGGTCTGATGGGGGTGATGATGATGATGATGGTGGTGCTGTATCCTCTGGCCTGGATGAAGAGTAAAAAAAAGAAAAGAAAAGAAAGAACCACTGTTTTATAAACACATCATTTAAACATGAACATACAGTGTGTTATTATAACCTGATAAGTTTGTTGTTTATAAAAACTGCCCTGTGAAAATAATGAATGTGTTTATCACTGGACAGATGTTGTGCAGAGGTGTGAACTTTAAAGGGTTCACACAACAACATTTTTGGTAAATTGGTCCATTGCCATAATCCCTACAGGTTTAGCAGTAGGTTCGTTAATAATTCGTTAATGATGTAATGTTATGAGACAGAGTTGTTTTAGAGGTAAATTCATGCAAAACCGCTGATGCGCATTCCCGTCGGGGGCAGTTTTTCATCATCAGTCTCTGTATTTGCCTCTAAAACAACTCTGTCTGGTAACGTTCCTTTATTATCTCATAGCGTGGTGAATGTGCAGGTCACAACTTGTCCACCAGAGCGTTTTGGAGTTGTTGGATTGTGTATTTGATGAGTTTGATGAGGGAAACGAAGAAATCCCATGAGCCTCTGTAGCGTAGCTCTGAGCAGCTCGCGGCTCTGCTCCGCCGTTCTAAAAATAACTTGCACCGACAATTAAAGGTCACGAACCCACTGCTATGACTATAGGGATTATGGCAATGGGCCAATTTGCCAAAAATGTTGAACTATCCCATTAATAAGCCTACATAGGCCAGTATTATGAGTCATTAAATAGTGGCAACAGTTTTCGCATATGTTACTTTGTGCTTATTGAGCTGAGCTGTGGTGCAGCTATTTTCAGGTTTTGAGCTGGTTTAACTTTGATAAAAAAAAAAAAAAATCCTTCAAGGAATATCTGTCTTTTTGGAAGTGTGAGTGTTTTGTTTGCCTGTGGAGTGTAGGATGAGAAGATCAATACTTTGATGATTTGCTTATTTTAGCACAATTAACCCTGCCGACCTCCTAAAATCTAACAAATTAACATCGTGTATCGTGTGTATTTTGTGAACAGGATCTAAAATGTTATTTTGTGAACTTAAATGGAGCAGGTTGGTGCTTAGAAAACCAGTTTAACCTCTTCTTTCATATTAACCTACAGACATGATGAGAGCCTGATGTCCTCAAGGTTACATGAAAGATGAATAAGTATATTTTCAAACTATTCTTACATCCCACGTTTAGCTTATAGCAATTGGCATGCAATGCAAAAAAAAGAAAAGAAAGAAAGACAAAAGAAATATCAGCACAGCACTAAAAATTGATGAACTCAGCTGAAACACACTCTTTGTTCTGTGTTTTATGGCTCTTTAAAGTTAAAATCATTGAGAAACAAGTGCAATTTCTATACAATACACATTAGGTTGGGTGTTATGTGTATTTTTGGAGGCTGTGTGGTCAAACTGAAGAAGATGTTTTCTGACATTGTCTATTTCAGGATGGGTTTCATTTGTCTCCCTTGGGAGAGATTTGGTTTGGAAACAAAAGGGAGAAATTGCTGCCTAACCCACAATAAATAAATAAAATCACAGTGGTTGCAGACAGTAGCCGACAACGAATGATGAATAGAAAAACACAGTAAATTTCTGACAATAGCGAGAGCAAATGTGTTGTCTGTTCAAAGAGCTCTTGCAGGTTGAGGGGCGTGCGTGGGTGTTTCCATATTATTATTTAGCCTATGTTTAACTATATGTTTAAAATGCTCCTTTAAGAGTATTTAAATGACGTCTTTGACAGCTAAAGTGTTCAGCTGCGATGAGAAAGGGGGCACATAGTATTTTTTACAGGATGAATGTAATGGATGTGGTTAAATTTTCTTTTAGTAAACTTTTATTTTGAAACGAATGCATCTCTTTATTCATTCTCATATAAACACTCACCTTTCTTGCATCTCATGTGGCTTTGGTCTCCTGCTGCTACTGAGGATGAAATCTCTTTCTTAGGCTGCCAAATGCTCAGTTGTGTTAATCACTAATTAACTTTACACTTGTCTAGTGTCTGCCGCCTTCACATTATTTTCATATTTCGTATTTCATTTGCAACACTGTAAAAAAAACAACCTGTAAAATCTAAAGTAGAAATCTTCATAATAGTCACTTTACAGCTGATATGTCATGAGTTAGTCATGACTTCATCACTTCCACCACAAAAAGCCACTCACAGGACTGAGGTGGGTGGTGTGTAGAGCTTCCTCTCATCGATGGGGTAAAACCAGAAGAAGCCGACGGCCACGAGCAGCAGAGCGATGGGAACCGGGACGAACAGCACGATCAGAGCCGTCACCACGGCGTCAACATGGTGACACGCTCCTGGCCTGTAGCCCACAAACCTGCAGAGAGCAGCCGCCACCGAGTTTGAGTTTGAAGGTACCCTAACCTTTAAAGGGATAGTTCAACATTTTGTCAGATTGGTCCAATTGCCATAATCCCTATAGTCATAGCAGTAGGTTTGTTACCTTTAATTGTCGGTGCAAGCTATTCTTAGAACGGCGGAGCAGAGCGGCGAGGTGCTCAGAGCTACGCTATGGAGGCTCATGGGATTTCTTGGTTTCCCTCATCAAACTCATCAAATACACAATCCAACAACTCCACAACGCTCTGGTGGACAAGTTGTGACCTGCACATTCACCACGCTATGAGATAATAACAGAACGTTACCAGACAGAGTTGTTTTAGAGGGAAATTCATGCAAAACCGCTGATGCGTGTTGCCTTCAGGGACAGTTTTTCAGCAAGCAGTTGTTTTAGAGGTAAATACAGAGACTGCTTGATGGAAAAGCTGCCCCCGACGGGAAGGCTCTGAGAAGCTCGCGGCTCTGCTCCGCCGTTCTAAAAATAGCTTGCACCGACAATTAAAGGTAACGAACCTACTGCTATGACTATAGGGATTATGGCAATGTTGAAGAGAAAATGTTGAACTATCCCTTTAAACCTTTAAATCATACATGTAAATACAGTACATATACGTACATACATAAATACATACACATATACAGCAAATTTCAAGCATTTGTCCCATAAATCATGACTCCATAATGATGTTTTTAAACTTTTTTCTTCTTTTTTGAATTGCACAATATTTTTACTTTCTTTGATCTCGTCAGGTAATTTATTTCAAAGCTTCACCCAATAGACAGATACGCACATGATTTTCAGAGTTGCTGTAAAGTAATTCATGTTGTGCTTTATACAAAATTTGAGCATTTTTGAACTCTACTAAATCCCTACATTTCAGTGTCTGTGATTTTATAAATAGTGCATTGGTGTGTTCATGATATCCTGCAATGTTCACTATTCTTATTGCTCTCTTTTGCACGTTTCATAGGTTGCTTCTGTTGGTGTTCCCCCATACTTCAACACAATAAGTCAGATATGGAAACAAGAATACAGCGTTTGCAGTGATTTGTTATTCAGATTGTACCTTGTTTTGCATAAAATCCCCACCGTACTGAGAGAACAAAATGTGAGACAGATCAACACATGAAGTGAGTGAGTGTGTGGATTGATTGACCCACTGTAATGTCAAGGTGGAGATGCCAGTAGCGATCCCCGCCGCCATCTTGTTGCAGAAGGCATAACAGGAGAAAAACAGGGGCTCCATGTCCCTGCAGGACGGATGTCTCTTGGCAAAGTCGTCCACCACGTCTGGGAGCATGGACCTGTGGGCGCGGGGGGGATTAGGAGGAAGTTATGTAAAATGCCCCCCTGCTCGCCCTTCCCACCCCGAGGCCTCCTGCATAGGCAACACACACACACACACACACACACTGAGAGAGACACGAAACATTTTGACAACAAATATTTTTTCGTCTGTTGGATCTCTGTAGTTCTTTGTGTCTCTTTGTCTCTATGGTCATTTTGTCTCTTGATGATGGCGACTGACTCAGGCCTGGTCAATGACCAACTCCTGTCTGCAACATATACTAAACATATAGAAGTGTATTCCGCCACTCATGAAGAAAAAAAATTAAAAGAGGGACATTTTTTCATTATGCACTTTGAGAATAAAGTTAAAATGTCGAACATAGTGTCTAACAGACTCATCAGAATCATGTATAATTATGTAACGTTACGACACATGAAGCAAATACTCTACTTGCACTTTTGAAGACAGGATTAAATGGGCACTATAATAAAAGTATAAAACTTTAGGGGAAAAAATAGATACAAAAAACTATGAAAAACACAGGTAGCCTAATGTAAAATACCCAACTCAAAAATAAGAATGCAAAGCACTTGACTATGTCTGCAACATACTCTACAAACTGGCACGTCGTCACATGTCACCTTTAAAGGGATAGTTCAACATTTTGGCAAATTCGTCTATTGCCTTAATCCCTATAATCATAACAGTAGGTTCATTACCTTCAATTATCTTGTGCTCAGTGAACACAATGGAGGTGAACGGTACAGGTCCCCTGTCCCTCATCAAACTCATCAAATACACAATCCAACAACTCCACAACGCTCTGGTGGACAAGTTGTGACCTGCACATTCACCAAGCTATGAAATAATAACAGAACGTTACCAGACAGAGTTGTTTTAGAGGTAAATGCAGCCGGAACTACTTTCCAGACACAACTGCTGGGCGGAGGGATTTCAAAAACGCAAGTAATTCAGAGTATTTGCTTCATGTTTCGTATATTATACATGATTATCTCATAGCGTGGTGAATGTGCAGGTCACAACTTGTCCACCAGAGCGTTTTGGAGTTGTTGGATTGTGTATTTGCTGAGTTTGATGAGGGACAGGTGACCTGTACCGTTCACCTCCATTGTGTTCACTGAGCAGCTCACGTCTCTGCCCCGCTGATCTCAAAACAACATGCACCGATAATTAAAGGTGATGAACCTACTGCTGTGACTATAAGGATTATAGCAATGGGTGAATTTGCCAAAAATGTTGAACTATCCCTTTAAGTCATTTGGTTTATATTGGGATCATCATTGCCAGCAATAAAAAGTCTTGGTGTTAATTCAAATACAGACATTTATAATACAGACGATGTCCTGCTGCTGTGGACGGGGCCATTAGATAAAAAACATGAGACTTTTTAAAATATTTTTTTCTTTTTCTCCAGGCTGCGTCTCTTTAACAGACAGCACACTGGCGCAACCCGACATCAGACAACCTGAACGACCACTTTATTTACACAGTATACTGATTTTAACTGTAAAGGCTGTAGTACGACAAATGTAAATAGTATTTAAGTAAAGAGAAAAAGAAATATGATAAAAGGCAATGTTGTGGCTACTCTTGTGTTCCAAAAAAAGTGATGATCAAAAACATAAGAGCAGTGTGTGAGGAGGAGGTCTACGACTCACTAAATAAAAAGCACTCGCGGAGAGATAGTTTCGATCAAAAGTATTGAGGTTTATTTACAAAAACAAAAACGATCTCCGGGTTGACTTAAAGCAAATAAAATAAAATGTAATTTAGTAGTCAAAAAACTATATCACTCCTCACTCCTTCCACAGACAAAAGAAAATCACTTCCAGAACCAGCTGTCCTCACTCCCTAATCATGGGAGGAGGGTCGCCTGACAAGGCGGAGGGCCCTGACTGTGGCTATAGAAAAACAATTATAAATAAATAGTGTAAATAATAATTATTTTACCATAATCAATCAAAAGCAATCAAAAATAATAATAGTGTCTAAATAGGCTCCAACAGGCAAATATTGGTTCTGCAAAAAACTGCTGCCTCAGGTCCAGACCGTCCTGTTACAGGTCTGAGACTGGGTCCTGGTTCTGGGTGTCCAGCAGCTCGGACAAAACTACAGTACACGTCAGTTCAGATGAGGAGAACTGACCAGTCGACAAAACTCACTGATGCCTGAATATTCAGCGGCGGCGGCGGCCATGCAGGTCAGGTCAGGTAGAGGCAATGTGAATGATTCATGTGCACATTCAGCTCCGACTCTGATGAGATGTGACAGCGGCCTCGGAAAGGACCGGGAACTTTGTGTCCTAGCAGGGTGTGTGTGTGTGTGTGTGTGTGTGTGTGTGTGTGTGTGTGTGTGTGTGTGTGTGTGTGTGTATGTGTGTGTGTGTGTGTGTGTGTGTGCGTGTGCGTGTGTGTGACTCACCACGGTAGCAAGAATAAAGCGCCTATGCCGATTCCTGTCATTATGCACATACACATGAAGACTGGGAGGTTACTGGGGAAACAGCCGATGAAGATCAGCGCAGGGATGAACATCTGACGGAGACGGAGGCCTCACATGTTAAAGAGGGAAACGGATCCGACTCGTATCACTGGACACAGATGTGAGCTAAACTTACTGATAGTCCGATTATAATTGACGCTCTTTTTCCTATTCGGAGAAGAACAAGTTGCCACAGAGGAATTGCTACTGAGCTGGAAACCTGGTTGACATAATAAAACAACAACAAAAAATATTTCTCAGTGAAATCCTTAGAAAGTTACTGGAAAAGTTGTGTAGTTGTGCGATTGTGGTCAGTTTGTATCTCACCATCACAGCCATCACCAGATATGGGAAGTGAGAGCCCAAACCAGCTGCGTGACTAGAGAACAGAGCAAAATTGCTAAAGGCCGTCTGAGAAAAAAAAAAAAAAGACGAGAAACAAAAAAAACTATGAAAAACACAGGTAATGAAAAATACCCAACTCAAAAATAAGAATGCAAAGCACTTGAAAATGAAAAGACACCATGTTGCACCAGGTGTGATAATATTGCACAGTCAAATTAGGAGCAGTGAAGAAACCAAGAATTTATTCTTATTACCATTTCTTCAGGGAAAGGCAATTAGATGTCACACAGACATAAGATGACACCACAAAGAGAAACAAAACCACAAGAAAGAGACAAAAACTATAAGACAGAGACACAAACAAATACAAAGAGACAAAAACTATAAGAAATAGACATGAAACAATTACAAAGAGACACAAAACCACAAGAAAGAGACAAAAACTACAAGACAGAGACATGAAACAATTACAAAGAGACAAAAACTATAAATAGACACAAAACAACCACAAAGAGACACAAGAAAGAGACAAAAACTACAAGACAGAGACACAAAACAATTACAAAGAGACAAAAACTATGAGAAAAGGACATACAACAACTACAAAGAGACACAAAACCACAAGACACAAAAACTACAAGACAGAGACATGAAACAATTACAAAGAGACAAAAACTATAAATAGACACAAAACAACCTCAAAGAGACATAAAACAACCACAAAGAGACACAAGAAAGAGACAAAAACTACAAGACAGAGACACAAAACAAATACAAAGAGAGAAAAACTATAAGAAACAGACATAAAACAACCACAAAGAGACACAAAACTACAAGACAGAGATATGAAACAATTACAAAGAGACAAAAACTATAAGAAATAGACATAAAACAACCACAAAGAGACACACAACCACAAGAAAGAGACAAAAACTACAAGACAGAGACACAAAACAATTACAAAGAGACAAAAACTATAGACACAAAACAACCTCAAAGAGACATAAAACAACCACAAATTGACACAAAACAACCACAAAGAGACACACCACCACAAGTAAGAGACAAAAACTACAAGACAGAGACATGAAACAATTACAAAGAGACAAAAACTATGAGAATGAGACAAAAACTACAAGACAGAGACACAAAACAATTAAAGAGACAAAAACTACAAGACAGAGACATGAAACAATTACAAAGAGACAAAAACTATAAGAAATAGAGATAAAACTATAAGAAATAGACATAAAACAACCACAAAGAGACACAAAACCACAAGGAAGAGACAAAAGCTACAAGACAGAGACACAAAACAAATACAAAGAGACAAACAACTATGAGAAAAAGACATTAAACAACCACAAAGAGACACACATGGTCCTGCACTGGTTTGGCGTCAATAGGTCACATGAGCTGGACGCTACTGAGCAAAACCGCTCATATTTACGTATATAAACATATAAACAGTGGTGATGGTGTAGAAGCAGCTCGGCCTCTCTCAGCTCAGACTGTACCTGCACTGCAAGAATCCCGAACACAAAGCCGAGCACCAGTCTCTGGTAAGGAATGTGACATATCAGCATCTTCAGCGAGGTCGGGAGGGGGGGCCGCACTCTGTCCGCGGAGCAGACGGGGGCTGCAGGGAATAAAATACCAAACACAGTGTTGTTGTGTAATACCAATTCATACACAGGATGCACTGCTTTAGCTGGAGGCGATATACAGCAACAGACAGAAGAAAACACAGTCAGGTTACAGTATGTTGTTGTTGTTGTTGTTGCGTTGGTAGAAATCTCTGGTATTTGATTATTATGGGATGTTTGTTGTGACTCACCCGGCTGCTCCTTCACCCCGAAGAACTGAACCAGCATGCAGAGGAAAAACACGGCGCCCAGGACCAGAGAGGAGATCATGAAGGCTCGTCTCTGCAGGCACCAAGACACACGTTACAGCTTTACAGATAAAACACACACACACACACACACACACACACACACACATAATATCTGGCATGTGACCAACATCTGTCCGTCAAAAAAAAACTAAAGCATCTGAGATAAAACGGTGACAGACGCTGTGAAGGTTTTCTCTTTATTGTTGGTTTGTGTTCCTTAGTGGATGATGCACACCTCTCCGTGGTGGTTTTTGTGTCTCTTTCTTGTAGTTTACATATCTTTATGGTTGTTTTGTGTCTCTTTGTGGTTGTTTTACGTTTCTTTATTATAGGTTTGTGTCTCTTTGTGGTTGTTATGATAGTGCTACACATGCTCTGTGAGATACGCCTCTTTTTTTCATTTTAACCCTCATATATATATATTTTTGAATTCTTAGTAATACATTTTATTATGTAAACAATGCAAAAATTAGCATTTTTGCTCAATAGCACCCAGCATTGTCCACCTATTGATGCCAAACCAGTGCAGGACCATATGTGTCTCTTTGTGGTCTTGTAGTTTTTGTCTCTTTCTTGTGGTTTTGTGTCCCTTTTGGTTATTTTATGTCTCTTTGTGGTTGTTTTATGTCTATTTCTTATAGTTTTTTGTCTCTTTGTAATTGTTTCATGTCTCTGTCTTGTAGTTTTTGTCTCTTTCTTGTGGTGTTGTGTCTCTTTGTGGTTGTTTTATGTCTCTTTGTAGTTGTTTTATGTCTTTTTGTGGTTGTTTTATATCTATTTCTTATAGTTTTTGTCTCTTTGTGATTGTTTCATGTCTCTATCTTGTAGTTTTTGTCTCTTTCTTGTGGTTTTGTTTGTCTTTGTGGTGTCATCTTATGTCTGTGTGTCATCTAATTGCCTTTCTCTGAAGAAATGGTAATAAGAATGTATTCTTGGTTTCTCACTGTTTGTCTAAGCTAATGGCTGAATTAAGAGCTAAACACTGACTTTAATCTAATATTTGGAAAGAAAAAGTTGTACAAATGTTTTTTAAAAAAAAAACATAACTGATCTTTGTTGTCTACACCATTTAAACTAATGGTTTGTTGTTTTCCAAACACATGTCTAATTCCATTAAATCCACTGTTTCCCCTCAGTGCTGTTGTTGTGTAATAACTGTGCTGAGAACACACACACACACACAAAAACAACCCATTGCTGTGCTAAGAGCAGTAAATTACAGGGAAACACGATCTCCCTGGGACTCTGTGAGTACAAAAGCAGAGTAATGCAGCTTGAGCTCTGTAGAAATATCAAGTAGAGTAACCGCAGCCATAGCGAGTGAGCAACCGAGCGAGCGACCACTTCAGTTTAATATTTAAAGTGACGTTTCATTTCTACCGTTTCCTGGAGAGCTGCAGTCTGCGGCGACAAGGTGCTCTGAGCCGTTTCCTCGCTCTGGTTCACACATATCGCCTGCCTCTCTGTGTTGTACACGGCCATGGCTCGACCCTGGACGACCGAGGCCAGCACCATGGCCGCCATCTCCACGGTTACTCCTGGACAGAGAGACAGAGACAGAGTGATGAGACAGAGAGACAGAGAGACAGAGACAGAGACAGAGAGATGAGACAGAGAGACAGAGACAGAGTGATGAGACTGCAGCTGCACCTGTAGTGACGACAGGGAGTCGAGTCTCCGCTCAGGAAGAGTTTTAGTTTCACTCAATTCACACTGGAATCTGGTTCAACAACTCTGATCGGGTCAGAAGAGAAGGGATGGATGGATGGATGGATGGATGGATGGATAGAACGATAGATAGAACGATAGATAGATAGACAGATAGATAGAATGATAGCTAGATAGATAGCTAGATAGACAGATAGAACGATAGAGATAGATAGATAGAACGAGATAGATATACTATATATAGATAGATAGAACGATAAATAAATAGACCGATAGATAGACCGATAGATAGACCGATAGATAGATAGATAGATAGATAGATAGATAGATAGATAGATAGATAGATAGATAGATAGATAGATAGATAGATAGATAGATAGATAGATAGATAGATAGATAGAAAAACAGATAGATACAGTAGATAGAACTATAGATAGAACGATAGACAGATAGATAGAATGATAGAACAACAGATAGATATTTCAGGCTGCACTTGAAAATAAGAATTTTGTTCTTAATTTGCTGATAGATAGATAGATAGATAGATAGATAGATAGATAGATAGATAGATAGATAGAACGATAGATAGAACGATAGAACGATAGAACGATAGATAGAACGATAGATAGAACGATAGATAGATAGATAGATAGATAGATAGATAGATAGATAGATAGATAGATAGATAGATAGATAGATAGATAGATAGATAGATAGATAGATAGATAGATAGATAGATAGATAGATAGATAGATAAATAGAGACAGAGAGAGAGAGTGATGAGGTCTTACTGTAGGCCGTGGCTGAGTCCCTGTCCCTCCGGTCGCCCCCCAGGAACATGTTGAGTGAGAGGTAGGGGACGTTGTAGCACTGTTAACGGGGACGACATGCAGGGTAAAAACAAAAAAATAAAAAACAAAACATGACGACAAGTGACACGACTGCATGAGTGTGTGTGTGTGTTTGTGTGACGCAGCTCGGAGCAAAAATGGCAGCAACAACAGTGACATGGAAACAGCAGGAAACTATTAAAATGGGAAAAACAGTGTGAAACCAAGATGGCAGACGACGACGAGTCACTCTAAAACCTTTGGAGACGTAAAAATACAAAACGGCTTGAGTCAGTGTTTTACTGTTGTTTCCTCTACAGGTGGAGCCTGATGGAGTCAGTCCACCTTAAAGGGATAGTTCAACATTTAGGCAAATTGGGCCATTGCCATAATCCCCATAGTTTTAGGAGTAGGTTTGTTTTTGTTTGTTTGTACTGTTTATTTCGAATATGAAAATAATAAAAGGTTCGTTCGAGCTACGCTACGGAGGCTCATGGGATTTCTTGGTTTCCCTCATCAAACTCATTAAATACACAATCCAACAACTCCAAAATGCTCTGGTGGACAAGTTGTGACCTGCACATTCACCACGCTATGAGATAATAACACAACGTTACCAGACAGAGTTGTTTTAGAGGTAAATTCATGTAAAACCGCTGATGCACGTTGCCGTCGGGGGCAGTTTTTCAGCAAGCAGTCTCTGCATCTGCACTCCTAAAACTATTGGGATTAAGGCAATGGGCCAATTTGCCAAAATGTTGAACTATCCCTTTAAAAGACCCACAGGTTTGATTCGCATAATGCAGTAAACCAACAGTAAAAATATAAACTAACACAAAATGTAAAAAGGTTTGGTAACCCTTTAATTTACAGGCCACTAATTGTGATAATTACGTGATAATGTCAAGAAATAGCCTAGAAATAACGCTCAGTTTCATAGTGTCATGTTTTTCATGAAGGCAAAAGATTACACAGGCTTTTTTCACATTTGCTTTCAATTGTTTGGGAAAGGCCAGAATTTTTCTCCACCAAGTCAAGTCCTTGCAATCAATCTTTATATTTCTTGACATTATGATGAAATTATTTGTTATTTCTTGACATTATCACATAATTAGTGGCCTGTAAATTAAAGGGTTACCAAAGGTGGTTTCAGGAGATGAACAGCAGTGTGTAGCTCCTCCTCGCAGACTCACACTCATGAGGGTCTCGAACAGGCAGGACACCGTGAAGAACCACAGGACGCTGCCCGACTCCGACGCGCCGTGTGGTTGAAACCAGAGCAGCAGATAAGACAGGACGGCGAACGGAGTGGACAGAATCAACCTGTGGGACAAACATGGACGGCTCTGTTTATGAAAAAAACACCTGAGGACGAATCAGAGCCTGATTCAAGATGACGAGTGTGTGTGTGTATTTCTGTATATATAGGCTCTGTGTGTGTGTGTATACTGTATGTTTCCCAACCCACCATGGAGTGAGTTTGCCGATGCGTGTCCTCTTACTGCGGCTCACCAGATATCCAATCGTAGGGTCGGTCACAGCGTCCCAGACTCGACTCACAAATAAGATCATGGACACGAAGTACGGCTGCATCTGTGCAAAGGTTGTGGTTCAGAGGTCAAAGGTCAGATGTCGGTCGTCTCTCTCTCTCTCTCCCTCTCTCTCTCTGAGTGCGACTTAAACGGTTAAACTTTTACCTGCACGACATCCAGGAGGAAGATCTGCATGGACATGTTGATGGCCACGGTGGTGAGCTGGAACGGGGCCCCGCCCACCGCGAAGCACAGCTTGGTGGCCACGGAGACGCCAGAGTCCTGAGGACAGACACCGGGGCAATAGAGTATAAAAATCTGACTAAATACAGGAAAATGAACTTGGCCTTGAAGGGATAGTTCAACATTTTGGCAAATTGGCCCATTGCCTTAATCCCAATAGTTTTAGGAGTGCAGATGCAGAGACTGCTTGCTGAAAAACTGCCCCTGAAGGGAACGTGCATCAGCGGTTTTACATGAATGTACCTCTAAAACAACTCTGTCTGGTAACGTTCTGTTGTTATCTCATAGCGTGGTGAATGTGCAGGTCACAACTTGTCCACTAGAGCGTTTTGGAGTTGTTGGATTAATGAGTTTGATGAGGTGTATCAAAAAAAAGGAAAGGACACACACACATCCGTACCAAAAGCTTCGGGCAGGTGCTGAGCCAATCTGAGTTTGATGAGGGAAACCAAGAAATCCCATGAGCCTCTGTAGCGTAGCTCGAACGAACCTTTTATTATTTTCATATTCGAAATAAACAGTACAAACAAACAAAAACAAACCTACTCCTAAAACTATGGGGATTATGGCAATGGCCCAATTTGCCTAAATGTTGAACTATCCCTTTAAGGTGGATTTACTCCATCAGGCTCCACCTGTAGAGGACACAACAGTAAAACACTGACTCAAGCCGTTTTGTATTTTTACGTCTCCAAAGGTTTTAGAGTGACTCGTCGTCGTCTGCCATCTTGGTTTCACACTGTTTTTCCCATTTTAATAGTTTCCTACTGTTTCCATGTCACTGTTGTTGCTGCCATTTCTGCTCCGAGCTGCGTCACACAAACACAAACACACACACACACACACTCATGCAGTCGTGTCACTTGTCGTCATGTTTTGTTTTTTTATTTTTTTGTTTTTACCCTGCATGTCGTCCCTGTTAACAGTGCTACAACGTCCCCTACCTCTCACTCAACATGTTCCTGGGGGGCGATGCCATAATCCCTATAGTCATAGCAGTAGATTTGTTACCTTTAATTGTCGGTGCAAGCTATTTTTAGAACGACGGAGCAGAGCCGTGAGCTGCTCAGAGCTACGCTATGGTTAATGGTTTCTCTCATCAAACTCTCATCAAACTCATCAAATACACAATCCAACAACTCCAAAACGCTCTGGTGGACAAGTTGTGACCTGCACATTCACCACACTGAGATAATAACACAACGTTACCAGACGACCATTGTTTTAGAGGTAAATGCAGAGACTGCTTGCCGAAGAACTGCCCCAACGGACACGCGCATCAGCGGTTTTGTATGAATTTACCTTTCACTTTTTCATTTTTTTCATGTGTTTGTTTATTTGTAACGGGACTCTGCATATTCATGAACATACAATATGTAAAGACGCCAGATTTAGCTCTAAAGCTAATTTCCATCTGCAGTCCCACAACCTCTAAACCTAACCCTATAAAAATACAGCAGAACAATCTATTTCAATTGAGAAAAGTGTATTTTTTTTATAAGTAAACTTAAATCCACTGTAGGTGGATCAAATATTTTTTGTTTATGATTGTTTTGTAGTTGCAACAAAATGGTAAAATTGTTGTTTCAAATGACATAAAACCAACATGAATATAAAATCTAACAGCAAATTTAAAACTTTTAAAACATCTTTTTAGGACAGTTCTGAATTGCTCATCTTGTTAAACCTTATTTGTCACTGACCCATAAACGTAAGCTACTACAGTATATTATTGTAACACAGGCACAGCTCATTACAACAATTAAAATCAATAGTCAAACATGGATTCAAGTCCCTTGTGTAAATAAAAGACAAGATATTTTCACCAATAAATGACTGTGAAGAGATTTTGTTCGTTTAAAGAGTTTTGAGATTAAAAGAGAAACAGATTTAGTGTTTTGTGCCACCTGCTCTGAAATGCATCAAAACAAGAAGAAGAAAGAAAGAAAAGTTGGTTGTTTTTCAAACTCACCCTCTGATGCTGACCTCCTCTGTTTCCTCCCACGTCCTGGTTTAAAACCTGATTCTTTAATCGCTGCAGCAGATCGGTGAAACAACTCATTCTTCACAGGGTGGAGAGGACAACGACTAATCTGCCTCCTAATGCAGCAGCAGCAGCAACGCTCCACCTGCTGCTGCACCTGCTGCTGCACCTGTAGTGACGACAGGGAGTCGAGTCTCTCCGCTCAGGAAGAGTTTCACTCAATTCACACTGGAATCTGGTTCAACAACTCTGATCGGGTCAGAAGAGAAGGTATGGATGGATGGATGGATGGATGGATAGATAGATAGATAGATAGAACGATAGATACTGTAGATAGACAGATAGATAGAACAATAGATAGATAGATAGATACTGTAGATAGACAGAAAGATAGATAGAACAATAGATACTGTAGATAGACAGATAGAAAAACAGATAGATACAGTAGATAGAACTATAGATAGAACGATAGACAGATAGATAGAATGATAGACAGAACAATAGATAGATATTTCAGGCTGCACTTGAAAATAAGAATTTTGTTCTTAATTTGCTTGCCTGGGTAAATAAAGGTTAAATAAAAATAAATAAATAGACAGATAGATAGACAGATAGACAGATAGATAGATAGATAGATAGATAGATAGATAGATAGATAGATAGATAGATAGATATACAGACAGAAAACAAAAGACAAAATACTTCTTAACCTCAAAGTGAAAACTTTTAATATTTTCTCAGCAGCAGTTCATTTATTTTTCATTGACGAGCAGCTGTTCTGACAAACAGAACGGACATTTTTCATTGTCAGAGACCAGAGAGTGCATGTGTGTGTGTCAGTGTGTGTGTGTGTGTCAGTGTGTGTGTGTATGTGTCAGTGTGTGTGTGTGTATGTGTCAGTGTGTGTGTGTATGTGTATGTGTCAGTGTGTGTGAGCGTGGGCAGCTCTGACCTCTTGTGGAGCTTCAGTGAAACTTCCTCCATCTGATGGAGCTCGTTGTTCAACATTATTACATATTCATATCATCATCACTCGCTCATTAAGGCGTCGGACCTCTGATCCTCTGAAGAGATGAGTCATGGTTTAAAACACCGAGCTGGTGAATCAGTGTGTTATCAAACCACCTACACACACACACACACACACACACACACGTCTGAAACACATCGCAGAGCAAAGTCGTCATTTCGTCATCTTTAGTGAGGTGCAGTTGTTTGACCTCAGGTAACACACAGCAACACAACGAGAACAAAGTCAACAGGCCCGTTATGAGACTTAGAACAAAGAATAATAACAATTCAAAGTCAAAATAACAAAAAAACTGAAACAAAATAACAAAAATCAATGAAATTATTCATCAAATTTCAAATTTTTTTTTTTAAAGAAACAAACAACAGAAACAACAGTGAATCACTGCGTCCATCACTTAGTGTTGTTTTAACTGTCCTGCTGTCCTCCCGGGTCAAGGAAGGAAGGACGAAAGGAAGGAAGGAAGACAGGACAAAGGGAAAGCAGGAAGGAAGGAAGGATAAAGGGAAAGAAGGAAGGAAGGACAAAGAGAATGATGGGAGGAAAGAAGGAAGGGAAAAAGGAAGGAAAAATAGATGGAGGGAGAGAACAGATTGGGGGTCAAAAAAGAAGGAATAAGTAAGGACGAAGGGAGGGAAGGAAGGAAGGAAGGAAGGGAGGGAGGCAAAAAGGATTGTGGAAAGAAGGAAGGAAAAAGGGAAGGAAAGAAAGATGGAAGGAGGGAACAGATTGGGTCAAAAAAGAAGGAAGAAGTAAGGACGAAGGGAAGGAAGGGAGGGAAGAAGCAAGGGAAAAAGGATTGTGGAAAGAAAGAAGGAAGGGAGAAAGGAAGGACGAAGGGAAAGAAAGAAGGAAGGAAGGAAGGAAGGAAGGAAGGACGAAGGGAAAGAAAGAAGGAAGGAAGGAAGGAAGGACAAAGGGAACGATGGGAGGAAAGAAGGAAGGGGAAAAGGAAGGAAAGAAAGATGGAGGGAGGGAACAGATTGGGTCAACTGGATCAAAAGAGGAAGGAAGAAGTAGTAAGGACGAAGGGAAGGAAGGAAGGAAAGAAGCAAGGGAAAAAGGATTGTGGAAAGAAGGAAGGGAGGGAGAAAGGAAGGAAAGAAGGAAGGATGGAGGAAGTGAACAGGAGTTTTAAATCCGGTCTCTACAGGTTTGTGCTCCGGGCGGCGTTAACGTCTCTGGCCTGTCTGAGTCCGTACAACCATTTGATCACTCGGGCGTTTCTCTCGATGACCGAGACGCCGTAAGGAACTCTGGCTTCTGCAGCGTTAGGAACCTTCTCTTCCTCCTCCTCCTCCTCCTCCTCTTCTTCACCGCCCGCGACCTCCGACCCCGGCGCGCTCACGCTGCGGAACCGCGCCAGAGACACGATGTCGGAGCCGGAGCCGGTGAACTCCTGCAGGTCGGCCGGGTCGAGGCCGCACAGGTTGAAGAAGCGCTCCAGCTCCGTGCCGGCTCGGGAGAACCGGTCGCTCATGTCCGACTTGGAGCGGGTCAGCGACGGGCGCTTCCTGGAGCCGCCGGAGGACAGACGGGTGAAGGCCGGCGAGGGCGGAGGGAAGACGGCGGCGGGAGGAGGAGGAAGAGTAAGAAGAGGAGGAGGTGTTGGGTTGTTGTCGGGTTTGACCGGACCGACCGCCACCGGCTTCAGAGGAGAAGGAGGAGAAGAAGAAGCCGGCGGCGGCGTCCGGAGGCGCAGCAGCCGCAGGTGCGACGGCGCCGGGCGCAGCGGGACCTGCGGGTGAGGGGGGAGGGGCTGCAGCGGCGGCCGGAGGAGGAGCTGCGGCCGTCGGCATGGCGACCTCGCCGGCCCGGCCTGAGGCATCACGTCCACCCTGCGGACCGTCCCTGCAGCGGCGGCGGTGGCGGCGGCGGCCGCCTGAGACCCGGAGACGGCCGTGTTCTCCACAGCAGCAGGCGGCGGCGGCCCGGAGGCTTTTAACCTCACCTAGGAACGGGAGAAAAAAGCAATTCACATAACATAAATATTGCGATATTTTTATTTTTAGATTTTTATTTTATTTATTTTTTAAAGCAGAAGTAAGCGATCCGGTCGTTTTGGCTAATGCTGCGTTCCAGGCAGGCTTTTGAAACCGTAAATTACAGCTTCAAGTCACGACTTACGACTTAGTAGCGTTCCAGGCAACCCGCAACTCGCGTTTCTCCGACCTGTTTTACCGGTGAAAGTCACTATAACGGCCACTCGTAACTTCCGACCTGTGAACTCGTACCAGATCGAACTGGTACGACTTCACAGGTCGGAAATACACGAGTTACGGGCTGCCTTGAACGCACCATAACGTCTTGTCAGCCGATGGAGTTAGCAGCCCCCGCCCTCGTCATGGATCTATTGGTCCTCGTCCCTACGTCGCCACATTCACGGCATCCCTTGGCTGCACACACAGCCCTTCATGCCGTTCTCTCTCCTCATTGGATAAAACTTGTAGGATACGAGAAATGTTTTCTCCTCGGCTCAGAGCAGAGCAGAGGGACTGACAGACCCGTGTTTCAGTCCCAACACTCTATGTCAGTGATTGCTGTCGGAAGATATAACTATTTAAGACTTATATTAACACAAAAATATTGCTTACTTCTGCTTTAATATTGTGCAATGTGCTTTTGTTCGCTAGCCTAGTAATCTAGCTGCACCCTAACGGCAGCAAATATATTTGCTCCGTAGGTGGGTCTAGAAACGAGCCATAGGAACTTTTTGAGTCTCGAACACCGATTGTGTTCACCAATCACAGCGCTCTATCTGTTTAGAGAGTCGTTGGGCGGGCTTAACGCCATGACGACATACATTTTAATTGGCTTGTCAGGCTAACGTCATCCTGCTCTTTGCTCTGATTGGTCGTAGCGCTACCCTATTGGTGCAGAGGCAGTTTGAAAGACAGCCTTCATCCCGCCCCCTGGATTGAGCCGAGGTCTACCGGTCGTTGCCAGACTAGACATTTTAATGATATAGTCTGGCTTGTCAGGCTATTTGTTTGCCTTTTTTACATACAGAGAGTCCAGGTTTTTGAAAAGGGTTTAAATCATAGACTGTAAAAAGAATGGACGTAGCGTCCGTGACGTCACCCATAGGTTTTGGGGAGTCGTTTTTGTGACTCAAATATGGCGGCCTGAACAGCGCCATGTTGGATTGGCCGGCCGAGAACCCGCCCACTGGCCTCGAAGCAGCTGTCCACGGAGCTGCTCGGACCTGTCACTCAACGTTTCCGCGCCCTAATTGGTCAGAGTTTTAACCTTATAACAGTAAAACGGTAGAGTTTTAAAAAAATTCACCCCCCTCAGAGTGTGTGCGGGGGTAGAAACTATCGATTGAGACGAAAAAACGTTCTGACACCAGGCTTTTAACATGTTTACTGAGGATGTAAAGTCGGCGATTTTAACATGGGGCTCTATGGGGAATGCTCCCTTCTGACACCAGCCCCCAGAGGAATTCGAGGAGATTGAAGTTTTTTGAACGCGGAAGTGAGCTTCACTTCTCAGACCGACAACTGCCCCCTTGGTTTAAATTCACTTTATAATGGTGTATGATAATTTATAGGCTCCTACAGTATTTGTGTGCAGATAAATGTTAAAATGTAGCAGTTTACCTCAATATCTGCCCTACAAAGGCAAAGTGCAGTATCTGTAAAAATGCCAAAGCTTTTTGTGTTTTTCATTGTCAGGTTTAAGCATCAAATTATGAATAACTACCAAGTCTATATTGATTAGATAAAGGTGGACTGAATTAAATGTATTTTGTAGTTTGTCTTTCTGACCAATTTTGACAGTTTTATGGCAGATAATACTGCACTTTGCCTTGGTATTAGCTGCAAATACTGCACTTTGCCTTGGTTTCACAGTGCTTTTTTTGGATGGACAGCAAAATAAAAAGCCCAATAACTCTGGAAATTTTAGCAGTACTAATATCAAATTCTACAAGATTGAAGATAATGCCACACTGTTGATTGGTCAACAAAATTTTTTTTTTTGAAAAAATGCAGATACTGCACTTGGCCTTAGTAGGGCAGCTATCTCATATTGTCAGAAAGGTTTCAGAAGCCTGTTTTTTCCATACTCTTTTATGCAGTCCAGGCTTTTGAATACTGTTTCACTGGTGTTAAAAATGCAGACTAAAAATCGAGAAAAATCTGCAATATCGTGGAATCGCAATTTAAATCGAATCGGCATCCAAAAAATCGTAGGAGAATCGAATCGGGAGAAAAGCGTATCCTCCCAGCTCCAACCTCACCTTGGCCGGACTGGACCAGTCGGGACGGGGAACCGGACTCGGACGCTCTTTCGGCCCAGCGTCGCCCACGCCGCTGATGAGGTTGCTGAGGTGCTCCAGGTCCAGCTGCTGGGCGCCGTCCGGCTTCGGCTTCGTCTGCGTCGGCGTCTTCCTGGTGGGACGCAGGTTGGCGCCGGCGGGGCTCGACGTCAGCGGCCGGCGGACGGCGCTAACGTCAGGCGGTCGGAGCGGCTGCTGCTTGGACAGAGCCACCTGACTCTTCACGTACTTGGCCTTGTCGGCCTCCAGCCTCGCCACGGCGCTCTGCCTGGGCCGGGCCTCCGCCGCCGTCGGGCCCGTCTTGGAGAAGTCTGGCGCCACTGGACCTTTGGGCCTCAAGCGTGGCGGTGCAGCAGCTACAGGCATCCTCACCGCCGTCCTCACCGGGCGCTGGAAAGTCTCCACGGGCATCTTTTTTGTTGTCGTGGTTGTAAAAAACTAGACTCCTTGTCGTTGTTCTTGTTCTCCGTCTTTTCTTTCAGCGTCGCTCTCGTCTGTCCGAGCTCCACTTCTCCATCTCTGAAGAGACGTCACGTCACTGCAGCGTCTCAGCTGAACTCCAGGTCCTTGACATCTTGGACTTCCTGTGGAGAAGAAGAAGAAAAGACACATGATGAGAGAGTGAAGAGGAGGAGGAGGAGGAGGAGGAGAGGACGAGTCCAGTGGTGTAGTCTGTCTGTGTGAAACTCAGGTATAAGAGCCACAAACCAGTGGAATACCTTACCTGAAGCCGTAAGGAGCAGTAGCTCTCTCAGAGTCTTCAAATCTAACCTAAAAAATCTGTTAAAAGCTGCTCAGCTCTGCAACCACTAATTTGGTCCTTAGACTTCTTTTTGTGTGTGTGTGTGTGTGTGTGTGGGCGTAGGTGGGATGAGGGAGGTGGGGGGGGGGTTGCACGCAGACGTGTGTAGCCATGTTGTTGTGGTGTTTTATCCCTGTATACTGTTTAATCTGTCTTGTTACTGTGTTGTATTTTTGTGACCTGCCAAGGGACTACAGATGCAAATTAGCTTAAAGCTATAATCTGGTATAGTGCATCAAATGGCAACATTTATGTTTTAACTGTACATTGTCCCTTTTAAATAAATTAAAATTGAATTGAATACTCACACTGCAAAAACTCAAAATCTCTCCAAGAATATTTGTCTTATTTCTTGTCAAAATGTCTCATTTCTAGTAAAAACTAATCTCTTTCCACTTAAAATAAGACTCCTCATCTAAAAATTAACTTGTTTTTAGATAATTTTCACTTGTTTCAAACAAATATTCACTTGAAATAAGTAGAACAATCTGCCAGTAGTGAAAGCAAGTTTTTGTGCTTGTAATAAGGAAGAAAAACTTGCTCCACTATCAGATTTTTCTACTTATTTCAAGTGAAACTATGCTTGAAAGAAATAAAAACTGTCTAGAAACAAGCTACTTTTTAATGTGATGTTTCTTATTTTAAGTAGAATTAGATTTGTTTTGACTAGAAATAAGACAAATACTCTTGGTAAGAGTTTTTGCAGTGCAGTATACGCACTATACAAATTTGGTCTACCAGCAGAACTGAAATCAGACCCAACTCTAAGCATTTTTAAACCCAGGTTAAAAACATTTCTGTTTTCATGTGAGCTCTTTTAAAGAACTTTAAATCCTAATCTTGGATTGGCATTGGCACCTCTTAATTGTTTTTAATACAAATCAATATTTCATGCTGCATATTTTATGCTCTATTTTAGTCTAGTTTTTATTATTTATAGCTATACTGTATATGTTTTGTTTTTATGTAAAGCACATTGAGTTGCCCCTTGGATATGAAATGCACTGAATAAATAAAGCTGCCTTGCCTCGTCTACAACAAAACTATCTATAATATTAGTCCATGTGTTACAGGTATCAACAGTTTACCCACTGAAACAAATTAGACTTAAGACAACTGGACGAGTCCATAAAAAGAGTCACACAGTCAATAAAAAGCTTTTACCTCAGTGAGAATCAGACTCTTTCACTTCGTCCAACAGAGACAAACTCACAAAGACTCATAATAAAAAAACCCTCTCTGGTTTTCTTTCTTTCTTTCTTTCTTTCTTATTTTACAACCACAGCCAATCATTCTCATTCTCCGGACGCCGTCTCTACTCTGGAAGTTCATTGGTCGCCGGCGCACACACGGATCTGAACAATTACTCAGAGTCATCCATCTCTCCGCAGACAAACACAATAAAAGTGACACTTGGTTTTCAGGCCGTCGGAGCGGCGGCCGGTGAAAAGAGTGTGAGAGAGGGGTGATGGGGAAGCTGTCCAGCTGTCAACAAGCCATTGTCTGGAGGCAAAACGGGGCAGGTCACTAACACACACACACACACACACACACACACACACACACACACACACACACACACACACACACACACACACACATTACAACAACAGCTGCTGTGGGAACAATGACTCCTCATCTTTAAATAAAGCCGCCAGTTGCTGCGGTTTGTGGTCGACTTCACCTCCTGAACCTCAGACTCTCGTGGGTTCAACGACCGGTCCAGAACGAAACCAAAACCAAATCAAATCAGGGTCCAAACTCCAACACACACACACACACACACACACACACAAGTTAAGTTGAACTTAAAACCCTCCTGCTGTTTTCCTGGGTCAAGGAAGGAAGGAAGGACAAAGGGATAGAAGGAAGTTAGGAAGGATAAAGGGATAGAAGGAAGGAAGGAAAAGGGAAAGAAGGAAGGAAGGAAGGAAAAGGGAAAGAAGGAAGGAAGGACGAAGGGAAAGAAAGAAGGAAGGACAAAGGGATAGAAGGAAGTAAGGAAGGACGAAGGGAAAGAAGGAAGGAAGGAAGGACGAAGGGAAAGAAAGAAGGAAGGACAAAGGGATAGAAGGAAGGAAGGAAGGATAAAGGGATAGAAGGAAGGAAGGAAGGAAGGAAGGAAGGACAAAGGGAAAGAAGGAAGGAAGGAAGGACGAAGGGAAAGAAAGAAGGAAGGACAAAGGGATAGAAGGAAGGAAGGAAGGATAAAGGGATAGAAGGAAGGAAGGAAGGAAGGACAAAGGGAAAGAAGGAAGGAAGGAAGGATGAAGGGAAAGAAAGAAGGAGGGACAAAGGGATAGAAGGAAGGAAGGAAGGATAAAGGGATAGAAGGAAGGAAGGACAAAGGGAAAGAAGGAAGGAAGTTAGGAAGGAAGGACAAAGGGATAGAAGGAAGGAAGGAAGGACGAAGGGAAAGAAAGAAGGAAGGACAAAGGGATAGAAGGAAGGAAGGAAGGAAGGATAGAAGGAAGGAAGGACACAGGGAAAGAAGGAAGGAAGGATGAATGAATGTTTATGAATGAATGTTTATTTCGATCACAGCATCAAAAGGGATAGAAGGAAGGAAGGAAGGACGAAGGGAAAGAAAGAAGGAAGGACAAAGGGAACGATGAGAGGAAAGAAGGAAGGGAAAAAGGAAGGAAAGATGGATGGAGGGAGGGAGGGAACAGATTGCGTCAAAAAAGAAGGAAGAAGTAAGGACGAAGGAAGGATTGTGGAAAGAAGGCAGGGGAAAAGGGAAGGAAAGAAAGATGATGGGAGGGAACAGACCAGGTCAAGGAAAGAATGAAACAAGGAAAAAAGGATTGTGGAAAGAAGGAAAGAAGGATGGAGGAAGTGAACAGAAGGACACCATGAGGGTTAAACCTAAACATCCTGTGAGTTTAGTGTCGTATAGTTACTGGTATAGTAGTTTGAAACGCGGCTGCCTGCATCTGCATCTGCCAGTCACATTCTCCACATAGCTGCCATTCCAGTCTGAGCCGAGCCAAGAACTCCCGCTGATACAGACGAGAGAAGCTCTGCGGTCGCTGACCTCAGATCAGCTCACCTGTCGGTCGAGTCGCTGCTGCTGCTGCTGCTCCAATCTGATCTGATCTGATCTCCTCAAAACCAAAAGCCGAAGCTCCTCTCTCCTCTGAACAACAACGAGAACAAGAACAAGACTCAGCAGCAGCTCAGTGATGACAACAGACAGAGTGCGTTACAGGGAGGAATGTCAAGTCAAGAAGAGGTTGGGTCACACAAACACACAAAAATAATAATAATAATAATAATAAATGAAGCCACTAATTACATGTGTGAGTCACGTTTAGAGGAGAACGACAAACACCGTAAACTCTTAGAGACAAATAAATGACACAGCAACACAACACAACACAAAGCAGCAGGTAAACAACATTAGAACTCACTCTGATCTTTAGACTCGAGGCCTATGTGTGTGTGTGTGTGTGTGTGTGTGTGTGTGTGTGCAATGCCAACGCCGCCACCGCCGGTCGAGCCCTGACAAGCCCAGCAGCTCTGCCTCACCTTGTGCAGCTTCAGATTATCAGGAAGTTGTTGTTGTGTTGTGTTGTGTTGTGTGTTGTTGTTAGAAGAGAAACACTCACCTTGTGTTGAGCTGCTCAGCTTCTTCTCCTTCTTCAGTTTCTTCACACAAACAAACACACGTCGTCGTCCCACAGAGCAGCAGGTTGTGTGTGTCTGTATGTGTGTGTGTAAGTGTGAGTGAATGTGTTTGAAACCACTTAGCAGCAGCACAAGACAAACCTGTCTGACAACTCATGTGTGCTGCTGCTGCTGCTGCTGCTGCTGATCCCGCCCCCTCCTGCCCCCGCTGCGCTCTGATTGGTCCGTTCGGTCTCCTACCAGGAAGCAGCCCAGACTCCTTTAAAGCCACGTGACCCTGCTATTGTTGGAGGTGGATGATGATAAGAACCCACTCACACACACATCATCCACCCACTCAGCTCCACCCACTGAGAGTATAAAGTACTACTGATACTGGAAAATACTGCGTTAACTTACAAGTGAAAGTGAAAGAAAAATAGCTATATAAAAGTATCACAAGGAGAATTAACTTTAAAGTATTAAAACCAAAGTATTGTTGTATGTAATATCAATATCATACTACATTTACGAGGAAGCTGAATTTTACTGTCACTGCTGCTGGTTTATCTCACAACAGATATTGATCTATTGATTGATCGGTTGGTTTGTAAAGTTGGTTAATGATTGTTAAATGAGATGTTTGCAGATAGCTCTGAAACTGCAACTTGTATAGCTATATATATACAGCTCTGAGACCACTTCAAAATGATCAGTTTCTCTGGTTTTTACTATTTGTAGGTTTGTGTTTGAGTAAAATTAACATTTTTGTTTTATTCTATGAACTACTGACAACATTTCTCCCAAAATTGAAATAAAAGTATTGTCTTTTAGAGCATTTATTGGCAGAAAATGACAATGATGATTTAAGTCTTTTCAGACCTTGAGTAATAATAATGCAAAATTATAGCTGCTGCGCAGCGATGGGTCGGGTCCGGGCTACTTTTGGGCATATTTAGGCAATTCTGAGCAACAAACAGGAGAATAGGAAGACAAGACAGTTGTCCTTATAGAGTCCAATTTGCATCAGTTGAGGATTGAACCCACAACCTCGGGAACCAAAGACTGTTGTCTATCGCACTGAGCTAATTGACAAGTGGCAGATCAATAGTGGCTTCACAAATTGAGTAAGCCATTCACTGTCTTGTAGGCAGAAAAAGAAAAATCAGTTTTTGAGGTAAAATAATGATATGTATTTGTCAAACATCTACTATGAGCCTAAGATGTTAGGAGCCTTCGCAGATGGTCCAGTCCAAGCTATTTGGATTTTTAAATTTAGAAGCTTGCTGTGATGCCACCATTAGGACAATTGTCTTGTGTTTCGTGTTGAGGACATTTGACATTTTGATTTGTCATCATCATCATCCTGGCTGGGTCTTGAACTCACAACCTCTGACACCAAGAACCAGCGCTTAACTCAGTGAGCTAATTATCTGGAAGTGAGACATGGTGTGTATCTTCTCAAATAGACTCAGGGAGTCAGTGTCCGGGCAGCTGTTGTGGACGCAGATTTCTGTTATCTAAACAAAAATCTGTTAATACATAAATTGCATTTAGACAGCAAAATAGCTTGAGGACATCTGCCATTTCAAACTGTCATCATCATCATCTTCTCCCTCGCTGGGTCTCGAACTCACAATCTCTGACACCGAGAACCAGCTCCTAACTCGCTGAGCTAATTAGCTGGTAGTGAGACCTGCTGTGTAGCTTCATTTATCCACTCAGGTGAGCCAGTGCCCGGGCAGCTGTTGTGATGAAATGGTCAAAATGTCAATAATTCAGTCATCTAAACAAAAATCTGATAATACATAAATTGCATCTTGACAGCATGGAAATGTTGGTGATTTGTTTTTAATGATAAGTGTTTTGCTTCATAAGAGAAAATATGATGTTTATAAATTCCAGTCTCACATTGACTGCAGTTGTTTCCATGAGAGCAGAATTCAAAATATTCTCAAAAATTCAGTTTTTTAATTAAAATTCTGATATTTGCCAAACTTCATCAACCATGACTCCAGAATATTCTCATTTTTTTTCAGGAAGTTTGAAAATGTATTTATCAATAATTTGATGGTATATGTTTACAGTACTGTTTACAGTCAAACGTTTTCATGCACTGTAGGCTCAATTTTTGCTTAATCAAAAATCCGAGAAACAAGTTTTGTTGAGGACGGTCTGGAGATGCTCTGTAGCAAGTTTGGTGTCAATTGAGCAAAAATTGTGGGAGGAGATACATTTTAAAAGTTTTACAGTTATTGAAAAAAACAGAGTGATGGACTTCATAATTTGTAATAAGTTTAAGTTGACAAAAGTTTCAGCAGTATTGAGGCGACATTGTGGTGAAGTTTCAACACTGTAGCATCTACCGTTGGTTTGGTAGGAATTTTTAAAATTTTTAAATTTAAACGCTTATTGTGCCCCCCCTGGGAGGGGGGGGCACATGTCCTTGGAGTTGAGTGAATCTGGCATGGGACTGAACCTTTGTGCAAAGTTTGGTGAGTTTTCGCCCATGGGAAGTATGACTTCCTTGGAAGAAGAAGAAAGAAAGAAAGAAGAAGAAGAAGAATTCCTAGGAATACAATAGTGTCCTGGCAGCTGCGCTGCCCGGACCCTAAAAAACATGTTCATATTCATTGCTCTCAACAACACAACACAAATATTTTAACTTGGGAAGAGTTTATTAATCAATTTCGGTGGGAAAATGTCAATGTTTAATCCCAGCAGTGTTTTTTATAATCTTCTGTCCAAGTATACGAATAAGTTGTGTGAGCTTTTTTTTAAACTGGAAAGTGGTCCCTTAGTTTTTTCCAGAGCTACATACAGTATATGGCTTTTTATCTATTTAAATATATATATATTTAACAGCACAAATGTTTGTGTTATGTATTACTTTGTTTTTATTCCTTCCTTTCTTTACTTGTCCTGTGAATTTTCCACAAGTGGAACCAATAAAATGTCTTAAATTGGTCTCCTGTCAGTTGACATTTTGTCTAATAACCAGTTGTTTCATATCAACAAATACAAACTGATCAAAAAAACATGCCTGGAGTGCTGCATGGGTATCAGTTGTTAGTCTCTTTACCTCTGGTGCTCTTCAGTGTGAGGATCCAAATGCTATGGTAACGGGCACTGAGGCACTCAGACTAGGAGAGTGATTTTAAAAAGCCTTTATTTGTTTGGCCATGCTGCAATAAAGGCTTTTTAAAATCACTCTCCTACTCTGAGTGCCTCAGTTCCCGCTACCATCAAGTACAAACTGACTGATGTTGTAGATAAATTTATAGCAAGTAAAAATAAGATAAATTATAATAGAATATAAATTAATTAAACATAATTTTATAGTTTTTTTTACATGTAGTTTAATGTTTTTGTTTCAGTAAATATTTTTATAGGGGAATTGCTGTCTCTCGCTTTTTTTTTTTTTTTTTACAGCCTGGATCTTATGGTGCCTTCATGTGCTATGGTAATTATGGTAAATACCAAAAGACGACGTGAAAAGTGCACATGAACACCCTCTCATGTGGTATTTTCCACTGGGCAACTCGTAGAATTTTTTGATGCCCGAGTTGCCAAGATGAGAATAACCTTTGACCTTTTCAACATGGCGGCGAGCAATGCAAGATTCGTTAATGGTAAGCAAGGCAAGCCTTTAGAAAACAGTTAGCAGCTATTCACTTTATGTATGCGTGCATGTACAGTAAAAAAAAAAAACGCTTTTAAAAAGCTAGCCAAATAGCCAGTGCTAAATCTCCATGAATATTAATATTTACCGTTTGAGTTTTGATAATTCATCTTCTTGCTGTAAGAGATGAACTAGGCAATCCAAGATTGTTTTACCCCATAGATATATACATGTAGATGCCGCACGTGTCATATATCTATGGTTTTACCCAAGTAACAAGTCTGAATCTGTGTGTCCACCATCTTTATTTTCTCTGTACAACAACAAAAGCACATGAACACAACGCACTGGTAAATACCAGGTCACAAGTGGAAAATACCATCTGTACCATAGCACATGAAGGCAGCATTATTTCTAGGATAAAATACGATCATTTACTCACCCAGATAACTTTGGTGTCATTATAGTCCTCCGACGAAATGAGCTCCAGCCGAGAGCCGCGTATATCCGTATAATGGAGTCTACAGGGCAGCAGAATGCAGCCTCTAAATAACACATTATCTGCAGAGAAACTCCTTCATTTCACCAATATTTAGTTCTGATAGGCTAGTGCTATTCCCCTCTGAGTCCGGCGTTAGCTGTTATCAACATCCGGGGTCTGTAGGTTGACCTGCTGACCTCTGACCTGGATGATGGATCATTCTGCTTCGGCGTTCGGGTCCATTTTTATCTCAACTATCCGGAGCTTTAGTGAGTCCAGGTTGAGGAGAGGAAGCCTGTGGAAGCTGAACTTCATCCAGCTGCTCATTTTGTTCTGACAAGTCGGAAACACGCAGAAACGAACCGTAGCATTAGCATTAGCAACTTTCAGGTAAACAAGCCGGACCGCGCGGTGCTCAGAGATGACATCATCTTGGTCAGCGGCATGGGTCAGCGGTTAGTATTTCAACGTCAGACAGACCCCGGATGTTGATAACAGGTAAAAGCCAAGGGGGCAGTTGTCGGTCTGAGAAGTGAAGCTCACTTCCGCGTTCAAAAAACTGCAATCCCCTCGGCTTCCTCTGGGGGCTGGTGTCAGAAGGGAGCATTCCCCATAGACCCCCATGTTAAAATCGCCGACTTTACATCCTCAGTAAACATGTTAAAAGCCTGGTGTCAGAACGTTTTTTCGTCTCAATCGATAGTTTCTACCCCCGCACACACTCTGAGGGGGGTGAATTTTTTTTTAACTCTACCGTTTTACTGTTATTAGGTTAAAACTCTGACCAATTAGGGCGCGGAAACGTTGAGTGACAGGTCCGAGCAGCTCCGTGGACAGCTGCTTCGAGGCCAGTGGGCGGGTTCTCGGCCGGCCAATCCAACATGGCGCTGTTCAGGCCGCCATATTTGAGTCACAAAAACGACTCCCCAAAACCAATGGGGGACGTCACGGACGCTACGTCCATTCTTTTTACAGTCTATGGTAAAAGCCAATACATCCATGGTAAAAGCACTAGTGTAAAAAAAACAAAAAACTAGAGTATCACAACATTTTTTTTATTTATTTAACCAGATAAAAACCCATTGAGATCAGGGTCTCTTTCGCAATATACCGATCGTATTTTATGCTAGAAATAAGGTCAGATTGTAAAAAACGGCTATATCCTGTCATTTATGTGTTAAGCTCATTGGTGGTTTTCTTGACACCACAATATTAATGAAATGATAAGATCAATGTTTTATTTTTTGTGTAGTAAACAAAAGCATCATACAGTGAATTTAAGAGAGAGAGAATATTTCCCTCCTGAGAGAAAAGTGATGAGAGAAGAAAACAAACCAAGAACAACTCACATTTACACAATTTAGACAAATTTAATGTCGTCTCACAATCAAACAAACTGACATCGTCATTTTTTTTCCTCTTTTTTCTCTCTCAAAATAAAACAATAGGGAACAGTGACCGACACCAAGTATAGAAAAATAAACGACTTTTAAGCCAAACGTGATCAGAGACTCGACAAAATGTGTAGATTGTTGATTTTTTTTTTTACTGAAGTAATCAAACTCCGTCACACACACTCACACACTATTTGGCCGTTTAGTGTTTTTTTTCTTTTTTTGTTTTTTAACTGTAATATATTACAACCATATAAAAATTGCACATAAGAGCACAGAACATGGTTACAGCAGAGTTAAAATAAGATATACTTAATATTCTTCTTCTTTTTTTTTTTTTTTTTTTTACAAACGGTGATCAGCTCCTGGCGCAACTTGACATTTGCATATATGTAAATGAGGGTGATGATGATTAAAAAGCAGTGACGTTAAAGGGATAGTTCAACATTTTGTCAAATTCTAAGGTTAGGTTCATAACCTTTAATTATCGTTGCATGTTGTTTTGACTTGAGATCCGTGGGTCAGAGACGCTCTGGTGGACAAGTTGTGACCTGCACATTCACCACGCTATGAAATAATCATGTAACATTATGAGACATGAAACGCGATCGTAGCGGAAATAATGAAAGTAATGGCAAACAAACGCTGCATATCTCCAAAATCAGGCAGGTTTCCAGGATGCCAAGTAGCCGACTCATTTTAATGTAACAATTGC
This sequence comes from Trachurus japonicus, assembly GCF_045865225.1. NCBI lineage: Eukaryota > Metazoa > Chordata > Actinopteri > Carangiformes > Carangidae > Trachurus > Trachurus japonicus. The sequence continues at coordinate 30,841,466 of NC_140913.1, forward strand.
CAATGAGAACCGGTGTCAAAAAGAAAAAAAAGAAAAAAAAAATCGATCACGGACTTCATGATCGATTACCGTGGCAATGAACGAAGCTTCGAAGCTTCAAATTATTTGGGTCAGCCCTAATTATTTCATGGCGTGGTGAATGTGCAGGTCACAACTGCAGAGCCAGAGCGTTTTGGAGTTGTTGGATTGTGTATTTGATGAGTTTGTTAGTCACCCCAATTGTGTTCGCTGAGCAGCTCACGTCTCTGCCCCGCAGATCTCAAAACAACTTGCACCGATAATTAAAGCAGAAGTAAGTGGAATGTTTGTGTTAATATAAGTCTTAAATAGTTATAACTTCTGACAGCAATCACTTATATAGCTGTTTGGTCCGAAACACGGGTCTGTCAGTCACTCTGCTCTGCTGTAAGCCGAAGACAAAACTTTCCTTGTATCCTACAACCTTTATCCAATGAGGAGAGAGAACGGCATAAAGGGGCGGTCCTCTCTGTGTGTGTGCCAAGGGATGCGCGCGAATGTGGTGACGTAGGGACGAGGGCGGGGACTGCTAACTCCATCGGCTGACAGGAAGTTAGCCAAAACCACCGGATCACTTACTTCTGCTTTAAAGGTAATGAACCTACTGCTATGATGACTATAAGGATTATGGTGATAAGGAGAATTTGACAAAATGTTGAACTGTTCCTTTAAAAAGTGCAAGTGTAACGTCACAACACGAGTCTGGATTTAATCCGGACGTGATCAATCAATACCAATAATCACTCAACGACATGATTCATACACCGACTGTACGACGTCACGTAACATCTGGTGAGAAGCTGCAGTTGTGAGTTTTCTGAGGTTTGTCGTGTTTGCCTTTGCTGAGTGTGAACGGCGGCCGTTGCTTCAGTTTTTATAAAAGTTCACTCTTGTGCAGAAAACGTGATCAGCAGAATAATGAAGGTCCTTTTTTCTTTCTTTCTTTCTTTCTTAGGAAATAGCACAGTTTTTATCTTTGTCCTTCGCCCCGACGCTGTGCGCTCTGCTCCTCCTCATGCTGCCCCTCAGCCCCCAGTCTCTCTGCACCTCCCTCTCCCTCTCCCTCTCCCCCTCCTGCTCCTTCCCCTCCTCCTCCGACGGCGGCGGCTGCTTCCTGAGCTGCGGCGGCAGAGGTATCGGCTGTCCCAGGAAGAAGCCGTCCTCCTCCGAGTCCGACGACGAGGAGCAGGTGGAGCAGTCTTCGTGTTTGTAGTGGCCCGGCTGCAGCGTGAGGGAGGAGGAGGCGCCAGAGGAGGAGGAGGCGCGGCCGTCTCGCTCCTTCTCTCCCCTCCAGTCCAGCGTCTCCAGTCGGGGCCGGTCCGGAGGCCGAGAGCGCCGGCCGGACCGCCGCTCCGCTCCCGGGTGGAGGGACGGGTCGGACGGGATGCGGCAGCGACCCCACCCTCTCCTCAGACTCCGCTGATGGTAGGAGGATCCATCTGGAGGAGAGAGAGGAGGAGGAGGAGGAGGAGGAGGATGAAGCGTTCAACAACTCTGATGTAAAGTTTTTTTGTTTTAATTTTTTGTTCAATGGCAGTTTGACCTTTTAAAAGGGACAACGAGGAGTTTCTATTTGGTTATAAAAAAGTCTCAAGTTACGCTACCCAAACTTGTTAATGGGCCCATTTTCGATAAATATATCGTTTTGTCTCTTATCGTTATTTTGTTATTATTAGTGGTGGTGGAAATGCTGGTCAAGCCGACTGGTTTTGCGGCGAGTCATGAGAATAACGCAGCCGAATCGCCGTTTATGGTCGGAACTACAACGGTATGTGATCGTCTTCGAACCTCTGACTTTAATTCTTGATGAATGAAAACATGAGTCTGTCTTGCGCCGGTCAAAGAATTTCACGGTGGGCGCGGAGGCTCATAAATGTAGTGTGAAAACGCTTTGCTTTTCCAAAACTCCTCATTGTCCCTTTAACAGTTCTTGATAGAGAGTCTGTAATGTGGTGTTGTGCTGTAGCACTTTCATCCCCTTGCACTTTAAAACTGCTTTAATCTTTTGTTTGTCTACCAACAGAATAGAATAGAAAATACTTTATTAATCCCTAGGAGGGAAATTCAGATCATCCAGCAGCTTACATAACCTAAAATAATATGATATAAATGATATAAACAAGGACTTTTAGTATTTTTTTTATGTAGTATGTGTTTTATCTTTTGTGCAATTTTATATACCTTATGATATTTATTTAGTACTCAAATGTCCTGTTTCTCTTTTATGCTGCTGTGACAAACAAATTTCCCCTCGGGGATGAATAAAGTATAACCTATAATTTTTTCAATAAATGTGAAAAAAACACAGATATAATAGAAAAGCAAAAAGCAAAGATGATGACATTGACATTAATAGTTGAACTACTGATAGAGAAACTGTTAATAATAAATCAACTCTTCCATGTCCGTTATAATATTCATCTCACCCAGCAGATCCATCTGTGGCGGGATTCCTTTCTGCAGATGTAACCTGCTTCCAAACCCTCCGTCCATCTCGTCCTCCGCCTGCACGCCGTCCTCACCCTCCTGCTGCCGCCGCCGCCGCTGCTGCTTCTCCTCCTCGTCCTCCTCCTCCTCCTCATCCTCATCCTCATCCTCCTCCTCCTCGTCCTCGTCCTCGTCGACGGAGTAGCTGCTGCTGATTGGCTCCCTGAAGCTGACTCGAGCCGTGCCGCTGCGAGTCAACGGTGGCGGGGGAGAGTCTGAGGGTTTGTCCTCCACTTGGGGAGGGTGTGGCAGCGGCGGCAGCGGCGGTTGTTGTGGCGACGGCGGCGACTCTCCCGGCGGTATGAGGTCACGCGTCTTGACGGGCAGCGGTGGAGGGAGGGAGGAGGCGTTGTTGGGGGAGAGGGGGGGCGAGTCGGGTGAAACCAGGTGGTTCACGTGTGAGTTCTTCTGAGGAGGAAACACTGAGGACAAAAGAAAAAAACAAAACACCAAGGACACAAAGGGTTAAAGGGATAGTTCACCCAAAATTCAAATTTCACTCATTATCTACTCACTCTCATGTCGACTAATATAAGAGCTGTGAGAAGTTTCAGAGTCCTCCGTGCCTTCTCTGAGTTAGAGCAGGGGGGGGTCCGCGCAGCAGTATTTGTCCATATAATGGTTGTCAATGGATACCAACTTTCTTCGTCCAAAAAGACACACCAAAAAACATCCAAATACCTCCATACTGCTCGTCTGTAATGTCCCTCTTGTATTGAAGCCCCGACGTGAGAAATTAAATAAGTCTATATTTTAAGCTTGTTTGTAGCGGAAGCTCCCAGTGTCTCGGTTCACTGCTCTTCCTGTGTCAGTGCAAATCTCGCGTGACTTGCACTGACCGGCGGAACAATTTCTCATGTCAGGGCTTCAATACAAGAGGGACATTACAGACGAGCAGTATGGAAGTATTTGGATGTTTTTTGGTGTGTCTTTTTGGACGAAGAAAGTTGGTATCCATTGACAACCATTAAATGGACAAATACTGCTGCGTGGACCCCCCCGCTGTAACTCAGAGAAGGGACGGAGGACTCTGAAAATTCTCACAGCTCTTAGTCGACATGAGGGTGAGTAAATAATGAGTGAAATTTGAATTTTGGGTGAACTATCCCTTTAAAAACAAGTTTGAGTTATTATTAGTGATTATAAATATTCAGCGCTTGATTCCTGTTACCTTGCATAACCTGATTCGTCCTCTCCACCCAGTTCCTGCAGTCTTTAGCAGCGGAGGAGGAGGAGGAGGAGGAGCTTCCTCTCGAACTCAGACCTGTGTGTGTGTTTTCACTCAGTCCGCTGACGGCAGCAGCTTTGATCCCGCCGTCGCCCGGCAACAGACTGTAATGCGGGACGTCGCTGGGCCAAGACGGGCCGAGGCCGTTCCCCAGGTGGATGTGTGGGAGAGGCGAGTAGGAGCCTCTGGGATGAGAGTGACCTCCGTTCTGGACCGGAGCGGAGCAGTGGACGCCTGAGAGGAGATTTAGGTTTAGGGTTAGGTTTATTTATTTAGCACACATTTATATTCGCTGGTTCAAGGAGGGAACGAAGCCGATTGGCTTGTACATAAGTTCCACCCCTGTCACTAATTACAACAAAACTAATTTCTATGGATAACAAATAAACATAGAGAAAAAAAGGAGATAAAGTGCATACATAATCAACGTTATATGAGCAAAATTAGCAAAAATGAGGAGATAGAGAACAAAGTGATCAGTAACAAATAGAGACAATGGAAATAAGGTACAAAAAATCATTGATTGAAATCATAAAAAAAGACAGAGTAAGGATGTGGGATATGGAGAGAGCAGGAAATTCAAGAAAAGTTAAGATGTATTTTTAGAGTGAATATGGAATGATATGGATCTTAGCGAAGGAGGTCTATTCCAAAACATAGGACCTCTATAGGACATATTAAACTGATGGTGTGATGTGCAGGTAAAGGGTAAATATAGAGTGAGATTATTACTGTGTCTTGTACGGTGAGAATGTACATTATAAGTGAAGGTAGAGAAATTTTGAAAAGTGACAGGGAGATCTTGGTTTCTGTAAATAAACTTGTGAATAAACAAACAAATCTGATAGTTATTCAGTTTGTGAATTGGTAGAAGAGAATACTTTGTAAATAGTGGTGTTGACGGAGCATATCTGTGAATGTGAGATGTGAGAGGAGCAACTGTAAAATGTATAAAATAAAAGCATTTTATAAATAACACATGAACACAGGGTGTTTTCTGTTATACGTAATAATGCAATAAAATAAATAATTAATCAAGTACATTCAAGAGGGAGAGAGAAGAGGACTGTATACAAACTGTCACTGAACCAGAACATTTAGTGGTTCAATGACAACTGAACCACTAAATCAGACGGTGCTTGTGATGTTTGTGGTTAATCACCTTGTTAGAGAACAGCATGTTATTCAATAAGGACTGAAACATTGAACAACTGGACATGTGCATTCAAAAGTTTAGAGAAGGTTAAATTAAGTTCACCTGTAAAGGTTATAGTGCATTTTAGGGGCATTCTAAAATGTAATCCAAAAGCCAAACATCCCTAACTTTTTGTGAGTAGTGTTAGTGTATATAGAAAGAAAAAAAACTTAAACAAAGGAACAGCGTTTCAGGGAAATGAACCACACACGCTCACCTCTGGTGTCCACTGCAGTATGAATGCAGTCTTTAGCAGCCGGAGCGACGCCCTCTAGTGGCTTCAGTGGAGAACCACACTGCTGCTGCTGCTGCTGCTGCCGTCTGCTGTGCTGAGGCGTCCGGCTCTGCAGCGCCGAGTCACACGAGTCCGAGTTGTCGGGGTCTTCGCCCAGCGAGCACGGCCGGGAGCAGAAGATGAGCCCCCCCCGGGGCAGGAAGGGCCGGCCCAGCAGGGGCAGCCGGCAGCGCGCGCAGCAGAAACACGACTCCACGGCGTGCCAGTGCTGACCCTCGTACGTCATCTGTCCCTGGTCGATACCTGAGAGGAGACGATGGCGACGACACAAAACATTTGTGTCAGGATCTGAAAATCTGTCTCGTGTTTCTGTGTTAAAATGAGTTCAGACACATTTTAAATCAAAGTGTTTTTTGTGGATAATTTAAATATTCATCCAGACGTATGAGAAACACATTTGTTTTAACCCTCCTGCTGTTCTTCTGGGTCCAGTTGACCCAATCTGTTCACTTTCTCCGTCCTTCCTTCTTTCCTTCCTTTCTCCCTTCCTTCTTTCTTTCCACAATCCTTTTCCCCTGGCTTCTTTCCTTCCTTCCTTTCTTCCCTTCGTCCTTACTTCTTCCTCTTTTAACAAAAAGGCTGTAAATCGCCCTCAAACCGTGCAGAACGCAGCTGCAAGGCTCATAACTGGATCTAAGAAAAGGGATAATATCACCCCAATTTTATATTCCTTACATTGGTTACCAGTTAATTTTAGGATTCATTTTAAGATTTTAGTACTCGTTTTTAGAGCCCTCCATGAACAAGCTCCCTCGTACATCACTGAGCTACTGCGAGACCCTATTCCTCCTCACGTTCACTAAGGTCATCAGATCAGTAACTCTTGATGGTCCCCCGCACCCGTTTTAAAACACGAGGTGACTGCTCTTTCCAGGCCTGTGCCCCTCGCCTCTGGAACGCTCTACCATCGACCTTGCGCAGCGTTGAGTCCACTGAAGGTTTTAAGAAAGAACTTAAAACCTATCTTTTTAGACAGGCTTTCAACTATGTTGACGTTGTGGGGCCTCTGCAAAATTACCTGTAATTGTGCTGTTATGTATATTTTGTTGTGATCTCTGTACTGTATTTTATTGCATTTTATCCTTGTTGTAAAGCACTTTGTGATTTTATCTATGAAAAGTGCTATATAAATTAAATTTACTTACTTCCTTCCTTTCTCTTTTGATCCAGTTGACCTGGTCTGTTCCCTCCCCCCATCTTTCTTTCCTTCCCTTTTCCCTTCCTTCTTTCCACAATCCTTTTTGCCTCCCTCCCTTCCTTCCTTCCCTTCGTCCACTTCTTCCTTCTTTTTTGACCCAATCTGTTCCCTCCCTCTATCTATCTTTCCATCCTTCTTTCCTCCCATCGTTCCCTTTGTCCTCCCTTTGTTCTTTCTTTCCCTTCGTCCTTCCTGGCTTCCTTCTATCCCTTTATCCTTCCTTCCTTCTTTCCCATTGTCCTTCCTGCCTTCTTTCTTTCTTTCCCTTCGTCCTTCCTTCCTTCTCTCTCTTCGTCTGTCCTTCCTTCCTTCCTTCTATCCCTTTATCCTTCCCTCCTTCTATCCCTTTATCCTTCCCTCCTTCCTTCTTTCCCTTTGTCCTTCCTACCTCCCTCCCTTCTTTCTCTCCCTTCGTCCTTCCTTCTACCCCTTTATCCTTCCTTCCTTGCTTCTTTCCCTTTGTCCTTCCTTCCTCCCTTCCTTGACCCAGGAGGACAGCAGGAGGGTTAAGAGCGTTGTGGCTGAGAGAAACATCTTTAAGCTTCTCTTAAAACATGGACGACTTCACACACTGAGTTAATTACCTCATTAAAATCTTCATCTTCATCTTCATTAAATTGACCATTTATTTATTATTAAAGAATATTTCCGCCTATAAGACAAGAAGTTGCTCCTGGACTGCAAATTAAGTGTCGTGCTGGTTGTTCATGATCTTATTAAATCAGCCTGCATGAATGAAAATATTAAAAAATCTCATTAAATATTAATGTGTTGTTGTTGTTGTTGTTGTTTCCCTCTCTCCGTGCGTGTTTCACCTTGACGTGTTCACTGCGTTGATCTGACGGCGCTCGGCTCAGACTTATTGGAAGTTTTACAGAAAAGTTTCAGGGATCTCACTACATCCGACCTTAATGAGATTACTGTCACGGCTTTTTATGTGGAAGTGACTCAGGAGCTCAATCAGGCAGGAGACCAACACGTTTAATTGCCGTCCAATTAATCTAACGAGTTTCACATCACAAAGGAGCTCTGTTTACATTCACTCAGTGACCGAAACTGAAATATTACGGCGCCTTCGCAAGGAAAGGGTTCAAGTCAGTGGCTTTCTTTCTATCACTGAGACCAGATTAAAGAATAAAGGGGACAAAGCTTTTCGCTGTTAGAGCCTCAAAGCTCTGAAACGACTTGTCCGAAGAAATAAATAAAACATATCTTTTTCGTAATCAAGCATTTCCTCATTTTAGCTGAGCTGCATGTTCCTTTTGCTTCTTATGTCAACTACTTGTTGTCAGCTCTGCCAGTTTCATTTCCACTCTACTGTATGACTTTATTGTCTGTTGTTTTTTTGTTTCCTGCTGGATTTTATTTAATTTCATTGTTTTAACTGTTATCCTAATCTTCTCTGTTGAGCACTTTGTACATCTGTTTGATAAGTGCTCTAATAACATTTTTGATTATTATAAGTCTCCATATTTAACTTTTATGACCAGTGTACTAACATTTAACACGTCATAGTATATCTGAAAGTAGGGTTGTGCTATATTTTCCTGATCGCAGTATCCTATTATCTATTTAATCCTAAAAATAACAACATCATCTTGACATTTGCGAATATTTGAGTAGAAGCCGATTGTTCTAATATGAACTGGTGAATGTGTCAAAAGCTGTATTATACCTGAAGGACAATACAGTAAAACATAATTATACGAATATAAAGCATGTTCTCTTCAAAAATTGTAGACAAATTATAGACAAATTACTAATAAAATACTTAAAAAAATATCCTTATATCCTAACGAGACACATAGGAGACACATAGGACAACTACCGTACAATCTGAGATAAAACGCCTGTAAATGACGTAATCATGTCAGTACCTATGTGTTCTCCGCAGGTATCGCAGTACTCTGCGTACAGGGACTCGTAGCAGACGCAGCAGTACGGTCGACTCTCCCTCATGATGTAACGCTGACCGCCGAGCGCCGCTTCGCACTCGAAACAACAGAAGTGCTTCATGTGCCAGTATCTCCCCTCGGCCTCCGTACATTCATCCGCCAGAATGATCTGAGACGAAGAGAAGAGACGACGGTGAAAGAAAGAAAGAAAGAAAGAAAGAAAGAGACCCAGAGGGTGGTGAGTTCATGGGCACAGAAATAAACACACTCCTGTTGGAAAAACACTCAGGATTTAGGTTAAAGAGAGAGAGAGAGGGGGGGAATAAAAGATGCCAACAACCCTCCTGTTTCAGGCTTAGCCATCCTCTGGGTCTAAAGACCTCTTGGTCAGATGTGCCAGATCCAGATAAGTCAACTAATCTCTTAAGTCACAGTGAGAGGCCATTCAAAACAAGAAGAGAGACTGAGAGGAAAAGCTTCGACTCAGACCGGAGAGGAAGTTATGAAATACAGCAGGAGTGGGTGAAGCACCTGTCTGTCGGGGTCCAGGATGAATTTAATGATCTTACTGGACGGATTATCTCTGAGTGAAAACATTTATGTGACTCAGCAGTTTTTGCTTTTACTTTCAGACAGAGAAGAGGAAGGGTGGCAAACAAAGCTATGTAAACCAGATGACCCCTGGACATTTTTGTCCACCTCTCACACTTTCCCAACTCCCCACGGTCAAATGAAAGGTCACTGGGGCCTGATTTTTGGCAAGGAGGTGCATCTTTGAGTAAACTCTGGATATCCCGAGTTTCAGAATGAAAGTCCATTTTTTGGACACGTAATACATCCATGACCCTCGCGGGACAAAAATGTCCACCTCCGCCTATGGGTTTTTTAATGTATTTTAAAGTAAAAAATTTAACTAACAGATATCACCATGAAACTTCCCAAGTTTATTACTCACATTAAGACAAATATTTTTTGTATTACAAGTTTTGTCAAATTTTATGTTTAAATATGTAAATGAGGCAATATCTAATGAAATATGCGCTAATTTCCAGAACTGAAATCTGAACAATGGATAAAGCCCCTTTCAAAATTCTTGTTTTATTTTGTTGACATATTAGAGTCAGAAGTTTTCACTGAGGGGATTTTGGATATCTCTTTTTATCACTCTGTAAGTGAGAAAATACTGTCACCAGCCCTAAAGCCCATAGAGCCCTATAGAAATTATGTGTTTTTGCAGCTAAAACAACTGGCCAGGAAGGGGTTAAAAATTTTGAAACCTATGTCAAAAGTGATTTTCATGTTTAGTCAAGACCCAGCCCTATATGTATGACAAATAACTAGTATATAATATAATCCAGGGGTCATGGAAGTGGTACAAACTGAGGGATCATCCGAGGGTTAAACCAGTTTGTTGCTCTGAGTCAGTCACCTCGTCGCAGGCCTGGCAGCGCGGCTTCAGCCTCTCGGCGTGGTGCCGGCCGCAGTAGATCTGTCCGTCCTGGTAGAAGTAGATGAGGTCGACCAGCAGCTCGCTGCAGGAGGCGCACTGGAAACACTGGGGGTGCCAGCAGCTGCCGTGTCCGGCCCGACTGGCAAACACTGCTATGTCGCCGCCACAGATCTGTCTGCCGCACTGGAAAAAAAAACAGATTTGGGTGGGAAAAGGAGGGGTGGAGGTGGAGGTGGGGGGGTTATTTGGGTTGGGGGGAAGGTGTGGCACAGAGGGAAGGAAGTTAGATCCTTTAACAAACGCTGAACGCTCAAGGTCGCGCTGCAGTTCTCCCTGTAATCATTAAATGAGCTGAACCTGCAGCTACTTGCACCTGAACTTAAACCAGTCTCATAAAAAGAAGAGGAATTCCTCTGCATCGCTCTCATGTATCTTAAAGAGGCGTTCACAGTCAAACACCGATGTTACATAAGGATCCTGCTGCTATAACACGTCTCATTGAGTGTGGCTCTATAATGGAACAAGCGTAGAAGTATTTAGCATTAGTTAAGCATTAAATACTGAATTCAAATTATTACTCATTAGTATGTAGTTTATAAATACAGCACTAACTGTATTTATTCATCTATTTTTTCTTTATTATTGTTATCCTCTCAGAATACATTACACAGCTGGTATTGATTTCTTGGTTCACAGTTATTGTCAAGAAACAAAAAAAGAGGAAAACATCAGCGTATCAAAACATAGCTGTTACAGTATTATAATTGTGTAATGTTAAAAGAAATTGCTGAGAACAAAAACCTGCATATATTTGTATATTTATAAGAAAAAAACTAAAGACAGACAGAAGATGGGATAACAAAAAAAAACAGTTTTGATATGTGTGTATAAGACATATAGCACTAACTGTATTTATAAACTACATACTAATGAGTATTCATGCACTATAAATGAAGAATTCAGTATTTATTAATACTTAACTAATGTTTAATAGTGTGTACTTATTATAAAACGCTGCTTTACCTGCTGACATATGGCTCCCATCATGGTGACGGGGAAGAGTCTGACGTTGCCTCTGCCCAGGTTTTCTCTTTTCCTCTGTTGACTGAACAGACGTAACTCCTTCTTCTCCTCCTCGTCCAGAGAGTTACAGTACTGAGGCTGCACGAGACACATGAACACATTTAAAACTGATATTCTCAACTTTGTATCTGATGATTATAATTAAGAAGTAACAAGTATGATTGATTGTTTGAGTCCCCTATTTATAAGCACTTTTTGCTTCTTTGGGGTTCCCTCTCATCTGTTGCAACTGCTCATGTGTAACATATTTTCTTTCTTAAGTACATGAATGAAATATCTGAATCTGATGATGGAGTAAAATAAACAAAAACAAAAAGGTAAAACTGACACATCTTAATAAATAAACTGACACATGGACTCAGAAGAAATATGTAAACATGAATATAAACTAGGGATGCAGGATAACTGAAGGTACTGAGAATTATCGGCCCGATATTAGAAAAAAAATGACGTCACAGATAAGCCCGATAATGATTTTTTTTTGGCTGATTATTCAAACTTTTCTTAACCTCAGGTGTAAATATAAACTATTAGAAAATGTTATTTGTATCAACATTGGTTATGAGATATCGTACATCCCTGACATGAACCAATGAAATTTTAAAGATGGCCTCACAATGACGGGTGTTGAAACTGGACATTTTTATCGAACTGGCCCACAACTACAGTTTCGTGCTTCAACAGTTTAGGTTTTTTATTCATTTATTTTAATTTTATGCTATTTATTTATTTAATGTTTTTATTTACTTTGTTTTATTTATTTTTTACATTGCATTGTATTGTTATTGTTCATGTATCTCTGCAATTCTATGTTGTTTAGTTGTTTCTTGTCTTGTTTGTGGTCCTTAATTTGAAAATGTCAATAAACAGACCGTGGGGGAAAAAAAACAAAAGAACTGGAAATTTCAAAATGAAACTAAATAAACTACTGTAAAGGTAGGAAAGGTAAATCACAATAGAGCATAACCCAAACAGGTAGAGACAACTGTTTATGTGCAACGTTTTTGTATGAAGATTACTTAACAATAAAAAAGTTTATAAAACTAACACCAAGATTGATTGCTTTACTTATTTTTCATAACAGCATATCCTAAAAGAAAGCTCAGCTCAGCATCAACACTAATAACAAGGTTTTACTGTATTGTGGTTCAGTAAGCCTCCCAGACAGAGGGATTGAATGTATCTGGCATGTTTCCACACTATTACAGTGAAGCCGGAGCGAAGCCAAAGACCTGAACACCTTGGGTCAGCGAGCGTCACAGCAGTGAGTGACGTTACCTCGCTGTCGTGGGCCGGCAGCTGGTGCAGCAGTTGTTTGATCCGGTACCTCTCCCCTGGACTGTTCACATAAGGCACCCTGTCCTCTGGTAAGCAGCTGAAATACTGGTAAACCTGTAGAAAAACAAGGACGGCGGTTTATTCAATTACAGAGGAATTCAATTCAAGCACCGTGCAATTTGTGATGCTGCATATTATCTTTTCCCATCGTTATTATCAAACTGTCTGAGTGTCTGCAGGGACACGTCTGACTCAAAGTGTGTGCAAACTGCAAAGTCTGTTTTTCTGTGTTGCATTCACTGTCTGCATCCGGGGCTGTTACCTGTTCGGGCTTGAGTCCAGGTGGGACCCATGCGTATTCCTCGGAGGCGCAGCCCGAGTCGTCGTCGGAGATGGAGTGTCTCTGGAAGTCTGAAACCAGCTTCGTCATCATCTTCTCCAGCTGGCCCGGCACCGAGCGCACGGCATGCTCCTCTCGCACACACTTGCAGTGCACACAGATTTTCCTGTGCAGAGGAGACACACACACGCACACATTTTTTTCTTCTACACCGCCTGAGGAACATTTTTTTTTATTTGACTGATTTACGACACTAGCTAAAAGAACGTCTCACAAATGTCAAAATCTCTCAATAATAAATAAATTCACATGACAGGTGGAGCGTCAGGTGCAAAAGTCAAAGTGTTAAACTTTGAACACGACTCAAGGCGGCTCAGCCTCTCCTCCACATATACAGTACAGCGGGGAGAATAAGTATTGAACGCGTCAATAGACTTGAATGGTGAACATGCATAGAGGCCATGGAGGTTGAGTGCATTACTCATGCTGTTTTTCCCAGTTCTGGATAACGACACTAACGGCATTCGGACACGTCTGTAACCGCTGCATCAGGATGTTCTGCAACATAAGTGTGTGAAGGTCTTGAGAAGCTCTTTGCTTTTAGAAAAAGGGTGAAGTTCGCACACTGTTGTAGCTCCTCAAATGTTTATTGTAGGCTATAAGATCAACGTTGATCGCCATCGATCTTATAGCCTACTGTACAATAAACATTTGAAGAGCTACAACAGTGTGCAGACTTCACCTTTTTTTTAAAGTCTGTTTATTTGTTAGTCCTGCACCTGTAATACTTTGGATGTGTGCCCTGTCATTTGCTGTTGAAATGCATCCAAGGAAAACTCAATAAAAAGAATTCATTTGATCTTTGTTTTTATCCTTGTTGTAGCAGTAGCTCACAGTAGCTGTGAGAGATTTGCTGTGAGATGTTCGTTCATCGTTTGATGTAAACATGGAAGAACATCTCGCAGCAAATCTCCTGCAGCCACTGGGAGCTACTGCTACAACAAGGATAAAAACAAAGATCAAATTCATTTTTTCCGAACAACTTTTTCATGTGGCGGCTTCAGGACACTTGGGCCAGTACAGACGAGCAGTATGGAGGTATCTGGATGTTTCATTGTGTGTGTTTTGGACGATTCAAAAGTGAACTTTATCCGCCGCCATTATATGAAAACCCGTCGCCAGCCGGACCCCCCCCTGGAACTCCTAAAGCGTTTTGATGACTCAGAAAGTTCTCCAAACCCTTCCTTGGCATGACAGTGAGTAGACAATTGGTGAATTATCGATTTTGGGTGAAGTATCCCTTTAATGGGCTTTATGCACAGCTCCACTACTTCCTGAACTTAAGGCAGCTCCTTTATTTCCTGTCTTACATTATTGGACAAACTGCTTAATCCAGGTGTGTCTGAGTAGTCATAATGGCCACACCTGGATTAATCAGTTTGTCCAATAATATAAGACAGGAAATAAAGGAGCTGCCTTAAGTTCAGGAAGTAGTGGAGCTGTGCATAGAGCCCATTTATGGACATAAATGTTTGGATTTCTTTGTATGAATGCATTACTTGGGTTGTTGCCGACACTCTTCCTTCAGGATCCCCTGGTACAGCCTCCCCTTGTACCACACAGCCCTCCCGTCCTCCTTCTCTTCCCCCATATCCCTGCCGGACTGTAGAACTCTGGACGTTCTCTCTCTCTCTCTCTCTCTCTCTCTCTCTCTCTCTCTCTCTCTCTCTCTCTCTCTCTCTCTCTCTCTCTCTCTCTCTCTCTCTCTCTCTCTCTCTCTCTCTCTCTCTCTCTCTCTCTCTCTCTCTCTCTCTCTCTCTCTCTCTCTCTCTCTCTCTCTCTCTCTCTCTCTCTCTCTCTCTCTCTCTCTCTCTCTCTCTCTCTCTCTCTCTCTCTCTCTCTCTCTCTCTCTCTCTCTCTCTCTCTCTCTCTCTCTCTCTCATATTCGTCCTCACTTCTTTGTGTGTATATTATCTTGTTGCTGCTTTCTTGGCCAGGCCATGCTCGTAAAAGAGATTTTTTTTATCTCAAGCAATTTGCCTGGTAAAATAAAGGTTAAAAGAAAAAAAAAAAAAACCTGGTGAAAATTTCATGTCAACAGCTGTATTAGAAATATATTTTCTGAGAAAAATGCGTTCAATACGTTATTTTCCCCGCTGTATGACGTATTTATCACCACCAAGCAGCTTGTAGATGTCTTGATGCCGCCGACTCAACTGGACTCCTCCCTCTCCCCCCTTCTGCTGCCGCTGCCAACAATTACTAATAACTAAACAGTTGTCACAACAAAAACACACAATCTCCAGCTCACTTTTAAACAAGCTGGGATGCACCACATCGCCAAAATGAGGTCACTGATATGATGATCAGCCTGGCTCGTCGTCAATCCCACGGCAGTTAAGAGTCGGGAGGTGAAGATGGGAGCAGTAATCTCCCTCAGCCTCGTATTACAACCTCCTCTGTCTCTGCACCACATTCAATCTGGCGGCGGCGGCGGCAGTGGGTGTGCCTCCCTCTGTGTGTGTGTGTGTGTGGGACAGGTTGCAGTCAGAATAAAGCCCCACCCTCCTGCCTCTCCACCCCCCCGGGGTTGTAGTTGTGAGGTGTGGGTGTCATTGTCACCTTATAGATGAATGGATGTGTGTGTCACTTGTGGCCATATTGCAGCAGCAGCAGCAGCAGCAGCGTGCATCATCATCACCACCACATGTGTACGTCTCTCTGTTGTGATTGCATAACGGCCTGCCAGCTGGCACTTGTGGCTCAAGTTCACAAGGCACAAAGCTGCTTTATTCCAGCACCCAACCCCCACTCCAACAAAAAAAAAAAGAAAGAAGAGCAGACAAACACACACAACAGCAAGAGAGAGAGAGCTCATCTTCTGACCAATCATCTCCTTAAGGGGAGACACTACGGGTGAATAGGGTAAAAAAAAATTAACTAACAGATATCACCATGAAACTTCCCAAGTTCATCACTTACATTAAGACAAATATTATTTGTATTACAAGTTTTGTTAAATGTTATGTAAATGAGGCAATATCTGATGAAATATGCGCTATTTTGCATACATTTCCAGAACCGAAATCTGAAAAATGGATAAAGCCACTTTCAAAATTCTTGTTTTATTTTGTTGACATAGTATTAGAGTCAGAAGTTTTTACAGAGGGGATTTTGGATATCTCTTTTTATCACTTTGTAAATGAGAAAATACTGTCACCAGCCCAAAAAAATCTGATTTCTCCATGTTCTTAGGAATAAAACGTTGTATAAATCAGGCTTTGAATGATATATCAACAATCCTCTCTGTAAAAACCTTCAGAATATAGAAAGGGATCAAACTGGAAGCTTTGGTGTCTGTAAGTGCTGCTGAAGTGGAGATTTCAGGCTCAGAGTCTGAGGAAAAACTCATTTTGAGAAAACGGCCTTTAAAGACTTGTACTGTAAAATTCCATAGATTGTTATTGTAAATCAGACTTTTACGATTGGTTGCGGATACGGAGGAGATGACAATTTTTGGAGTCTACATCATTGTTCAGGAGAGAGAGAGCTTTACAATGATACCTGACATGACATGGGTCAGACAACAGGCACAGCAAAGTATGTCACAGTAGCTGTTAACTTTTGGTGAATTTAGGAGAAATCTACAGACGAAAGAGACAAACTGAAGTAAAATAACCACCTTAATGTGGATTTTCTACCATTTCTTTTGACTTTTCTGAGAGAATACATGTTAAGGAAGAAAAATAGGCCAAAATCTCAAAACTGATCAGTGCATGAAAAAACAGTGTTTTTGCCTGTAGTGTCTGTCTCGCCTTAAAAGCTCTGTGAAATGTCACCGACAGCCGGTAATAACTACGTGTCATGCGAACGAGCTCGTCCCTCTTCAACACACGCACACACATACACACAAGCACACACGGGTTAATTGTCGCTGAGTTGACAAAACACACAAGAAAGACAAGAAAAGAGATGATGATGATGATACTCTGGGATCACAGGATCTTTTTTTCTCAGGCTCAGGACAATAAATGGTTGTCACACACGCACACGCGCACACACACACACACACACACACACACACACACACACACACGCGCGCACACACACAGACACACACACACACACACACACCAGTTTGGCACCTTGTTGAATGAAGCCACGGTTGGTCGCTGAGCAGGTAAAACCAAATCTACATAATAGTAAAGACTTGGCCGATCCCATGTTGGCACGAAACGGATCGCAGCTTGAGTTTGAAAGTCTGTGTGTGTGTGTGTGTGTGTGTGTGTAGTAACAGAAGGGGAGGGGAGACCTACACACACACACAGACACACACACACACACACACACACACACACACACATTCCTATGTAAGTGGGTAGGAGGAGGACACAGTCGGAGGGACCTGGCATGACGGGACAGATGGCAGATGATGCTCCACCACGTCGTCTCACCCGGTCTCACCCCCGTCAGCAGCGCCCAGACTCACAACCACACACACACACACACAACCCCCCTCCCACACACAGACACAGACACACACACACCCAGCCTCCACATGATAAAGCTGTAAGTGCGTAACGAGGATCAAATCGGTGGCGGGTGCCAACAATCACATGCAAACTGCAGTAATTGACAGACGACAAACGGACAGTTCTGTTTAAATGGACGGATGGATTTGAGTTTTTTGGTAAATCTGCAGGAGGAGGAGTTTTGTGCACAGTCATGCCAAAACATTTACATATATTCATGCTGCATTAATGTAAACCAGAGGGACTCGGACTCAAAGCTGCAACTACAATGTATACGATGCCCCGTCTCCGTGCTACGTGGTTTAAATATGCAGCAGCAGGGGAAATGTTTTCCAAGACACCCGTTTATTTCTCTTATGCAACCAAGTGGTAGTTTAATCATGACTTCACCGAACTTAAAAGCAGCACATTTCTGAAGGGCAGTTCACACTGCAATTTACTGCTAAGCTGAGCCTCGGTACCGGTCAATTATTGGAGCCACAACAAGCCTCTGATGTAACACGACCAGGCCTCGTCCGCCTCAGGACACATTTGGTTCTGATAAACGTCTTGATTGATAATTTTTGTTTTTAGTTTGAGTTGTTGCAGCAGCTGCAAGTTGAAGTTTATAACTTTGTTCATGGTAACAAACTGGTAAGATCAGAGCTGAAAGGATTAGTTAGTTACGAAAACAGTAATTAGCTACAGGCCCTGACAAACCCTGAGCAGCAGAAGTGAAGACAAAATCAAAGTGCAGATAAATGTCATTAATTAAGGAATTATTATATTTCTGTACAGGAACTGTGTCGTCTAGGAGATTAAAACAAGAAAACAACAACCAAGAACTACAAGGTAATTGTAGTTCAGTGATTCCATAACCAGCCATATGTGTTATCAACTAGAGACGCAGCAGATGCTGCTGCTTTGGACAGGAATCCACAATCTGCCTCCACATTTGCTTTGCTGGACTGAAACAGTGTTACAGAGACTGTTGGTGCAGCTGCTGCTGATGGTGATGGTGATGGTGTGTCTTCTGTTTGTGTTTGCTCATTATAGATTACATATAGATCTATATTTGAAAATGTCTAACAAATAATGAGTAAATGACATTCACAGTGTCTTAAATCAAAATAAATCAAAATGTCTTGAAGTTGTTGTTTTCAGCTTAACAGTCAAAAACCTTCAGTTTCTTTGGCACATACATACCACATTTGAGAAGCCTACTTAAAATCTTTTAGGAATCTTAGTTTGGAAAATGATTGATATGATTGATCAGTTATTGCAATGGCTGTCTGTTAACTTTCTGATTATTTCTAATAAAAAGTTCACAAAAATAACAATAAACAAGGATTAAGGCTCGTCGCCCCCCCTCCCCCCGATTCCCAGACTGAGTTTAACCAGTAATACATGATTAGCTTTACTTTGAAATGTGTTTCCTCTAAAAAAAACCAACAACAACATGACACCATATGGTTTAAATATAAAGACACATTATGAGACAATCAGAGGAGGCGTGTGAGCGGCAGCATCACCTGAACATGACGTCACGCTCAACACAGATGTGTGTGTACAAAACAACACGACTGTGAGACTATGACATACAAGAAGCATTATCTTCTAAACACCCACACACACACAGATACACACAAGCCTATAGTTTAGCCACGGCTCCCAAACTTAACGACTGTTTGTGTGTCTGCTCCCTCTAATCTGCTCCACAGTAAAATATGACGCCTTCATTACCTGCTGTAATCATGACAAATTAGTCCAGCTCGACTTGTGGACGTCGTCCCATCCAGAGTTTGTCTTTTTCGTCTTCTCCTTCTTCTGCAACTATAAAAAGGTTTACATCCCATAGACTGAGAGAGACAGATTTTCTACGGCAGCTTCTGTGTCCATGTGGTTAATTTCTCTGTGTGCGCGGCTCTTTTCAACGTTGCTGCCACCCCCGACTCCCCACCACCTCCTCCTCCTCCTCCTCCTCCTCCTCCTCCTCCTCCGAGCTGATAGTGGGCTCAAACAAAAGGCGCCGTCACTGAACTCAACCCTAAACCCTCCACACTAAACACAAACACGAAGGACTCAAGTTTAGTGGATGTTTCTTCTACGTATTTCAATTACTCACTCTGTTTTTGAAGATATGAAACAACAACGACGACAATGACGATGACGATGAAGAGTAAACTCACAGTGTCTTCTCCTCCTCTGACCAAACTGCTCTGACTGATTCATAACAGATGGGTCGATTGTTTGATGCAGTTATTAATCATAGAAAATAAGTAGAGCAGATTTCCAGCCTGTGAGCAACGCTGTGCCGTGCCGAGCCGAGCCGTGCAGGATTTGTCATATTATGTGATCAAGATGGCCATGATGCATGACAACAACAAAGCGTCTCTGGTGAGATATCGACTTCAAGTCTTAGCAAAGTCACGACACTCTGTCTCTCTGAGCTCGGTCCAGCTCGTCCGACGTCGGCCCGTCACTGAGGATGAATGTCAGAGTCGAGAGTCGAACTTTCTTTTATGAATACTTTGATAAAAAAGCAGCTTGAATAAATCAGAGACAGTGATGCTACTGAGCTGTGAGAGCCTCGAGAAAAATCCACGAGATTCACTGGTCAACTTTCTTATAAAATAAAGATTTAGATCAGAAAAGATAAAACAAACTTCACTCCAACTTCTTCAATGTAAAGATTTTCTGAATTTCATCATCTCAATGTCACCTTGACTTGTTTTTCTTTTCTTTTTACTGTTCTCTTTCAAGTTAATTGATAAAGGAAGTTATCACAATGCAACTTTCATATCATAATAATATAACTTTTAAGTCGTATAACTTTATTTATACAGCTATACAGCACCCTTTTTTAAACAAGGTAACAACGTGCTGTACAGATCAAATAACAAGAGGAGGAGAAAACGGTGACAGTAATATGACACCACCCCATCCAGTGAAAAATAAAACAAAAGTAAAAGTAAAAGCCTGTGGATCATGGTATAAAAAGCTGAAAAACTACAAAATAAAACCCCACAAAATGAAAAAATAAAATAAAATAGATGCACCTCTAGTTGCCTAGGGGGTTTAAAATGCCTTTTTGTAAAAGTGAGTTTTTGAAAGTTATTAAAGAGTCAGCAGAAGTCATGGATAGAGAGATGAGGATATACTACGTATCACAGGTCATAAGTACTAATACTGGTGGGAACTCCATACAATAATCCTGCAGTGGATTAAAACGTGAGCTGCTGAGCGCGATGGTCGATAACCGGAGCTGACTCCAGTCGGGTCATAGTGAACCCTTCTCTGAGAAACAGATGGGCCTCGTCCAATAACTCTCTGCCACTAATTAGCGACAGAGTAATTGCCACATGGCCACCCAGACTAATAGTAGATGGCGACTTTGAACGCTTTCTGAAGCGTGGCGGGGACCTGTGGGTCAGGAGTAACTCAATTCACTCTCTGCTGGGCAGCGGAAGCACCATCTGCCCCCCACCCCCACCATACTGCCCCCCCACCCCTACCACACTGCAGTCTCAGCTCTGTCTGAGAAAGCTCAGGATGAAGATGGATCACTTCCCTCTCAGCGAGCATCAGCAGCTGAGCCTGTGGTCGCCGGGCCGACGCTCGCCGTCGCTGGGGGGTGGGGGTGTGGGGGGGTGAAGGTGTGACTCTGAATTGGTTATTAAGGAAGATGCAATTAGCAGCAGACTCTGGGGTCTGGAGGAGTGACCCCCATGAATCTCAATCATCTAATCACTTGAAATGTCTTGACAAGGCGTCTAAATATCCTGAAGGGGAGCGAGCGACCATCATCAATATACTGGTTTTGTTTTGTTTTGTTTTGTTTTTTGGGGAGGAGGGGGGGGGTTCTTTGCACAAACAAATAAAGTTTATGTTTATGTTTATCGATCAGACTGAGAACGGTTGCACCTGTATCTGTATTTCAACGCCATACATCGTGGCCAATATTTTCTCTGCAGTCTGAACAAAGGAAACACCACAACACAAAACCACTGTCACCATGATGCAAATAATTGATAAAATATCAATACAGTGCTTTAAAGACTTGATGTAGTATCACATAATATCTAAGCTAAGTGATCGACTCTATGCTTCTTCTACATTCATAAATAATCAGGTGTTTTTAGACCGATATCTACAACTAGAATTTCCACTAAAAAATAGGGATGCACCAATCAGATGTTACGATTGGTCCAGATATCGACTAAATAGCCAGATTGGGTTTCAAATAATGTGGTTGATCCTTGACACCGATCTATTCACTTCAATTCTTTGTTTGTGACACGTGCTACTTCATGTGTCAGCGGCAACAAACACAAAACAACAATGTTGTACAAAGTTAGTAAATAAATGTTAAAGTCAACCCTGATACCTCAATGTTTTCAAGGTTTACAGTAAAGTTTATCAATTCAACTGTGGTATTGGATCGGTATTGGGTATTGGTATCAGCATTGGGACTGAAAAAGCCAGATCTCTACTTAAAATACAGTGGAAACCGCTTATAGTGATCACGGATATTAGTAATCAACCGCTTATGGATCAAAAGGCTTTGGACAGAATCATTTCTATACAAGTGCTGTTTAAATAATTTGTTTGTAATAATCAAGAAATCAGTGTATAATGTTCAGTTTTGGTCATTTTACGAATGAAAACATTTGACAAAGTATTATCACTGGCTGTTAGTGTTGTCTGTCAAAACATGGATGAATGAAACCTATGGACTTTCTATCAGCCGCATCTTGTATTTCTATCAAGGAAAAGTTATTTTGGGATATATATCATTATGTTTTACCCACCGTCTCATTGAAAAACTATACAAATGGCATTTAGATGATGTTCTGCATAAAAAATGATTTAAAAAAATTGGTTATAGAAATCAACCGCTTATAGTGATCACATAGACTCTGGACTATAAGCGTTTTCCACTGTATTGCAATAATTTAGTGTATTGATATTTCCTTCCTTCGTCTCGATATTTGACATTTCCCTGTGTCACCTTCCTGATCCGTCTTTAATCCTGAACATCTTCAATAAACCTCAGCTCTGTGTCCATACCACACAGATTAAACACACTGTAAACACATTGATGTGTACAGGGGGGGCCACTACACTGTTGGCTGGAGGTAGAGCACGACACGGCACACACACACAGACACACACACACACAGACACACACATGTTTTAGATTACATCCCAACTTCTACGCTTTTGTCTTGACCTGAATAGAAGGAACAGAACTGAACAAGCTCAAAGATACAATTACAGTCTTTTGGTTACATGAAGTTCGCATTCCTGCGCCTGTTGTTTTATTCTCTCTATTCACAACCACCACAACTCGCCGCCGCCGCCGCTGAGCCACGGTTGCCTTCAGCCATGCAGCATTGCCCCATCTGGAACAGAGCATTTGTATCCAGGAATAAATAACCTCCCTTCTTCTTTCTTCCTTTAGATGTGTGGTAAACCTTGTCTTAAAGTCTGGAGCCTTGAAACACACAACGCAGTTTGTCATCCATCCAGTCTCCTTCTGCACGATCGACTCACTGGAGAACTACAAACTTCAACTTTCTGTCATTTCACATCAAAAAAGCAAAAGCCACAGTGAAGTGGAGAAAGGAGGGGAGGGGAGGGAGGTATGAAGTGGTCCAGAGGGTTACTATCACAGCAGTAAGGCCTAAATCTTATTAGCGTGATTGACAGGATTAGACTAACCAAGAGCCCCAACCAGCTGGATATACACTGAAGGAATAATAACAAAAAAAAAAGAGAGCAAAAAGAAAAGGGGGCTCAGATAAAAGCTTGTGAGAACTAAGAAGCCGCTCAAGAGAAGAAATAAATAAATTGTAGTTCAGGATCCCTTTGATAATGGCTAACAACTTTCTAAACAAATAGGTGAGAGAGGAGCGGAGGCAGGCCGACATTTTTCAAGTGGTTTATGCCAGAGTTTAAAAAGCAGTAATTACAGGAACTGAAAGAGTCCTGCAGAGACAAAAACAAACATCTCAAAAACACAATTTATTCATCCAACAAAACAACACTCACTCATTTTTCCGCTGCAGAGTACAGCTCTTTGATTTGCACAAAAGACAATTAATAATATCAGGCAGCAACATAATGCTTTTTCACCCTAAAAGCCTCCTAGTGACCACAGACCATATGGCTCTCTGTGTTCAGTGCAATAAATGACAAATGCTGAAGCGACACACAGGTCTTAGGTTTAAATCGCCGCAGCTCAGACACACACAGCACATGCTGCAGGATGACTGGTGGTTAATCCCGCTGCCCTGTAGTGCTTCTGTTGTCTCGTGAAGATAATGTCGACTCAAACTAAATGCAGCTGTTGTTGATGTTGTTGTTGTTGTGGATGTAAAGGGGCTTAATGGCACTGACGATGACTCTACTACTACTACCACAGAAGAGGCCCGCTATAGGACTGGTCACGTGAGCTGCCCTGACTGGGTCATGTTTGTTGTCCTTTAATGTATATCTGCACTCATCGTTTACACAGATCACAGCTAAGCCGATTTCCTTCGGTAGTAAAGTTGCTGTCCATACTAAAGACATGTGCAAATATACACACACACACGGACACAGCACATGCTTGACTGAACCCAGAAAGACTGAACATCCTTGTAAGAGGTGAATAAATATAAAACGTGACACTTTCTCCCCACAGAGCTGGGACATCTACGGCAAAAATTACTTCCTGTTAACTACTGACAACATTCCTCCTAATATTGAAATAAAAATTGTGTCATTTTGAGCATTTATCAGCAGAAAATGACAATTAGTCAAAGTTCAGACCTTGAATAATGCAAAATAAACTTAGGAAGAGTTTATAAATCAGTTTTGGTGGGATAATGTCAATGTTTAATCCCAGCAGTGGATTTTATAATCTTCCTATAAAATCAGATGTGGTTCAGGTGATCACCTATCAATGTCTCAAGAGTTGTGTTTGTGTTCGTATTGAAAACAAACTGAAATAGAATAAGTGCCATACATGTAGACTCTAAAGATGCTTTTTAAGAAACATTTGTGAAAGTTGTCTCTAACAGAATTGTTTATGCAATAGCTGGTGTGCAAAAAATAACAGTGAGAATCTGTTTTTCTGAGGCATTAAAGTTGGTTATCTGCACACACAGCAGGAGCTCTTGCACACAAAATAGCTAGAGTTTTATTTTACAGTTAAACTGCAGGTATCAACACTGGAAAAGCTGATATCACAAAGTGGCTTTGAGCAGCTAATTCTAAACAATGGCTGCAACCAGAATCCAAAACAAAGGGAGAAAAAAAAGCAGCAGCAGCAGCAGGAGGAGAGACTGGGACTGTACCAAAAGGTGAATACGGAGCAGTAACAAGAAAAACATTTCCTGCAAAGGTAACAGGCTGCTGGTAATGTTTAAGAGTCCTACTAGGGTTCATACCTCCAGCCATGGACACGGAAACCGGGGCACTGGTCTCCACAGCGCATGCAGGGCTGGCCTCGGTCCGGGTCCTCTTCCTCCTGCTGGGAACACACAACACAAACTCACTTCAGTGGCAGAAAAAACAAAACAAAACATGAAGTACAATGGAATAATAAGTTAAAGACACAGATACAGTGAGTTAGTTATAGTTAGTACACACTGTGATGGTTAAACATGGTCCTAGAAACATCAACATCATCCTGAGAGAGAGAGACAGAGAGAGGGGGTGAGTGTTTGTTTCCTCTTAAGCCACGAGCAGAATGCACTTAAGAGTCGATGTAGTTTACTGTAGCAGTGTTGGGGCTGGATTAGGGGGTGGTGGTGTATAGATAAATACTCAGTGACGTCACATAGAGTCAGTTCATGAATATGCAGCATGTATTATATCAAAATCATTAAAATTACCACTAGGCAGTTGCGTATTCTTCAAATAATGACAGAGATAGGGCATAATTATGCGTGTGCAACATAACGCACAGCGTTGCGACTGACAGCATACACAATTTGTTTTCATGCTTATGATATTATTTTTAAAGGGATACTTCATCAAAACGCTTTAGGAGTTCCAGGGGGGGTCCGGCTGGCAACGGATTTTCATATAATGGCGGCAGATAGAGTTCACTTTTGAATCGTCCAAAACACACACTATGAAACATCCATACGTCAGCGAGATTTGCTGCGAGATCCAATGGTTTCCAATGGTTTACAACGACGAACGAACATCTCGCAGCAAATCTCGCGCATGAGCACAAACATCAACAGCCACTGGAAACTACTGCTACAACAAGGATAAAAACAGAGATCAAATACATTTTTTCTGAACAACTTTTCCATGTGGCGGCTTCAGGACACTTGGGTCAGTACAGACGAGCAGTGTGGAGGTATCTGGATGTTTCATAGTGTGTGTTTTGGACGATTCAAAAGTGAACTCTATCTGCCGACTACTTTTTTTGGGGATTTCTTTTGCCAAACAGTTCCTGTGTCTTTCTGAAGACGACTCAACAGGCTGTAGTACACACACCAGGCCTGTAGTGGCGCTGTAACGCTGCCACACAAATACACCAAAAAAGTGGAAAGCTTGTGCACTGTAAACAAACTGTAAACATTACAACAAGTCGTGCCAGTACAAATATGCTGAGCGATGCTGCGTGGACGTGTTTAAGGCGCGGCATCCGAGGGAAGTCCATTGTTGTTGTTGTTACGTTACGTCACATTTTGAGTTTTAACTCAGGTCACAGGTATGAGGTGTATATGGCGCCTGTATATAAAACTTACTCATCGCATTCCAGGCAACCTTTTGTGATGTATCGTGCATGTTGACATCTCGATGACGATGAACTGAACATTACCTCAGACATCAGCCGCACACTTAATTGATTAACCTCTGAGTCTCACTGCAGCTATATTGAGTGTTTTTGAGGTGATAGTTCAGGGATAGATATAAAAAAAACATGTATAAAAAAAAGAAAAAAGAAAAAAAACAGAGCAAAGTCTCAAAAATGTCTTTTGCCAAAAGTGCTGAGTGGTGCATCTGAGCGAGCCAACAGCAACTGACCAGCTTAACAATAAACCAACTACCTCGTATCTGTGTGTGTGTGTGTGTGTGTGTGTGTGTGTGCTTGCAGACCATAGGCTGCAGACATAGGGCTCTTTTTAGAGATGAGAGGAAGGAAGTAGACACAGGATGAGAGCTGCTGCACCCTTTCCCTCTCCATGCAGCCTCCACTTTCCTTTTCTCTAATACCTTCACTGGACCTCAGCACCGATAGGGAAGTTTCTCTCTTTCTTCATCTTTCTTTCTTTCTTTCTTTGAATATGTGAAAATTTAACAAAACAACCAAAAATAACAATAGTAACAAAAAAATAACCAAAAATGATCATCTAACCATATGAAAAAGGAGTAGGAAGGAGTATGAACTTTTAATTTAATCCCAGCCCCTAATATTGCCTTTTCTCTTTTTAGCTTCCTGGTTACTATATAGGTTTGTAATAACTAATTATATTTCTAATTTAGGTATAAAATCATGAACATACTTATTATATTCAACATACACATAAATGCCTATACCTGCTACATGCACTTATGCCATTAGAGACAACAACAACAACAACAACACAAAACTCTGACGCTTTTTGTTTTCCACTCCGCTCCTCAGAGAAGGACAAAGTTTGTGCCTCATCTGTTCTGCATGTAAAAACAACAACAACAAGCTTAACCTGAAACTCACTCTTGAACATAAAGAAGACACTCTGTGCTCCGACTTCACCTCTCAACATGTGAACACATCTCACCACCTCCGTGCATAACTCTCTCACATGCACCCAGACGCTGACAGTTTAATTAGAAAAGCCATAAAATGTAGATATGTGATACAGTTAGGTGCCTGTGAATACCTGCTCAGGTCTGTGTTTTGATCTTTTATTTTTTTCCAACCACACACACAAACACACACTCACACACAGCTGCTTTAAACCACCAAAGACATCAGTATTCATGTCGAACCTGATGTTCCCATGCAGCGTTTTCTATTAAAACGTCCATGCAGTGCAGAGTCTTGCTTTGATTGGAGCAGAGCAGCGCTGGGTTTGTTTTGCTTATCTTGCTGATATCTGTAGGTTGTTGGGTTTTAAGTGCTTTAACTAATGGACTGAGAGACCACACAGATACACAAACTGGGGAGCTATTAGCAGGTTTGCACTTCTCTAACCGTAAAATTACTTTTAATGTTGTTTTTTTTCCTCCCCACAATTAGAAATGATTCAGTTTGAGAAGTTTTATGAATGTTGCTCACAGGGTGGAGGTTTTATAGGATGTACACTCACTCATGACTGCATCCAGTTTCATAACAACACAAACTAGTTAATCCAGAATAGTCCCACATGTCAAGAACTATAATTTACATGCCATTTTTAATTCCTCATAATGTGCCGCACAAGAGCGACATCCACACACACACTCAGGGATCTGACCTGCACCATGTTGTCTAATTAATCACCGCTCTGGTTATTGTTAACAGAGCCAGGTATGAAAGGTGACAGGACGGGCTAAATGAAGCGTACGGCTGATTTCTGGGTGACTGAACCTGTCGGATGTTGTTTCCTTCGAGAGGAGTTCCTGAACTGTCACACACCGACACCGTGACTGAGCCTGGCAGGCGCACACACACACACACACACACACACACACACACGACAAAATGCCTGTACACTTAACACCGGTGTACAGCTTACACACTCCAAAACACTACATTTATTAAAGTTACAGGGACTGAATGTAAACAGCCAGGAGATGAAAACACATGTGGAAACTGTAGCCGACGTGAGGCGACTACATGTCAGAATCCGACAGGGTGTTCCTGACTTTCCATTCATGGAGGGAAGAAATGAAATGACATTTTATATGGTTGTGTTTGCATCCACTCGTGTTCTCTTTGACCTGTTTTTTTAAGTGACGGCCTTGTTGATTTGTCAGAGCAGCAGATCACAGAGAAGTCTCCCTGTTTCAGAGAGAGAGATCTGTGTTCATTTCTATGTCTCTCTTTCATTTAGAGTGATAAACCATGGTGGCTGATAGGGATGCACGATAACTCCTTTTTTCGACCAATACTGATAACCGATAACTTCCTGCTTCTCTTAACCGATAACATTATTAACAGTTTATACACATACCTGAGGTTAAAGAGACCCCGAGGAGTTTGCTTTTGGTTATAAAAGAGTCTCATATTAATGTGTACCCACACTTGTAGATGGGTCCATTTTCGATACAGTAAATATATTGTTTTGTATTTATAGTTATTTTGATATTATTTAGTGGTCGACTCGCCCCGCATTTCCTGGTTTCCCGGACGCTGCCCGGCGGGTCATGGGAATAACGCCACCGGATCGCTGGTTGGCATCGTTTATGGTCGGAACTACGTGGGTATCTGATCGTCTTTGACCTCTGACTTTCGTTCTTGATTAATGAAAACATTCTTGGCAAATGCTTTCGTCTGTCCCACGGAGGCTCAGTAAAGATGAATTTACATGTAACATTACAGCTCTGCCTCTGATTTAACCAAATAATATAACCTACATCTCTACTGTCATCACAACAAAAAATATCACTCTTCAAAAATCAACATTTATTATTGTTTCATATCAATTTAGGGGGCAAATGGACTGAAGATGAGCAAAATCAAGGCAATGTTGGCTCATTATAAATGGCTCTAGTGATGTCATTATCGCACTTATCTGTGTATTTTGACTGACAATTATTGGCCGATAAATACCAGCCAATATCGGGCCGATTAATAATCATCTGATACCGATAGTTATCGTGCATCCCTAGTGGCTGATGTTGAAGCCCTTGTCTGGAGATCGTCCTTGTGAGCCTGAGCCCACCTCTGGCTGTCTAGGTTCATTTTGTGATTGAAAACAAAAGACGTCCTTCTGATCTGAGCGTAACATTATTTGTCTGTTTTCTGTCTGATCGTCTCCAGACCTCTGGGAGCTCGGTGAGATGGAGCTCTGCCTACATTAGATTAAGCGCAGCAGCATGATGATCTGGTGATGGAGTAACGGTCTGGTTTGGGTCTGTCTACACTTACAGTTTTTTTCTTTTTTTTTTTTTGATAATGCTCTCATTCTCTCCACCAGACCACAACCAACGAACCACCAACTAAAAACTGAGAGATTCTCACTCCCTTGAGGACGGACAGCAATTAAGAGTTAAGACGCACGGGTACAAATGTGACGCAATGAATAATGAAGGATTAACAATCCTGAGAAAAGCCTCAAATTTACTTGAAATGGTCCCGTTATTGTGCAAAAAACAGACAACATGAGATCACCACTGATAGTTTAACAAGGTCACACTCCAGGTCCGTTTTGGTGAATAATATTATCTTGGTAAGAAGAAATAAATAAGACGGTCTTTTCCACACCTAAAAGCAGGATGATGTGTGTTTCTGTTGCTGCCGTTGAAGTTGTGGAGGATCTCGCTGGTGGATTTTAAACAGAGCAATGATGACGGACATTACACTTAGGATGAGCACTGTGCTTTTCTGAAATCCCTTTAATCTTATTGTTTTATTTATTATGTTTCAGGGTTTCCACTCTTTTCTTGAAATCATTTTCCAGGACATTTTCAGCTGCTACAGTCTGACAGAGACATTTGTCCCTTATTTTGTACATTTAACCAGTTTGTTTCTATGTTTATTCCTCTCTCAGCCCCAGGAGTCTGATTTAAAGATGTGCAGTCTTTGGCTCTGACTTATCTATGAAATAATCTCTGACATGCTTAGAAATGATGACTAATTTATCATAGAACAATGCAAACATGCTGTTTTTTGTTTTTAAACCGCACCCAAAACAGCTGCTCCTCTATCAGTCACTCAGCAGAGGAGAGAAAACCCTCATGTTCGACGTCCAATACTCATCAACTCAAAGTGGTCTATTGTTTTTCTCGCTAGACACTTCTTTGGAAAAGAAGAAATCCTTGGTGGGGTCTGAAGAAGACAAACAGAGCTCTGCTAGCAGATCTTGTGATGTAAGAACAACTCAAGCTTTTCCAGGACATTTGACCTTTTTTTCTAATTTTCCATGATGTTTTCTTGATGCCTGAATGTTTTTACTTGCCATGAGTAGTCACAAAATTGCTTTTCATTGTTTTTTGAATAACGATTAAAGTCTATCTGTCTATGTTTGTATAGTGTGTGTATAGTATCCGTCTCTTCTATCTCTAAAACATCATACAGTTTAGAAAATCAAAGCAGAGTACGATGGAAAAGTATAAACAAGATTGAATTTACATGTTTTTGCTGCGTTGCTTGTAACCTACATCTGAAAATCATTTAATAATCTATTTCTTTTTTTATTTACTGTATTTTTGTGTCTGCATGGTGGTTTTATTCGATGAGGGTCTTTGTTTCTTCATGGGTTAATGGGTTAATATATTCATATGTTTACGCTTAGTGTTTGCTGTGCTATTTTTGGCAACATTAGAAATTATAAATAGCTTTAAAGGGTAAAGGGAAGGATTAAGGGTAGCTATTAAGCTCATAGCTTTAACCTACTATTTTTTTCAATCTTTTCAATCTATGTCTAATTCTACTACAGTATATGTGCACATGATTGAAAAGAACTATGATACTGAAGATGTCAACTTGCTTCCGATTAAAAGTCAAACTAGATTATGAGAAGGAAAGGTTAATTTAAACGAGTAGAAACCTTTAATTTACTTCTGTGTTCATGTTCTTTGATGATGAAAACACCACCTTTGAGCTCTGAACACTACACTACATCTGCTGCCAGTTCTTAACATTTCCTTGAATGTTTTCTTATCACGGCGGCAGCGTCCTACACGTCAAGGCTACACACACACACACACACACACAGACTTGAGGGTTTCATGTGTTTCCCCTCAGCGCTCCACAAACAGATAATACGCCAAGTGTTGTGACCCAACAATGAGGTCCGTCTATTGTTGTCGCTGTGAGTGAAGGATGTGATGGGAGGGGTGGTAGGAAGTTTCCTCTAAACTAAAGTGTGTGGAAGGTAAATAATACTACAAGCTTCTTTCTTTTCTTTTCTTTTCTTTTCTTTTCTTTTCTTTTTTTCTTCTAACAGTGGGGTTTTTAATCACGTGCTGCTGCCTTGGTTTTGCTTGAGCTCACTGTTGCTACCAAGTAACCGTGTAACCAGGTAATGGACGCGCTGAAAGCCTGCCAGCGTTGTTATCTGACATCAGAGGGCAACCGCACACTGCCTCCGCCGATTTACTTGCAATAATATGAGAGAATGGAAAAGTAATACAGCCGGATGATTTCATCAGAGTGGTTAGAGTAAATAAAATCAATCATTACTACAGTACTTTCCTAAATATGAGGAACAGCTCAGTGTCATTTAGGATTTGCTCCTCTCTTCAGTGTTGTGGGAGGGGGTTAAACATTAACAGGAGAGGTCAGAGGTCAGGGGCCGGCGGTGCTGAGTCGATGCTCCTCTTATAGTGAATTTGCAGACACGTTCGTTCACTTGTCCTGGCTGGAAACGCAGCCCAGGTACAGGTGTTATAATAATAACAATATCAACAAAGGCTCCGTTCCATGACAGTGACTCTGTGAGAGCATGAAACTGAAGCTGAATGGGACTCGGCCATCAATCAGTTTTATTATTTACACCTGCGTTTTTCCGACATAGATATTCAGCAACGTCATAATCTAAAGGTTTATTGGTGGAAAAAATACTGAAATCAATCACAGGCTACTACTGGCTTTAGCCCCTTGTCACTCCTATAAATTCTGTAATATTCGCCTATCCAAGGCGTACCCAAAGTAAATTGAATGCTGTTCTTGAACTGTTTGGAGAATATGGATGGGCTTGGTCTCTTTTGAAAGGTATCACTCTGAAGTTTTTCCCCAAACTGAAATAATCACTATAAGTGCTACTATCATTGAGTAATCTAAGTGGGAGCACACTGAATTAGAATGTTTTTATTCTCGCCTGAATTTTTTTGTTGCAATCAGATGCCTGAAGATGAGTGTAGCTGAGAATTTTAGCTGGAAAACACAATGGGACTACAGCATGAAGCCTTACCTGGCCCCAGTTCAAATTTGATAACAATCCTGCTAAAAATGAGTATTTTACACATGTTTTTTCTAAGTGTATATCTAGGCGTTTTCCTAAAGTTGCCATTGACAAACAATACATGCGCCAAAGTGCAGCTTTTGCAAAGTTACGCATGGAAATGGCGGTGCTGCCTTTTCCCAGGGACCGTGAATGCAGCACATCGTTCGTTTCGTAATTTCATTGGCTATTCAATGCTACAGTGTCATCGGGATCGGTTTCTATTGGCTGAAGCCATTCAGCGCTGTCGGAGGGGATGTTCCTCATACAGACACAGCCACTCATTCGCTATTGCAGGCGGCAGCCGGAGAGAGGGAGCTTGTGATTGGTCGAGTGAGCTGTCAATCGAAAGGTCAGAGGGCAGCGCCATTTTGTAAAGTGAAATAAACATTGTTTTCATGTAAACGCCGGACTTATGAGGAGAAATAAACGGATTTACTGGATATACAATGCGTAATTTCATAAGATGCAGCAGCGGGATGAGGTTATCTACCGGTACAACCGTGTGTTTTGGACTAAATACTTTACTGGATTGGATTTACTGGACTTTTCTGAATGTAACGACACCAAGTTTGTGGGGAAACCCTGTGATCCTGAGCCTGCCCTGACACAAATCGTGAGTTATATCGGCTTTTTACGAACTTTGTTAGCATGTTTATAGTCTGATTCGAGTGTTGCTGTGATGATTATATTTAGGAATGGTCGGCATATCTTTAATCACAAGAGTTTTAGCTTTCCAACGATATGTGGCATGACTATTTCAAGTGACTGGTGACATCCTCTATGACACCTCCCTGATTAAAACCCCCCCGACGGCCCGCCGGCGGGCCGTCGGAATGGCAACAGGCTTTAGTGGACACATTACAAAATTACTGTACAAAGAAAGCATGAAGTTTTGGGAATGATACAATTTGACTGCATGTTTTTTTCTGTTATAGGATCTGACTGTAGATCCATCGGATCAATAACTGTGAAACCAATAGCTTCTGCACTTTCATCCACATTATATTTTGGCTTCTGTACACCTCTGACATGTCAACATCAATTAGAAATCAATATGCTCCCCCACTCAGCCTCCTGTTATTGTACTAGCTGACACAGTTAGCGATTAGATAGACAACTATTTTGAGAATCGATTACTGTTGCTAAAGCATTTTACATCACTTTTAAAGACCTTTTCTCAATGGCTTTCAACTCAAGTTGACACAGACACCTCAACTTTTATCCTGTTATTAGTATAGCTTTTATTTGTATTTTACCTTATTTTAGTAAATATTTTTATTGTCTTGACTTTTATTGTTAATCTATGTTGGTTTCCTACTGTTATTCATATTGCTGGGACTTGATGCACTGTATTGTTTTTAAATGTGCTATATAAAGCTATATAAATAAAATTTTAGTTGAGTTGAGTTTAATAAACTATAATAACGAACTGACAACTTAAACTGTGGAGCCTTTGTGACAGCAAATCAAGAAAGGTACTATATAATTAAACTTTCAAGATAGTGTTGGAGTTCACTGACACTTTCAGTGTAATTACTGAATGTCTAAGGTGGGAACAGACATCCTGAATGTTGAAATACTGTTACACAGGAGATATGCCGCAGGTAAATTACACAATCTATATTAAACATTAGGCTATAGCAATTTTATGTACAAACCCACCAACTGGGTTCAGTAAAAGTAGCAAAAAAAAGTTACTATGATTTGCATTTACCTCATATTAAATCCACTTTAAATGTGTCTTGTACAGAAGTAAGTGTGGTATACTTGTAACTGGATTCACAGTCACTGTCTGGAAGTTGCCCAAGTGTGCTGCTGCAGAGCCAGATGTTTCATGGCCACACAGCTGTCAGCCTGGTCTGAAAACAAGCCTGTAAACTGACCATATTGGCTGCGTTATGGGCACAACTCCAACTGGAGCACGACAATTGAACACAATTGCTGCTGCGGTGGTGGTGGTGATGGAAACCTGACAAAGCCGGTATAATAATAAACACCTTCACGTTACAGCTCCCACATCCCAACCTGCTCAGGTAAGTAGTGTGATGTGGTACACGAGACCATATGGTCTTGTTTCGGTCTCAATAGAGCTGGATTTTTGTTTTATTTTTTTTACTGCAAATGTCACCCACTCACTTTGGTTTATGTAATGTAATTCAATAACTTTAAGATGATTAAAATTGTTCTACAAAAGTAGGCTTATGCTTGTGTACTGTGTAACCATCTGAAAAACCAACAAAAGCAGGTTCTGTGCTGCTGATGTGTTGTTCTGTTCAATCCAAACTATGTTTCAATTAAATATGGTATAGATTTTATATACATTTTCTTTTCTTCTCTTTTTTTTTTAAGTTGGGGAATAATGTAAATATCAAGTCACATGATTATTATGAGAACTGGCAGTGAATACAGACATGGTCCTGATTGAAAATGGTCTCAGTCTTGGACTTGGTCTCGGTCTCGACCCCCTCAAAGTTTTGGTCCACTCTGGTCTTGGTCTTGACTCTGTCCCGGGTTAGGTGGTCTTCCTTGACGACAACACTACAGGTAAGAGACCTATGACGTAGTCTGACCCCTCCTGTCTGTCTGCCTACACCTGGGGCGCCTGAAATGACTCAAGATACAAAGAATGCAGCAGGGCTATCTACTGCTATAACCTCTTCTATATTAAAATAAATAAATACATACATAAAACAACTTAGCACACTTATTGTTAAGTGTAGTGGGGGGTTTTGTTGAGGTCAATTCACCGACACAAACGCCAGGTGAAGGTGGGACCAAGTTCCGCTGAGTGCTGTTTGTTTCTGTGTTGGACTTCTTGAATACGACCCCACAAGTTCATGAGGACAAACACAAAACAGTAACGATAACCGTTCAGTTTGTGTCGTGCCAAACAATAATAATAATAACAATACAGCATGAGAGATCATTAACGTTACACCAAAAAAAAAAAAGAGTGGTGTGAAAGTCATTAAGAAATCAACGTGAGGCGGAAAAACCCGACACTTACCGAGCGGTTCGACCGTCGCTTCTTGGATCCGCGCAGGAACATGATGTCGGCGGTTGGGACGTTAGAAAAAAATAAAAATCCTCCGTTTCCCGGTGGAGTAACAGACGAAAGAAGGGAAGAAACACAGGAGTGAGGATAATGGAAATAAACACACAAACTACATGATGTTCCTCTCTCACACTGTCCCGCACTCCGCCGCCTTGCCTCGGCTCGGCTCGGCTTGGCTAACTACTTTGGCAACTCAACCGACAAGCTAGCTTAACTGAAAAATTACACTTCCGGTACGGCTTTCAAAATAAAATACAACATAGCCTTTATGTATGACTTTACTTGGGCAAATGTAAATTCAAAGCCAAATTAAGAAACAAATGTGGCATAAATATAGATAACAAAACGTAAATAGTCAATATATTAAATATAAAACTCTTCTGCGTCGAAGTGGGACCCAGTCCCCAGTTTTATTTTGAAGGTGCAGTCTCACAACAAACATCCGGGCAGCACCTAACTAAAACTTGACGAAGCTCCAACTTTACCTCCTGTCCCAGACCTGAACACAGTCAGTCACCTAAAGTTGTGGCTTTTACTTCACCTTACCTACACGGAAGTTGACCACTTAAATTATAAATCCCTCCTCTATTGACCCTGCTCTATAACTCCCACCTACATGTTTTTAATCCACATTGTAATTAGTCTTTATTTATCCATCTGTACAGTCTGCACTGTGGAAACATTCAACATGGGAGGAGTCAGTGCCTGTAGTTTTTTCCCCCTAAGTTATGAATAAATATCTGATAAATAAAATAAATATTTTGACAAGGGAATACAGACAAACGCTGCCTGTACAACTAGGTTTTTGGGAGAAAGTTATTACAAAAGCAGGGCTGCTACAGCAGCAGCAGCAGCAGCAGCAACATGGGGAATTAGTTTGATGACAGTCAGTTTGACCCCAAACAAAGGATTATGCTTCCACTGTAGGTCTTTAAAATGGGTAATACAGTGGGTATTGCAATTGAAAGGCAGAAGCACCACGGCGGAAAAAAACAAAATAAGAGAGGATTTTTGTTTTTTTTTATATAAACGCAGTGTAATCTCAAAATGAAAAGAGGGGAACAGCGTGTATAACTGCGAGAAGATTTTCAGATGAGATTAGAGAGCACAGAGATGCATGCTGCACAAGGTCAGTCAGGATCCTACCACAGAGAGGGAGGACTAAGTAAAAACAGAGCATTTCCTGATCATATCTGAACACAAACAGTCTGATAATCCTAAAACAAACCCCTTCCACAACTGTGTTGATAATTATTTCACTGTTAATTCCCCCAGCAACAGATGAGACAGGAGGCTTGCACAAGCAGCTCATCCCAGTTAATAACAGTCTGCTTCCATCTAGTGGCAACCTGATAGAAGACATGTTAAATGAAAGCAAACACATCCAGACTCATGCGAGCAGAGGAGGTCGCTGTTGAGTAAAAAGCTGCAGGATATGGCAGATTACTGTACAATTTAAGCTACAAAACAGATTTCCTTTGCAGTAACAATGGCTTTTATTTCCCAAAGCATGGCTGCTTTT
The DNA here is from genome assembly GCF_045865225.1 of Trachurus japonicus. Lineage (NCBI taxonomy): Eukaryota > Metazoa > Chordata > Actinopteri > Carangiformes > Carangidae > Trachurus > Trachurus japonicus. The sequence goes on from NC_140913.1 coordinate 30,878,104, forward strand.
CAATTTTGAAATGACAAACCGCAGTAAAGCTTGTTAGAAAAAAACAAAAAATAAAAAACAAGGCACTGTTTAAGTTGGACAAATAACCACCAAAGGAACAGTTACACAACATATTAAAACTGTGATATTCACAAAATAAAATTCCAACTGCTAATTCTCTCTGTACTGTATATTCATTTTCTTTTCTTTATCTGCTAAATCCATTCAAAATATATAGATTTTATTTTAAAACTGGACTGTACTACTACTGGACTGTAAAAAGTGACAGCAGAGAAACACTTTGCATTTTAACAATGCGTTACAAATGTAAGAAGAAGAAAAAACAAAACAAAAAAAGAAACACAACCTGAGCAAGAATCAAAGTAGACAGGTAAAAGTGGAGGATGACACCGACTAAATAATGAACACGTGGTTGGTAGTTTGACAGCAGGCCACTTCAAAGAGATTCAGGAATAAAGGATGGACATGATGAAAGAACTGGTTAATGTGAATGTGAGTGAGATTTTAAGGCTCTGTAACACACAGGACGCACTCCGATTAAATAACAGACTCGCTGTGAGACCGCGCCGACATTACAGAAATCATCAAACCCAAGAACAACACAACACAACACAACACAACAACAACAACGATGTTAAACAATTCATAAAGCACCGATTCAAGTGTCAGTTACTTCTCCAAGTGACACAGTTACTACTTAATACAGCAGATGTGTATTAGACAAGCGGCTTGACGACATCAACCAAAGTTTTACATGTTTTCCTGTTATTTTTTTTTTTTACAGTTTCCCTTTTTTTAATGGTGGTACATTGAGGTTGGACTAAAGGGGGCGGGGTCGGTCGGTGGTGGTGGTGGTGGTTCTTGTGTGTGGTAGACAAGGTTTTGTTTTGTCCGACATGCAGGCACAGGTGTACAGTACTGTACCGCTCACTCTGGCTACGTCATCTTCTTCCTCTCCGGCGCGGCTCTAAAACACATCTCTTTTTCACCGTACAGTGGCGCATTAGCTTTAACTGTGACCTGTTTCATTTTGTCTGTCCATCGTCCTCTCTGCTCCACCCTTAACCCTTTACTTCTGCACATGTGGTCTTGACAGAGGCACATGTGTCTTGGGAGTGTTTAAACTCTGTCGTCTGCAAAAAAAAAAAGCAAAAACAAAGAGTCAGTTTTCAAACAGGATATTCCACAAATATTTGTCTTATTTCTAGTCAAAACAAATCTCATTATACTTAAAATAAGAAAAATCACATTTAAAAAGTAGCTTGTTTTTAGACAGTTTTTACTTCTTTCAAGCATATTTTTACTTGAAAGTAGTAGAAAAATCTGATAGTGGAGCAAGTTTTTCTTCCTTATTACAAGCACAAAAAACTTGCTTTCACTGGCAGATTTTTCTACTTATTTCAAGTGAAAATTAGTTTGAAACAAGTGAAAATTATCAAAAAACAAGTTCATTTTTAGGTGATGAGTCTTATTTTACAGTAAGTGGAAAGAGGTTAGTTTTGACAAGAAATTAGACATTTTGACAAGAAAAAGGACAAATATTCTTGGAAAGATTTTGAGTTTTTGCAGTGAAGGGATGTAAAATACCTCTTAAACATTTTGCTTACAGCAGCGTTACAATGCATAACCATCAGATGGCTAATAAAAGCCAGACCCTCCTACTTATGATGTGTGGATTCAGAAAATATGGGACATTTACCAGATGGAGCCAATTATATATTCATTAAGACTTCAGAAACCTATTTTTATTAAACGATGGAAACCTGTCATAGCTCTGCTAATACAATACGTTTGTGGCATAAGACTCTTGATCAGGTACTAAACACATTCACACCATCACACCATGTCATTTGATACCTAGAGTGAATCTCTCTCCTTTTATTTCTTTATTTATTCCTTCAAATTATTATTGTATTTATTATTATATTTTTGTCTTTTTCTCACTTTAAATCTGTGTAATTGATTTTATGTTCAAATTATTATTATTTTATCATACTGCTTTATTATACAACTCTTGATTATAAGTGTTAAGATAATGTGCAGCTGTAAAAAGGGAAAAAATGTACAGTATATGAAGGGAAATGGATTTGTCATGTTACCATTGTGAAATAATAATAAAAAATTAAGTTAAAAAAACAAAACAAAGAGTCAGACATTAGAGAAATCAGATTATAGGTCATGAACAGCATGAAAATGAGTGTGTGTGTGTGTGTGTGTGTGTGTGTGTGTGTGTGTGTGTGTGTGTGTGTGTTGCTCTCACCGGTGGGAGCTGCTGTGTGCTGCCTGTTGCTCCTGACGACCAGGAAGACGGTGTAGGTATCATAGGCAAACAACAGCCCGGCAACCAAACCAAATACCTGCGAAAACAACAACAAAAACAACTGATAAAGAATAGACGTCATAGCGAAGCAAAGTGAAGATGACAAGTGTTTGAAAATGTCAGAATCTCTTTCCTGTTCACACCACAAGAACTTTAGTCCCAAGTGCAAATTACAAAACCTTCTCCACTTTGAGAAATCCCCGACTGGGGAAAAAATCCCTGCAATATTTCAAAGAACAAAGTCAAAGTACATGTGGTTCATCGTACATTAACAAAATGACGTGCCTAAAAAGTAGTTCATGTTGTGTTTACATGAGCAACAAGGAAAGTTGTAGTGGGAAATTTCCCTTTAATCAACAACACACATCTCCCTGATGTCATACAGCACAGAATAAAAACTGAATAAACTAACAATAGTAATAAATATAAAATACATATTATTATAACCTTTATTTAACCAGGTTTGTCCCATTGAGATCCAAGATCTCTTCTGCAAGAGAGACCTGGCCAAGAATGGCAGCACACAGAGCCGACTCAAGACATAAGCAAACTAAGCACCTGCTTGGGGCCCCGTGACCATTGGGGGGGCAACAAAGGGCAAGTAACTTTTTGAAATTGTAGTGCGTAACTTCTGTCAACCCTTGGAGAAACTCTGCGTAATTAGAAAAAACTTTAATTGTTGTTACATTTCAAATTGTTGTTGCACAACCAAAAATTTTAAAGAGCAGATGATGTGTTCACAGTAAATGCATTGTCTCTTGGTTTATTTTGTCACTTTTAGTCGACCTAGGTGACATTCAGTATTCCAGTACAATATCAATTTAAGTACTAAATGTAAATCAACCGCAGGCTGCACTTTTAGCTGAATTTGGTGCCATTTCAGAATAAAAACCATAGATGGGTAAAAACCTGCCAGGATATGATGATTCCTAATGACAGATTAGCAAAATGAAATAGTATTATTAGCAGTAATAGAGGGCACCAAAATAAAGATTTTGCTTCGGGCCTCATGGAGGCTTGGGCCGGCCCTGGCAGCACATGAAGTTTCAACACAGTAGTCGCATTAATCATAGACGAAAGATTTGGCTGAATATCACTAAACCACAAAACATAGAAGAAGTGTAACTCAGTATAGTTACTATGTGCATGTTCTGCACATTTTGTAATGCCACTTCCCTTCCTGCTCATTTGCCAAATACCTCATTCACTATTGCTAGAAAGTAGTGGCTGTGTTTTTAGCTACTGCATGATAAAGTCAAACACAAATTTGAACCGTCACAGCCTTTGGGACAACTCTGAGGGAAAAGGCCGAGCCTCTGAACCAGAGGACATTACGGTATGTGGTGATGGATTATTGATTCAGTTGGAGGAAACTTTTCTGCAAAAGTCTTGTGGTTTGCACTCGATGTTCACAGGAAGGAAATGAGACATAGATTTAAGTTGATACACCACTCCTTGGTCTTACACATGGCAGCTACAAAAAAAACCAAGGAAGCCACGGTTGTCAAAACAAACAATGAATGATGATTACGAGCAATTTCAGAATTCAATGTAAAAACGCTCAGACTGAGTCAGAGCGGATCGACTGACCCCGCCTGCGATGCGAGGGCCGTCCCCGGCTCCTCCGATGACAGTGATGAGGGAAGTGATGATGTAAGCCAGAGTGCCGATACCGGCCCGGAAAAGATCCTGCACAGAGAAGCAGCAGAAGTAGAAGATTTTGCAATTGTGCATACAAATGAGTGTACGTGTATGTGTTTGTGTGTCAAGGTTGTCACAGTTTTAAAATTTTCATTCGTTTTTATTTTCGTTCAGCTTGCTTTCTTATTTCCGTTTAGCTCAACAAGTGATTAAGCAGTTTTTGTTTAGTTTTAGTTTTTGAGGAATTGATGAGTTTTATTTGAGTTTTTATTTAGTCTTAGTCTTAGTTTTTCAGGTTTTAGGAGAAAGCCTCTGTCAGACCTCTGAAGATGAACTTCCAATTTGTGGGATTTTCCCTTTTAGTTGCATCCCATAAATGTTACCATCAGTCCTCATCATCACGTTACATTCACGCTTGTGATGGGTCGTACTCGAAGTCTGTGGCGTTTTCTTCCTGCAACTTTAGCCATCTCTAAGAAAACTAAAACTATAAGCTAAGGTTATCTGCAGTTCAGTTCAGTTTTAGTTCGTTTTGCATTGTTCATTGTAGTTTTTATTTAGTTTCTTCGTTTTGTTTGTTTTTGGAAAAATAGTTTAATTCAGTTTTCTACTAAAAACTTATGCACATCTACGAAGGCAGACAGGTGTGTACACTGTAGGAGAAGACCAGCGCGGTCAAACGATTAGATCAAAGGAGGCTCTCACACACCGTCTGAACTTGCATTGTAGTTTTAATGAAAGCTCAATGTTTCGGTCCCTTGGACCTTCGTCAGGGAAGTGGCCAGCTTCAGGACTGTGCCGGACAACATCCACTGGACCCCGGAAACGGTCAGGAACATGTAACCTGACGAAGCTCCGAGGGACCAAAACGTTGAGCTTTCATTAAAACTACAATGCAAGTTCAGACAGTGTGCGGGAGCCTCCTTTGATCTATTTCAGTTTACTAGATTATTTTTTCACTGCTAGTTTTAAGTTTTAAGTGCTAGCGCTGTCCCGATTCTCAGAATATTAAATTGAGGGACAAATTTAAGGGCTGTATAGCCTAAATATTGAGATTCTCCAACACCTCACTTGGGAGCAAGGGCTACCCAGAATGGAGTATTTTCTTTGTTAATAGAGATATAAATATTACAAAAACCATTGTATTATTTTAGTTTAGGCCCAGTCCAATATGGATTATTTACCTCATTGTTGCTTAACATTTATTTTTTTATTTTACGATCTTGGCCAGTGCGGACATGTTGCTATCGTTTAGTTACAAAATGGTCATTTTTCTCAGTGGTAATGTAGTTGTTCAGTTGTTTTATCAAGATACAGCCTACGTAAAATGTTCTAAGATAACAGCTAATGTCATCTCCCGTAGCCGCAGCGTTATCTGACGATAGTTACAGTTCGTGTTTACCTTTCAATAAGCCGTGGTATGCGGTGACTTTCAGATGAATATGTCTGTGGTTTATGGTATTTATACAGATTATTTGTTTGAATATCAACTTATAACTAACTCAACTCACTGACATATCTGCATTTAAGGGGTGTCCCATTTCTAAGTTACAAAATAGCACATAACACTTGGTTTTGAGGGCTACTAAGATTAAAGGTTGAGTCTGAGGGTTAAAATAGAAATTGGAATTCACCCTTAGTCTTAGTTTTAATTAACTATAATAACCCTGGTGTGTGTCACTTACAGTCCAGACCCAGTTGACCACTTGGATCTGTTTGTCGATCTCCATCATGAAGAGGAAGAAGAAGACCATGGAGAAGATCATGGAGAAGATGGCGACAGTGGAGTAGCCTTGATACACGGAGGCAGCATAGCAGCAGATGATGACAAAACTCAAAAACTAAGAGCGATAAGAGAGAAAGAGGGGGAGGTGGTTAAAGACAGTTAAAAAAAAGAGACATTAAATATCACAAAAAAAACTAACAGATGCTTCCTACAGTAAATTCCTCCTATGTGTGTTTTGACTTCAATGACTTGATCAGCTCCAGGTCAGCTGACAGAGCGACGGCCGTCTGAGCGCCCAGCGGCCATGACAGTAACAGATCTGTGTCCACTCAATAGCCGGGGCCAGACAGACAATAAATCAGTCCAACAAAGCCACCACTGTTTCATTTACTCCACTTCACAGTTCACAATTCAACAACCACATAATAGTTGGAACTTTTTTTTTTTTGCCAAGAAAAACTCATTTTCTACACAAATATACTGAGACGAGATGGATTGATCACATTGCTGCAGCCGCAGAGTCTATCAGTCAGTTTTATCACATGGTGCTTTCTTGTTAGATAAAGAAACAAGATCGTGTTGTAGTGTCGTTCCATAAGAGGGAGAAAAGCCCGCGTGCATTCTTCTCTGTGAATGCCACTGAAACGCTGCCAGTGTGGAAAAATCATAAACTTATGCAGCCTACGAGTCAGAAGCTGCTGCTGCTGCTGTCAAAGTGTGTGGGAAGATGCATTCACACAACAGGGGCATGCTCTATCTGTCTAACTGGACACTTTATTAGGAGAGACACACACACACACACACACACACACACACACACACACACACACACACACACACACACACACACACACACACACACACACACACACACACACACACACACACACACACACACACACACACACACACACACACACACACACACACACACACACACACACACACACACTGCTGCGGGGAAGGGCCTCCCTTTGGCTCTACAGAAATAGCCTCAGTACTTTGTAGCAGGAATTCCACAAGATGCTGGAAACTTCCCTCTGAGAGTCTGAGAATCACTAACAGTGTGGTGTTTAAAGGGATACTTCACCCAAAATCGATAATTCACCAATTTTCTACTCACCGTCATGCCAAAGAAGGGTTTGGAGAACTTTCAGAGTCATCAAAACGCTTTAGGAGTTCCAGGGGGGGTCCGGCTGGCGACGGGTTTTCATATAATGGCGGCGGATAGAGTTCACTTTTGAATGGTCCAAAACACACACTATGAAACATCCAGATACCTCCATACTGCTCGTCTGTACTGACCCAAGTGTCCTGAAGCCGCCACATGAAAAAGTTGAATGTGATCTCTGTTTTTATCCTTGTTGTAGCAGTAGCTCCCAGTGGTTCTGTTGATGTTTGTGCTCATGCACGAGATTTGCTGCGAGATGTTCGTTCGTCGTTGTAAACCACTGGATGTATGATGTAAACACGGAAGAACATCTCGCAGCAAATCTCGCACAGCCACTGGGAGCTACTGCTACAACAAGGATAAAAACAGAGATCAACTTAATTTATTCCCAACAACTTTTCCATGCCGCAGCTTCAGGACAGTCGGGTCAGTACAGACGAGCAGTATGGAGGTATCTGGACGTTTCATAGTGTGTGTTTTGAACCATTCAAAAGTGAACTCTATCCGCCGCCATTATATGAAAATCCGTTGCCAGCCGGACCCCCCCTGGAACTCCTAAAGCGTTTTGATGACTCTGGAAGTTCTCCAAACCCTTCCTTGGCATGACGGGGAGTAGAAAATTGGTGAATTATCGATTTTGGGTGAAGTATCCCTTTAATAATGCTGCTGGAAGTTGCCATGTAAAGATGTCAGACAGACAACACAGTGACAGGGAGGCTGTGGCATCTAAACAGAGGTTATTACACCCCCACAACCACCAGACACTGGGCAGGTTGTGTCCGTGGATTCGAGGCGTTGGTGCCAGATCGTGACCTTGATATCTGCCGCCTCAGCAGAAACCCTGTGTCCACTCACAACTCACTGCAGCCTCCGATCTTCCTCTCATCTCTTTCTCTTCTGACCTCTCTCACTGATCAGTTTGTTTTCCATCTGCAGAAACACTCAAACCAGCCCATCTGCTGCTGCCATCTGATTGGTTTGACTGCACACAGGTGCACAGATGTTCAAATAAAGTGTATGACATCTGCAGGAGCGGAAACTTAGCTACAAGTCCTATAGCCTGATGAATGCTTTAATTATTTAATGCAATATAAGAGAGCAAATAGCATTTACTTCATATTCAATTTACTGTGAGTCAAACAAGGTAAATCAACAAACTCTTTCCATTAAATCTTTTGCATCTTTGCTTGATAAGTGATGTTATCATGTGCTATAACTGCATATTAGTAGCTCCCGGTTTCGCTTTCTAATGTTTATTTTAACTCTTAACACGCAAGCTATTTTGGCAAAGCCATATGATACCGTGCAGGTATCATATCAGCATGTGACCTTTTATTAAAGTGGATAATTATCTCATCTGCACTTACTGTAACACTTATCTGCTTCCTTGTGAGATAATTTTATTCTTGGAATTAAAAACGGCCTCTGATTTGGATGTGTAGTTTTAAAAAAGCACATTCTGCACATGGCTGTGTTTTATTCTCAGACACAGACAGACAGACACCTCCAGTGGTCAGTGTCAAATCACTGCAGTCCATATGATACACACATGATGTAACTGACACGACGACGGACGACACCGACGCCAGCCCTGCATCTGTCAGTGCTGCTGCTGCTGCTGCGGCCTCACCCTCCCTTCGCTCACAACTGTTACACAAACGCCGCAGCCAGATGCATCAGTAGTTCGTGTGTTTTCGAGACTGGCACAAACTGCCTCTGTGGAGTAGCGGGGCGGACGGACGGACGGGGCCCCGAGGTCCCGCACAAAGGAGCCTCTATTCAGGCCGGAGCCGGCTGCTCTGAGGGCAGCAGCCGTCACACACACAGAGAGAGAAACACCCACTACACTACAGAGTCCCGCAGAACAAGAAAGAAAGGCTCAGAGATGTTGACACCTTTAGACAGCAGCAGATCTGTTTGCACGACTCGGCTTCTTTTCTTTTCTTTTTTTATAAAAGATCCTCAACTAGGATCTATTCACATCAGTACTGTACTACTGCCCTACAAAGGCAAAGTGCAGTATCTGTAACTGAGAAAAACAGCTTTTTGTGTTTTTTATTGTCAGGTTTAAGCATCAAATTATGAATAACTACCAAGTCTATAAGTGATTAGATAAAGGTGGACTGAATTAAATGTATTTTGTAGTTTGTCTTTTTGACCAATTTTGACCGTTTTATAGCAGATAACTGCACTTTTGCCTTGGTATTAGCTACAGATACGGCACTTTGCCTTGATTTCACAGTGCTTTTTTGGATGGACAGCAAAAATAAAAAGCCCAATAACTCTGGAAATTTTGAAGAGAGATTGAAGAGAATACTGTATGCCACACTTTTGATTGGTCATTGGCACTTTGCCTTTGTAGGGCAGAGTAATAATGAGCCGCTCTTCTGCCCAGAGAGAGAGAGAGAGAGAGAGATTGTTGTGAACTGTTTGGCTAATTATAGTCGGCAGCAACACGAGAGCCAAGATGTAGTCCCGTTGTGCAGAGGCACCCCCAAACAGCAACAGTTGCTAGGGAAGTCTCTTACATTTTGAGGCGGTTTTTGCTGCGGCTCACTAAAGTGTATACCATGTGTGCTGAGAGGAAGATGGAAAGGTCGGTTTCATCACTCCTCTTACTCAACATCTATTCATTTCAGTCTTTCCCTCTCCCTCCCTCTTTCTTTCTTCACGCTACTTTTCTTCCTCCCTTTCTTCTGAAGAATTTTCTATAAGAAAATTAGAAAGAAAATAGTTTGCAGTCTCTTTTACATACATGCATTAACAGGTGGTGAGGTAGAAAATTAACTCATGACTCATCCTCACTTATCTCTACGGGTTTAACTGTGCTCCATGACAAAACAGATATTTGCACTAGATGGGTGTGACTGTGACACGCTCAAATTGTTCAAGTGTGGTCATGTCAGTGACATTTAGGATAAAAAAACAACAGAGAGAGAATAAGTCTACATGTCGTTCAGCAGGGCATGGAAACATTCCTGCAAAAAGTTGCTGACAGTGCATGAAGACATTTCTCCTCCAGACTTTTGGTTCACTGTACAGCAACTGGAGGATTTGACTGTCGGTATTCCTGCCGTCGTCTTCCCAGGGGTTAAATATCCTATTTCCTATTTGATTGGACATAATAAGCAGTAATGACATTTGACTTCCTGTTTCACTCCCATAGCCCTCACTGGCTCACTCCCTGCTCTGCAAACTATTTCAGACATCCAGCAGCATCACAGACGACTTCCTTCAGTGAAGTCAAGTGCCCAAGTTTGGGGAAAAGCAAACAACACAAACTCATGGAGGAGAGTCGTACGTGTGTCCGGCGAAAGCACAAAGTTATCCTTGAATGAGACGTGTGTGTGTGTGTGTGTGTCTGTGCTGCTAAGTAATTCACACATCCTTTGTTCCTAGGGCCAAACTTCTCACACAGTCTGGAGTTTCCATTACATCCAGAAAAAAAAAGAAAAGAAAAGGGAAAAACGTTAAGAGTGGGTGGACCGACTGACCACCAGCATGTGAGAGAGAGGCTGCTTTATAATGAGCTCGCTGCTGAGTTATGAGAGCAGAGCTTTTCATCACCGACACAAAAAGCTTCCCTCAGATTTTGGAAACTGAGAGTGAGTAACAACATTGTTTTACAGTAACTTGACACATGTTACTAAACTCTAACGCATGAGGAGGAGGACGTGATAAACACTCACTACAAAAACGCACAGGTGGTGGAAGAAGTATTCAAATGACTCACTTCTGTAAAAGCACACTATTGTATAGTCCTGCACTCTGTAGCTGCACTTAAAGGAGAATTCCGGTCATTTTTGACCCCTAAATCGTTTTCCTGATGGTCACCCAGTGTTGATGCAGGCAAACCGGAGTAACCCCATGGCTACCCGGAGCTAGGGATAGCGACAACGCCCATGGGGGCAATTCTTTCAACCACAACAAACACTCATAAAACAATCAAATATTTATGGTACATGACTGGAATCCTTAGAGACACCACTGAACTCATATAGTGTACAGTATAAACAGTATTAACTTTGTGTTTCTGCATGTCCCTCACCTCAGATAGCCGAACTCTGAAACATCCTGGAAAGACATTACTATCCGATCACAGAGCGCCTGCTCTCCCCGCCACAGAAATAAACACTTTTTCCTTGTTTTGATGATTTCTTTACAAAAATAAATGGTCAAGCAGTGCAGTGGTGATTTCCAAAATATCTCTGACCATTTATTTTTGTAAGGAAATCATCACAACAAGGAAAAACACAAAGTTTATACTGTTTATACTGTACACTATATGAGTTCAGTGGTGTCTCTCAGGATTCCAGTCATGTACCATAGATATTTGATTGTTTTTTCAGTGTTTGTTGTGGCTGAAAGAATTGCCCCCATAGGTTAGCATTGTCACTATCCCTAGCGCCGGGTAGCCATGGTGTAACTCCGGTTTGCCTGCATCAATTTTAGTCGCGTTTTTTGCTCCCCCCAACACTGGGTGACCATCAGGACAACGATTTAGGGGTCAAAAATGACCGGAATTCTCCTTTAAAGTTACAGCATGTGTAACTGTTTCTAAGTGAAGTTTAACAAGTCTAACAATATATCATGCATTTTTATAAATCCATGACAGAAAAAGCATAAATGTGCAGAATTAAGTGCAACAACCTCGAATTAGCACCAAATAAAGTTACTTTAGTTACGCGTGTTAAAGAATTAAGTACAACAACCTCAGATTAGCACTTTAATAAGTAACTTCAGTCAAGTGTAGCCTACTGTCGGCCTATGTAAAGAATTTAGGGTCAAAGTGACTCATGTGTTAAGAGAAACAAGCCACTGAGACATGCAAACAAAGGTAATGAAGTGAAAATGTCGGTCAAAGACGGTATAAATACTTTAATTTTTAAAAGTATTCCCAGAAAAGGAAGTGGTCACACAGTTTGCACGCTAACCTATTTATGATTGGGACCAAGGTGTTTTATCTGGTGGTTCTGTTTCCTCCTGTGTGCCAGATGTGCAAAGGTGTACTGTAAGTTTATTTCCCTTTATAGCCTACTACTGTAATAGGAATGCGATGTCCATTTTCTCTTCTTTTCCATATTTGGGTCTTCTTCCTCTACTTCCCTTCCTTCCTACAAATAGTAGTAGCTATACAGCCTCTCTGGTAATGAGGAGTTGACCCCCCCTGTCACCTTTTCATGTGCCATTAACACTCAGCATTTGGCTCTTTGGTGTCAAAAAAAGAGAAAACAGTGGAGCACATGTGACAGGTGGAAACCCTTAACCCCCTCAGTTCATGATCCTTCAACCCCCCACCCACATGCTTCTCATTCCCTGCTGACCAGACGAACACATTGCATTAGAAAGCACTTGTAACATTTTAAATCCAATCAATAAATAGACTATACCACTTTAAATTTTAACATCTATCAAATATTGATACAGGTTGCTTGAGCAAACCATACACATACATACACACACACACACCCACTCTGTACACACTTCAGGAAAGAAAAAGAAAAACTTACTACTTCACCCGCCAGAATCATCCCTTTCTGGGTCCTCACGTAGCCTTTCAGCCGCCCCACGCAGTTCTCCGCGGTGCTGGGGGTTGTATCAGCCATGTTTTTAAACTAATAACTAACTTATTACACCGACGGAGAGTCGATTTAGTCGAAACAACCGACAATTAAGAAAAAAAGAGAGAGAGAGAGAGAGAAAAAAAGCGAAAGTTTTCCCGAGGGGGGAAGGTAAGTAACGTAGACCTGCTGCTGCTGCTGCTGCTGGTGCTGCTGGTTGCTCTGTGCTGCTGCTGGACGTTGTGGGGTTATTTTTTTTTCTTTCCTCCCCCCTCCACAACTCGGATGAATCAACTTCTCCGAAAGAAAAGTGTTGGTGTGAAGCCCTGGTTGATCTTAGTCACTCAGCACCGCCACAGACACAGTCGCCTTGTACAAACTGCTTTCGCTCCAGGGACAGACAGAGAGGGTGGAGCCCAGGGAGACTTGACAGAGGGGCGTTGGCTTGTTCTGGTCCCGGGAGGAGCGGCATGCCAAGCGGGCAGCCAGCCCCCCCCCCCCCACACCCCGCCCCACTTACCCAGACGCGGCTGCCGCTCCCACTAGTCCTATATGGCTGCTGCAGAGTGCAGACCCGGAGACCTGCACAGTCAGACACCTTGGTTCTTTGCTACAGCGCCACCTGTTTTGTATTGAATTGAAAGTCTTTATTGTTTACTCCCGTGGAAATTCATCTTTGGCCTCATACAAGATAAAAGAGACATAGTAGTCACAAATATTCACAATAAAATACACAAAGACACACAAGAGCTTCACGCACCTTTCCCGTCTGTTGAAAAGCATAAAAAAGATCCAGCTGGGTAAGTAAATAAATAAATAAATAAACAAACAGCTCTCAATATCAAAGTCACCTGATCCTGGTTGATTCACCAATTTGCTAAAGGGATAGTTCAACATTTTGGCAAATTTTCCTATCACCATAATCCCTATAGTCATAGCAGTAGGTTCATCACCTTTAATTATCGGTGCATGTTGTTTTGAGATCCTCGGGGCAGAGACGTGACCTGCACCACGCTAGGAAATTATCACGTAACATTACACATGAAGCAAATACTCAGAACTACTTGCACTTTTGAAATCCCTCCACCCAGAAGCCGTGTTTGGAAAGTAGTTCCGGCTGCATTTGCCTCTAAAACAACTCTGTCTCGTAATGTTACATGATTATCTCATAGCGTGGTGAATGTGCAGGTCACAACGTGTCCACCAGAGCGTTGTGGAGTTGTTGGATTGTGTATTTGAGGAGTTTGATGAGGGACAGGGGACCTGTACCGTTCACCTCCATTGTGTTCACTGAGCAGCTCACGTCTCTGCCCCGCCGATCTCAAAACAACATGCACCGATAATCAAAGGTAATGAACCTACTGCTATGACTATAGGGATTATGGCGATAGGAGAATTTGCCAAAATGTTGAACTATCCCTTTAAGTTAATGAAACCGAGATACTTTTGATACTGTGTGCTTAAATTAAACAGAAATAAAATTATAGGCTATATGTGTGTGGGCCAACGTGTTCATAAAATATAAAATGTCATACTTTTGTGGAAACGTTGGCCCACACTGTCAGATACATTTTCGACAAAAACTTTTATGACATTAAACGAACAATGTGATTCACGTTCAATACTCATGTTCCTACTGCCATCCATATTGTCCATATTTCGTAGCCTATCTGTCATATTCTGTACCCATTAGCATACAAAACCAATAGTAACCCCATGCAATAGAACATTTAAAAGCATTTTATTTCATTATAGGCTATTTTAAAAAAGTTTAAAAGTGTTCCAAGCTTCACAAACAATTCGATCTTGGCGTTTTTTTTGGATTTTGCCCTGTCAAAAAACCATAGTGCAGGTCCAGACTGTGCAGTTGCAATTTTACAGCCAAATACTAGGTGGCATAAAGGGGTCTGATTGAACGTGCGGGTCCACAAGTGTGGGGGTCTGACTGTGCAGGTCTCCGGGTCTGCAGCCATATCCGGGCACCGCTGCTTTGCCCTCCTCACCTTCAGGGGCCTCACGGAAACTCCACAACTCTCAAGACTTGTTGCAACAAAGGTTTCCTTCCTCCCCTGCTGTGCCAGTTTTAACTCTGCACAGAGGTAAGATATATAGGGCTCCAGACTAACCTTTGTGCAGTGGCCCCTAACTTAAAATTTTAGGAGAGCAACCAGACAGGGTAAACACCATAAACTGACTTGGAAAAAGCAAACATTCACATTTTCCGTTTCATTCATGACCCTCACATACATTGGCCTGACCCCTGTAATGACAGATTGCAGATTATTTGAGCTGCCGCTTCCATGTTTCACCAGTGTTAAAAACAAATGGGCAAGTTGACTGGTTGCACATGTGTAATAGTAGAAACATTTACTTTCACTGTCTCAAATTTTATGGGAAAAATGCTCCCATTTAGGGGCAGTCTGGAGCCCTGCTGTCTCAAAATTCTGTGTAGCTATAGAATAAACAAAAAACAGCATCACAACACCATTTAGTTGATCTACTAGAATCACAATAATTATAACAACAACAACAAAAACAATGCTTATACAGTACTACTACTTCTAATAATATAAATACAAGTGATCATTAAATTAAAATTAATTAATAATAAAAGCATCATCATCATCATCATGGCCCTGAACCCACAAAGACACAGATGTGCAACAAATTAAAAGAAATTAATTGCTGTAAAACCACAACACAACAGACATGTTTCCAGGGACACATAAAAAGTGACGGGCCAAGCGAAAGCTTAAGCCTTGCTAACATATTTGCAATAATATCAGTATCATATGGTATAATATATATTAATAAATGATATAATAATAAACCTACACAATCTCATCTTATTTTCAAACACCACGAACAGGTAGCCATCTTCACTATTTCTAAACAGGCAATCAACCCTGTGCTGCACTAAAACGCCCCACACTCTGTCATATCCTCATCTTTTTGCAGGTTGAAAACTGACTAATACTAACACTAATAATGTGCATTATTTGTATTTCATTTTTGCATTTCACAGTGGTCGGTTCTCTGAATACACGCCACCATACACCATACACGTCATCATTTACATAATGTTTGACCATTTTTAGTCGTGGAAGTATCTGTTTCCTCAAGTACTGTTTTTAGAAACCTTTAATTCATTTGAGTATTTACATTTTATGCTATGTTACACTTCTTTTCACAAGATTAATTTAACAGCTATAGTTACTTTTCAGATTAAGATGTCACATACAAAACATATAGTTTTCTTATGAACACTACTTTAATGTTGTAGCTAGTCAAGGAAAAAGTTTCAACTGCTTCACATACAGTACTGATGAAATAGCTGACTTATAAGCTGATTATGATTTTGTATGTAGAATCTTTATTAGTAACGTAACAAGACAACCGTTAAATGTGAATAATAATAATAATATTTGCCTGTAAATTTGAATGAGGGGGAGTGTCATGTCTTCGCTGGAAACTTATTGTGAAAGGTCACTCACATTATCTGTTGTGTGCAACTCCAGCAACAAACTGATAAGACCTGCACACTGATAACAAAGGCGTCTCTGTGTGGCGCACATACACATTAACCCAGTAATATTATGATGTGCCTTCATTATTGCTCACTATAGGTTTTATTACATCGACTGAAGTCTTTGTAGACACATTGGCCCCCATACAGCAGAATATTTTAACTGTGCATTACACTTAAATAGAATAAAAGTGAAATAAATATCTAACTTTTTTTCTTATTATGATAACCTAAAGTGAGGTAGACTGTGCTCATTTAAATTCTGCTCATATTTATCTAAACTTATAGGAGGCGATCCCCTCTGTGGCCAGTAGGCAGCGTTCACCAAAACCATGAACTGGGCCAAATCATAGACTGAAAAGTAAAGTTTTAGGGTTATTTTTATATTAATGTTGAGCCTGCTGCTGAAGTTAACCTACATATTGGCCCACAGCCTGCACAAAATTGTGTTTAAAGGGCACTGAGAAATATAGGCCAACCGAGGAAACACCATTAGTGTGACCTTTTTAACTATATAAAAAAAATGAGAGAGCAATAATAACAACAAAAATAAAGTGGTGTGTACGGTTTACTTTGAAGATATGAATGAAATATATTATCATTATTATTGTTGTTTGTAATAGAACTGGGGGGGAAAAAAGATGGACAATCAACTCCTACGAACAGAAGTGCACATTTTAACCTTCAACAGAATAATTTCAAGTTTATTTCATTTTGTTTCACATGGATCCCATATAATAAGAATACAGCAGAATTCTGGAGAGAGTCTTGGATATTTTTTTTTTCTCTGACGGACTTATCATTATCATAAATACTAATATGTATACATCATCATACACAATAAACACAGCACTATCCAAAGGCGTAGAGAGAGTATCACAAGACATCATTCACCACTAACAACAGAGTATATTTCATTTCAGCATATTTATAAGAACTACAATGAAAGAGAGGAGGAGAAGGAGGAGGAGGAGGAGGAGGAGGAGAAACAAAAAAAAAGAAGTGTGGGATGAAGAGGAGGAGAGAAAACCATGTGCTTCTACACTGCCTGAATCAAAGAACCCTGATTTTTAAAAAATAAAAGTGTGCACTGGGTTGATATACTGGAGATGGACGACGACGACGACGACAACGACGATGACAACGACTCCTTCTGTGGAAGCAAAAACTACCAATCGAAACAACCCATTTGGCAAACATGATCTTATATATATATTATCCAAACAGAGGAATTGGCATTAGTGCTTGTAATATATGTTATGTATACAGTATATATCTGGACAGGAGTAATTATTGCAGCACTTCCTTTGTGCTTTGAGTGGAGTACTTATAGCAGAGCTGCTGTATAGTCTACTGTATGTGCCGAGCAGAGTCTAGTACCGCGGTGGATCAACGGTATACTGCAACATTACTGTTTAGTCTAATAATAATGCAGCTTTGAGCCTCAGCCTCTCAAACATGGCGCTTCAGGTGTAAGAAGGTGTACGATGCATGCAGTAAATTGACTTGCCTGCAGAAATATAGGAGATAAAGACTGTAGATGCAGAAGAAGTAAATACGGAGACGCCCCCTGATAATATATGTTTATCATGGCATAACCAAGGTATGTATAATATTAGTGTGCATATTTTTTATTCTTTATTTTTTACCCATGGTTCATGTTGATGTGAGTTTGTGCATGTCGCTGATTGACAGTGTGATAGAAACACCAGTTTTAAAAAACTATATGACTCTTTCTGGACCACGTTATTATTATCATTATTATTATTATTATTATTATTAAAAGGCGATCGAAGAAACAGGACGAGGTTCACTTGACAAAAAAAAAAAAAAACTCTGCTGGGTGTCGTTACGTAAATCTGAACGAATAAACAGTAAAACAGTAAAACGATAAACAAACACACGCCGCTAAAAAACTGACTGTTGTTCTCTTGCCCCGACTCACAATATTCATACTGACAGCACACGATAGAGCACACAGCAAATATGAGATGCTACCATGCTCACTAAGTTTCTTAACCCTATAAATGCTAGTTTTGTGATTCTCGGATGTCTGTGGATTTACATCCCAAGAGTTCGTCCTTTATTCTTGACGTTGATATTTGATGGAAAAATATATATAAAAACAAAAAAACAAAAGTTGACACAACCTACATACAGTATAACCCTCTGTTGTCATATATTCACTGCTACTACTACTACTATATATATATATCTCACTCTTTCTCGGCTCACTCTGATCAATAACTCTCCTCTGTTTTCCCTTCAACACTTGCCATCACACGAGGAAATCAAAAAATAGAGATGTTCACAGATTCTGAGATGAATACAGAAAAACCATCATCGTGGCATCATGAGTCATTTAAGGGAATTGAAGGGCAAAGGCTAAACTATGTGAGCTCCTAAACAGAACCAAAGTAAATGCAATTGAATAACTCTGTGCTCAACATTTGTTGTATAACAACTAATATGGAGTGCACAATTATTCAACTGTGTACATAATATAATCATATATATATATATCAGCATGTTGATATTTACACAGCACAGACAAATACATTCTCCCAAGTTAAATATTACTACAATATGTTTTTGTTTTTGTTTTTTTTTCTCGTCATAAATGTCTTTTCCGTTACAAGATTTTCTCTTAAATGTTCGTCAACGAATGTTTTGGTATTTGTATTCAAGTTTTTCTCGTATAACCAAACAGACAATCCTCGGTTGTCTTCTACAGTTAAATACATCACGAGAATAAACATCATGTTACAGCAAAGACCCATTTCCCACATGTGTGTTTGTGTGTGTGTTTTCTTTTTTTTTTTAACCCTTTGCCCCCACCACCCTCCTCCAGATCCTGCTCCCTCCCTCCCTCCCTCCCTCCCCCATCCCATCCCCAGGGCTCCCACCAGTTTCTGCCCTCATGCTCGCCTCCTCTCCGCCTGTTAACGCACAGATACACAAACTGACAAACAGTGGAGTGTGGAAATGCAGGTGGTGGTCGACAGCCACACTCCGAAATCACAAGGTCGCCCTGAGGAGAGGAGGAGAAAAGGAGGAGGAGGAGACAGAGAGGAGGAAGATATTAAATAAACAGCAAACATATGATTGGTACAAGTTGGATACAAAGGTATGTAATGATTCAGTCAATATAAACATCAAAAACTGACTCTATGTGGAAAATGACACTTTATATTTATATCATGTGACATATTTTGGTAACACTTTATAAGTACACATTATTAAGCATTAGTTAAGCATTAAATACTGAATTCATCATTTATAACACATGAATACTCATTAGAATGTAGTTTATAAACACAGTTAAAAATGTTTTACTCGTCATTGATAAGCACTAACTGTATTTATAAACTACATACTAATGAGTATTCATGTGTTATAAATGAAGAATTCAGTATTTATTGATGCTTAACTAATGCTTAATAGTGTGTACTTGTTATAAAGTGTAACCCATATTTTTTATGTCATGCCAGATGCATATAATGTGTAATCTCAGAGTGATTCTCTTTGTCCCCATGGCAATAAAACTGTTTAACACCTCCTCTCACACACACACCATCTCTGCCACAATGGGACTAGGCTGTGGAGTGGGTAATTTTAATATTAATTTTAATTTAAGACCTACTTGTGCACTTATTGTAATTTATTAATGTCTTTGCATTGTCTATGTTTGTTTATGTTTATTTATACTATTGTGGATGAGTGGAAGTGTGGTTGTTTTTTATGAGCTACTGAACAATATCTATCTATCTATCTATCTATCTATCTATCTATCTATCTATCTATCTATCTATCTATCTATCTATCTATCTATCTATCTATCTATCTATCTATCTATCTATCTATCTATCGTGGTTTACAATAGTTAAATCTGATTGATTGGTTCATGGAAATACGTGAGAACACTTTTTCCCGATCGAGCACCTTCGACTTTAAACCAGTGAGATCAGTGGAGAGAAAAACACAAATACTGAAATTCATGAGGAGAAACTGGCAAATCCCCTCTAACGTTGTTCTGTGGTTGTGTTTGATCCCAGTGGTGCATGTTACTGTAAAAAGCCTTTAAGTCACAGAATAAGACTCGATTTATCCAAAAGTTCTCAACACAGAGAGATTAAAATACCAGTGAACCACTGATGTTTAAAAGATCTGGCTGGACGTTTTTCTAAATCTTTTGAGGACTGAGAGCACTTTTATCCAGTCACGCTTTTAAAACGTCTTTAGTATCAAAGCATCAGAGCGTCACAGGCTCTTTGACTGGAGCGGAGCAGCAGGTAAAGTGAATATACAGTAGCTCCGCCAGATAAGAGCTGCTGTAACAGGGGAACGCACTGTAAACCGCTTTGCAAGTCAGATGTTTTGTACACTCACGTCACAGCTGCTGCTCAGCATAAAGACGTGTTGTGTCAATGAACAACTGCTTTTCTTCTCAGGGAAATGTAAATACAGGTTTGTCGGTTCACGTTTGGGTTGTTTCTTACTGTAAGTCCATTTACTGTTTATAAAACAAGTCGCTGTTGAGATGCCCTTGTGCAAAAAGACATTTTTTTTTTAAATCATGTGTACTACAATATTTTTTTTGGCCACTTGGGAGCAGCCAAGCCAAACATCATCATCATCGCGCCCTATCTGTCCTCCAGTAGCTGAACATTATGTACTTAGCTCTTATTTGGTCTGAACCAGCTCCTCTGGCTCTTTAATGGCTAAATGTTATGATTCTAGTCCTGTCACAATTATTACATAATCGCTTGATCGCAATTATTTGAGCTGACCGCAATTATTTTGTATAATCGTTAAAACCGTTTCTGTATAAAAAACAGCTGGATGAAACTAACAGAAATTTCAAGATTCAAGATACTTGTCATTGTACACATGTGTACAACTAAATGTAAGGTGCACAGTCAGGTACGGACTCATAAATTTCATATTTCCATCACTATTATTTGTTATTATGAGCTTTTTGGTAAATTGATATGTAATTTCAGCTGTATTTTAATGCTTTGCTTAATTGTTTTTTTGGTTCTTAGGTTGCCTGTAACATCTGGCCAGGGACGGATGAAAATTAGCCTTACTGGCAGTGTTGGGAACGTTACTTTTAAAAAGTAATTAGTTATAGTTACTAATTACTTCTTCCAAAAAGTAACTGAGTTAGTAACTCCACTACTTCACTATAATAGTAACTAGTTACCAGGGAAAGTAACTATTGCGTTACTTTTTCTTTCCAAGGGCATTTTTAAATTGTATTTTATTGTTTTCATATATTTCACTGATCGCAATTATGGAATGCGAGTGTGTGTTTTATTGAAAGCGAGGCTGGTGTGCCTATGAAAATAGGTTACAGTGGGTTTTTTAAGTGCTGTGGCTGCCTACAAGCAAATCTCATATTGTCTCTGTACAAAGACAACAAAGACCTTTTTAAATGTGAAAACAGTGGAGACCTATTCAAGATTTGCGTTTGGGCAACAATAACAGGAAACATCGAAATTAATTTATTCATGGCCACATTAAAGGGATAGTTCACCCTAGAATGATATTTCGCTCATTATCTACTCACCCTCATGTGGACTAAGGGCTGGAAGAAGTTTCAGATTCCTCCGTGGCTTCTCTGAGTTACAGGGGGTCTCGGCATAGCAGTGCATGTCCATATAACGGTTGCAAAGGGACACCGGAGCTCTTCGTAAAAAAACACACACAAAAAAACATCCAAATACCTCCATGCTGCTCGTATGTAATGTCCGTCTTGTGCTGAAGCCCCAAATTGCGTAATTGTCCCGAAAAAAATTAAATAAGTCTATATTTTAAGCTTGTTTGTAGCGGAAGCTTCTCGAAGCTCCTCTTCCTGGTCCGTCCAAATCTCGCGTGATTTGCGCCGGCGTCAGCATGCGTCAGTGCGGTTACTGCGAATCACGCGAGATTTGGACGGACCAGGAAGAGGAGCTTCGAGAAGCTTCCGCTACAAACAAGCTTAAAATATAGACTTATTTAATTTTTTTCGGGACAATTACGCAATTTGGGGCTTCAGCACAAGACGGACATTACATACGAGCATCATGGAGGTATTTGGATGTTTTTTTGTGTGTGTTTTTTTACGAAGAGCTCCGGTGTCCCTTTGCAACCGTTATATGGACATGCACTGCTATGCCGAGACCCCCTGTAACTCAGAGAAGGGACGGAGGACTCTGACACTTCTTCCAGCCCTTAGTCAACATGAGGGTGAGTAGATAATGAGCGAAATATCATTCTAGGGTGAACTATCCCTTTAAGTGAAATTATTAACTTTACCGATTATCCATCTGATTATCTGTCCTGCTGCGAGCACACAACTTCTCAGGGTATCCGCGGATTAAATTCATGTATCTACAATTAAGGCCTTAAAAAGTATTACATTTATTAGAAAATTCAAAGATGGTCTTAAATATATAATATATAATACACAGCATCATTAAATATGTATGCACTTAATCTTTTATATGAAATAACAGGGTATCCGCGGGGTCTTAAAAAATCTAAAATTTGAAAATCTAAATTTTAGGTCTTAAAATGTCTTAAATTTGTTGAATTATTGTGTTCAAGTCTTAAATAATTTTAGTCTCGCATTTGCCCCTAAAAAAAAATACATGTGTGAACCGGGAAAATCACAAAAAAGAAAGAGCACAACCTGTGATTGGTCAAAAACTACAAATCCCACAATTCTCTGGCCTCAACAATAACAGTAGTTAGTGTAAGTAAGGGAGAGTGGAGCTGTCGGTGAAAAGAGGAAACAACGCCACGTCTGGTCCTGTTCCATGTTGTTCGTTCACACCGTCACCGTTTATTCGTTACGTCCGCGGTGTAAAAGGCCGTAACGCAAAGACGCGATTAGGCGCGAGACGCGATTAGGCGGGCGACGCGGTAGACGCGACTTTTTTTTTTTGCGACGCAATACACGGGATTTTTTTGGGCGACGGGACCATCGCGTCTTCGTCTATTTCATCGTGTTTGGTACACGAGGAACGCTTTTTTTTCGCTCGAGTTGTGACGCGCGACCAAACGCGAGATACGCGATTTCTCGCTCGTTTTGACTTTGTGTAAATTCGCGTCTTCACGAGCTCGCCCATTTTCACTACAACAACAACATTTCTGCTCTCATCAACCATGGTTGAGGTCACAACGCTGCGCTGTAGCTGCTCTGGAAGAGTTCCGGGCTGATGAGCTACAGAGACTTTAGAGTCTAAAGGAGCAGTGCGTCGCTGTGTCGGACTGTTTGGATGTAATGAAGAAGCTGCACAGAGTCAGGTGAGCAGAAGCTCAGGACAAACACTTCGCTCCGGGACATAATGTAGCTACACCTCACATGTTCTTGTCTTTTACCTCAAGGAGATTAAAGTAGTGTCTGTACTTTCCCTCCGATCTCGGCAGCTTCCCTCTGCTAGTCTGTGTGTGTGAGGCTAAACTGCGTGCGTGTGTGGTTTGTGTACAAACTGAACACTGCCTCTGATTGGCTTAGCATGAAACCTTACTCTGCCTCAACCAATCAGCATCACTTATGTGGTTGTCTCGTCCCTCCCTCCTCCCCCCTCCCCTCACCAAAGGAGAGAAGGAAAAAGAAAAACAGTTTAGCAGCTTCTGTGTCTGAGATGAGCCAAGTCGGAGGACAACAGCTTCACTGAGTAGTTTGTAACGCGCCTCATTTAATTGTCGGTAACGGTAACGGCGTTGTAACGGTGGAAATAGTAATTAGTTAGATTACTCGTTACTGAAAAAAATAACGCCGTTAGTAACGCCGTTTATTTTAACGCCGTTATTCCCATCACTGCTTACTGGTCATTGTTTTCCACCATTTCAGGTTTGAATGGTCCTCTTTTAATGACATCATCACATTGCTGTGTGCCACAAACCGTTTATCTCGATGTCTCTTCTTCTTCATAAGCTGCATGTGTATTGTTAAACTATGTTGGGCTCTCATACTATAATAGCGGCATAAAATGACCAGAAAAAGACAATTAAATCCTTTGCAATCACAATTATCTGTATGACAATTAATCGTCAACTAAAATTTCATGATGTGACGATGACGAACATAGTTATTAGTTAGCTAGAGCTTTTTGTGGGTTAAACTACAACAGCCACTTTCAGATTGTCAGATTATGTTATCAATTAATATGTTATTGTATAATAATAGCTTTAATAGTATCTGTTTTAACGTGAGCTGACACTAATATGAGCTTTCAGCAGTTAGAATTGTACAAATCCAGGATCTTCGACAAGAGGAGTGTACAGTAAGTCCCTTTCTGCCTTTCCCCAAGATAGTTTTCTTCAAAGGACAGAAATACAACAGAGGGAATCTTGTATCAAACGACACTTTCAAAGATTCACACTTGGTTTGTCAAACTCTAGACTGGTAAAGCCTCAGATTCTGTCACCAAACTCTTACATGGGAGTTACACAGAGGGGGAATCTCTCTGTGGCCTGTATCTAAACAAACAATCAATGCTGCCGTTTTGCTATTTTTTGAAAAATCTGTTTCTAAATACAACGTCATAATTTGTCTCGTGACATTGTGAACAAGAAGGTTCGGCTCAGGTTATCTGCTCTGCTGAGCTATAAAAGCTTGTGTGTTGTTGATCTGGACGACTTAAGGTTTTTGAGCTGTGAAGTGTTTTCGGATGTTACAATGCCTCCATATTTGAATATCAGCCAAGGGAAGAGAGACGCTCAGGAAAAGGTTTGTTTGTCATTTGCATAGCAATAATAGGTTACCTCAACTCATACTTGCTGATCACGGGCCCAAGGGACCAGCAGACAATAATAGAAACATGAAAGTTCAGCTAATATTCAGCAGAAACTGTTGGAATATAACACCAGCACAGATTATTATTTACACTACCTTAAAGGGATAGTTCAACATTTTGTCAATTTGGCCCATTGCCATAATCCCTGTAGTCATAGCAGTAGGTTTGTTACCTTTAATTGTCGGTGCAAGCTATTTTTAGAATGGCGGAGCAGAGCCGCGAGCTGCTACAGAGGCTCATGGGATTTCTTGGTTTCCCTCATCAAACTCATCAAATACACAATCCAACAACTCCAGAACGCTCTGGTGGACAAGTTGTGACCTGCACATTCACCACGCTATGAGATAATAACAGAACGTTATGAGACGGGGTTGTTGACATCTTGGCTGCAAATCAATTTCCCAACTGGGACAATAAAGATAACTTTGAACTTTGAACTTTGAACTTCTCGAGGTAAATTCATGCAAAACGATGCGCGTTTCCATCGGAGACAGTTTTTCAGCAAGCAGTCTCTGAATTTACCTCTAAAACAACTCTGTCTGGTAACGTTCTGTTATTATTTCATAGCGTGGTGAATGTGCAGGTCACAACTTGTCCACCAGAGCGTTGTGGAGTTGTTGGATTGTGTATTTGATGAGTTTGATGAGGGAAACCAAGAAATCCCATGAGCCTCCGTAGCGTAGCTCTGAGCAGCTCGCGGCTCTGCTCCGCCGTTCTAAAAATAGCTTGCACCGACAATTAAAGGTAACGAACCTACTGCTATAGGGATTATGGCAATGGGCAAAAAAAATGTTGAACTATCCCTTTAAAGACAATGGTCCATGAACTCACCATCCTTCAGCTGTTGTTGAGCTGAGCAGGTTTACATCTGATTAGAGTAGGAGGTGGGCTGCTGCTGCTCGTAGCCCTGGCTGTAGCCCCCGTCCTCGCTGTAGCCTCCCTGCTGTCCGTAGTCGGGCTGGTAGCCGCCCTGGGAGCCGGCGTACGGGTCCTGCTGGGCGTAGCCGCCCTGGCCGAAGGAGTCGGGCGCCGGCTGCTTCTCCTGAGACGGGGCGTACGTTCCAGCGAAGGCGGCCATCCAGCCGGTCTCCTTGAAGACGAACCACAGGTTTCCAATCCACAGGATCAGGTTGATGAAGCCGAAAGCCTGTGGAGCAGAGAGAGAGAGTAGAGGAGGAGGAGATCAGAGATGGACAGAGTACTCGACCCCAGTACTTGAGTAAGACAAGTTACAAGTAAAAGTAGCTCAGTCAACATGTTACTCGAGTAAGAGTAAAAAAGTACTTGCTTTTAAAGGTACTTAAGTATCCAAAAGTACATGCTTTTAAATTTACTTTAAGTAAAAGTAAGAGTAAAGAGTAAATGTCTTATTTTTCACATCAATGAATTACCGTACTATATTTTTTTCTAAATGAATTTAAGGAGCTTTTAACTCTTGTTTCTGAGAATTAACTCTTTGAAACCACCTGCACTGATGTGCTGCTTTTAGGGGTTCGGGTTTCCTTCTTTGACAAACACAGCTTGTGTCCAATAGGATTTTAGAAAGGAGAAAAAGAGCAGACCTGAAAGTAACGAGTACTTTTCAGCCTTCCTAGAAATTAACTTGAGTAAAAGTAAAACATATTTGTCTTGGAAATGTATTCAAGTAAGAGGAATAAGTACCAAAGAAATCTAATACTCAAGTAAAGTACAAATCCTCTGGATATAAGTACAGTATTTACTCCATTACTGTCCACCACTGGAGGAGATGCATGTTTTTTTTCTTCCAGGGAGTAATTTGCTGTCGGTGTGCTCGCTCAGCGTCGTCGTTCAGGATGTTGGGACCTACCACTGAGGTGTTGAGGCCGGACACCTTGGGGTCGTAGACCTCACGGCAGCGGTTCTCCTGTTCGTCGCAGGCTGTGATCAGAAGGATGACCTTCTCTGGGTCGGTGTTCGTCTTCACGTCCGACAGGCCTTTAGCCCAAGCACAAGACGACACCAGCCACATGAAGGAAAATACCGCCGTGACAACAAAGTCCTGGGGATCAACATGACAAAAAAAAAATCACGTTTAGCTCCAGCCAACAGTTGTTAAAGGGACAGTTCAACATTTTGGCAAATTCTCCTATCACCATAATCCTTAGAGTTGTAGCAGCAGGTTCATTACATTTAATTATCAGTGCATGTTGTTTCTATCTATCTATCTATCTATCTATCTATCTATCTATCTATCTATCTATCTATCTATCTATCTATCTATCTATCTATCTATCTATCTATCTATCTATCTATCTATCTCTCTGATTTAAATTCTTGTCATTGAACAGCAGAATAAAATCTTCGGTAACTATCATTATAAACACTCGTAAATTATTACATAACACATCATAGAGCATTTTATAATGGCTTATAAGGTCAAGTATTATAATAGAGTTATAATGCTCTGTAATGTGTCATTCTTATTGTATAAATAATAAATACAAATAATTTATGAGTATAATGATAATGATAGTTATACACATTTATAAGCCAATTATAACACATTATAACTATATTTATAATGCATTATCAATTTGGGCATTGTCAGCGAGTTACTAACAATTGTAATACCTGACCTTATAAGTCATGATAAAATGCTTTATAGTGTGTTATGATTATTATGATAAAGCATTATGATTTATGAGTGTTTATAGCTATAGTTATATAGTGCTATAACTGCATTACAACTCATTATAAGTATGGTTATAATGCGTTATAGAGATAGGCTGTACTACAAACACTTTTTCCCGATCGAGCACCTTCGACTTTAAACCAGTGAGATCAGTGGAGAGAAAAACACAAATACAGAAATTCATGAGGAGAAACTGGCAAATCCCCTCTAACGTTGTTCTGTGGTTGTGTTTGATCCCAGTGGTGCATGTTACTGTAAAAAGCCTTTAAGTCACAAACTAAGACTCGATTTATCCAAAGGTTCTCAACACAGAGAGATTAAAAAAACAGTGAACCCCCGTCCAATGATGTTAAAAGACTGGGTTGGACATTTTTCTAAATCTTTTGAGAACTGAGAATGCACTGTCTGGATGTAGTTCCGGCTACACATTTGCCTTGAAAACAACTCTGTCTCGTAATGTTACATGATTATTTCCTAGCGTGGTGAATGTGCAGGTCACAACTTCTCCACGAGAGCGTTTTGGAGTTGTTGGATTGTGTATTTGATGAGTTTGATGAGGGAACCTGTACCGTTCACCTCCATTGTGTTCACTGAGCAGCTCGAGTGGATCTCAAAACAACATGCACCAATAATTAAAGGTAATGAACCTACTACTCCTATGACAATAAGGATTATAGCAATAGGCGAATTTGCCAAAATGTTGAACTATCCCTTTAATAATAAAAAAAAAAGCTCCAGGTGTGGGGTGGAAGGGGGGGGTTTAAACAGACTCACGATCTGGGGTCCTTTGCAGTTTTCACGATACTTCTCCAGGACAAAACAGTACGTGGCGAGGGCCGCCATGGAGTAGAGGAAGGAGAAGACACCGATGGTGACGAAGAACTCGGCGGAGGAGGAGTAGTCGCCGAGCAGGAAGAGGCGCTCGGGCTTCTCCCCCGCGACACAGGAGGGGGCGTCGAAGTAAACCTGGTGGAGCCTGAGATCAGAGACACAGACACAGATCAAAGTGTGACACAGACTGCAGCTGTACAGTAAACGTGTGTGTTCACAGCGTTTTGAAGGACAGGTGATCAAAGACTGCGGCATTGTGGGAAACGCTCTAGCTTGTTGTTGTTGTTTTTTTCCTTGGAAAGATTTAGGTGAGAAGATGAAATATGAAGCTAGGAGTCGAGGACAGAAGACAGGAAACAGGGGGAAACTGCTAACTTTACTCAGTCCACCTGCCAGTAGCATGTTATATGTTGTTTGTTTAAAGGGATAGTTCAACATTTTGGCAAATTGGCCCATTGCCATAATCCCTATAGTCATAGCAGTAGGTTCGTTACCTTTAATTGTCGGTGCAAGCTATTTTTAAAACGGTGGAACAGAGCCGCGAGCTGCTCAGAGCTACGCTACGGAGGCTCATGGGATTTCTTGGTTTCCCTCATCAAACTCATCAAATACACAATCCAACAACTCCACAACGCTCTGGTGGACAAGTTGTGACCTGCACATTCACCACGCTATGAGATGATAACAGAACGTTACCAGACAGAGTTGTTTTAGAGGGAAATTCATGCAAAATCGCTGATCCCACCGTTTTTCGGCAAGCAGTCTCTGCATTTGCCTCGAAAACAACTAACTTATCTCATAGCGTGGTGAATGTGCACCAGAGCATTTTGGAGTTGTTGGATTGTGTATTTGATGAGTTTGATGAGGGAAACCAAGAAATCCCATGAGCCTCCGTAGCGTAGCTCTGAGCAGCTTGCGGCTCTGCTCCTCTGTTCTAAAAATAGCTTGCATTAAAGGTAATGAACCTACTGCTAAGACTATAGGGATTGTGGCAATGGGCCAATTTTCCAAAATGTTGAACTATCCCTTTAAACCAATTTTTACACCTTTACACTACTAATTTAAATGGTTCCTTCAACAAAAGGCACTAACTTTAGCAAATGCCCCGTTGTAATCACTCTGACACAAGCTAATGAGCTAATTATATGAATGAAGAGTGTACAAGCGATAACCGATAGAAAAACTCAAACTAATTTATCCAATTATAGATAAATAAACACATTAGGGTACAGAGTGGGTCATATAGGAACGACTCTGACTGGAACTAATTAAATAGTTAACTTAATAGTAAACAAAATAAGATCTTACTTTAAGGTGCTGAGTGGCGTTAACACTGATAAAACAGAGGTAATGTGCTGCTGACTGTGTGTTTATAGTTTGCATTAGCCCTTTAGCACTTTATTATTACATTATTACAGTATACAAACCTGAATGGGTATTCAAATTCTACTTCTATGCCCAGGTCACTCTCCGACCGCTCTTTACACTCCACGCTCAACTTGAACATGCCGGAGTAACTGCCACATGTCGAGAAGGCGAAGATGGCAAAGATCTGCAGGAGAGAAGGAAGAGGAGGAGGAGGAGGAGGAGGAGGAGGAGGAGGAAGGCAACAGTCAGACAAACCGACAGATACAGATAAATACAATTTGTTTCTTCATTTTTTTTAATGTCACACCTCTCCTCCCTCTGACTCAGTGATGATCACACGTAAAAAATCTCTACACTCCTGTTTGGTTCAGATGATGTAACCATGTAAACAAAGAGCTGCACTGTAAAAAAAAACAAAAAAAAAAACAGGTGGAGGCTCCATCTAAGACTCTGTCCCGCAGTGTCTCAGGCCGACAGACAGACTGACTGACGTCTCCACCAATCACGTCCGAGCTGCTGAAAAATGCACACGGAGTGCAAATCAATGCGGCGTTATCACCAGGTTCCTTCTATGCAGGGGAGGGCCCGCCTGCCCCGCACCTGTTGCCATGGTTACCGTCACATTTATTTGAAATGGCTTTTCTGTCAATGTTTTTATAGTATTCTTTTTTTTTATGTTTGTTTTTTGTGTGTGTTGTTGTTCTTGTATATTTTGTGGTTTAACAACAGTGACTGTGAATTCAATCGGTGACTGTGAGAGTCTTAGTCGTGTTTCCCCATGCAGCTCCCCCCTCGCCTCGCCTCGCCCGCCGCCTGTGGTGGTCACGTATGCAGCACAAACAGACATGCACAGAGATAAACTCACACACACACTCACACACACACACACACAAAGAGCAGATTAGACACGTCAGACTATTTTTACCACACCCTTCCTACGCTGCAGGCCAGATCCGATTGGATAGAAAATCCAGCTATTAATCTGACTGAGGTGCTCCACCATCTGTCACCAAATACTCAACTACAAGCGATTGTGCATGCAGCCAGTCACAACACACACACACACACACACACATAGCCACACACACACGTGAGCTTGCACACAAAGGAATGTCACCTCCTTCTTAAGTCTGGTCCTGTAGTACAGTCTACCTGCTGCAGGCACCAACACACTAAACTATTTACAGTAATCTTTCAGCTGATGTGAGTCTTACACACTTAAGTGGCCTAAAGCGAGACTTCATTGTCATCACTTCTACCCCTCCTCTTCCTGCAGGTCTGTTTTCATCCTTCAGCTCAAACACCTTCCTCACACCACCGCCGTCTGCTAATTAACACGTTTTTTAGAGTTCAATGCAAATGGCTGCAGAAGAGGTGAAGCATTATGGCGCTTTATACATTTGAATAAAAGGGTTGTTTGTTTGCCATCTGCAGGGTAAATTTAGAGATAAAATCCACCCTAAAACTCAAATAATGTCATATTATCATATATCACCAACTTAGATTTTTTTTTTTACAATCTTCAGAAAATGCAGCTTTTTAATCGTGTTTTTATGCAGCAACTCTGAGTTCAAACTGGTGTCCATTCACTCTGCATCAAAATCAAACAGAAATCCAAAGACGAGGCAGTAAAAAAAACGTGATGTGACGTAACGAAACGTGGAAAAACCAGAGTGTAATGCTGCAGCAGCTCCAACTGATCAATACCTACAGCATGTGCAGAGTATCACATCTGCAGTGTTGGCACAATCCAACCATGTGTGTGTGTAACGTTGTGTTTTATCCTTAAAAATTACAAGTTATTCATCTTGTTTTGTTTATTATCATTATTGTTATTATAGCTGCCTTAGGGTGGACCTGTTTTTTTAATTAATGAGGCCGTTCAATGGTTTTCAAGCTCCCGAGTATCTGTATCACTACTCACTCCTCACTCCATCCCCCTGAGATGATACACAGATCAGATTTCATGAGACAGATCAATATGCAGATCAACATTTGGTGCCGCAGCTGTACGTTTGGATTTCCTGCCTCCTTCTTCTTCTTATGTGACATTTTAAAGAGGAGAGGAGAGTAAAATAAAATTCACTCTAACAAGAAAGAAAAGGAGCCGTTTAAAGCAGCTTCATCTGAATCACCCTCAAGTGATTTGAATCGCACTGATACGACGTGAGGAATTAATGGAGGGAGCAGCTCGTAGCTACTGAGAGGAGAGGATGTAGGAATCCTCGCGTGTGCCGTCGTCGTACACGTGTATTTAAATATAATGAGACAGCAGCAGCAGCAGCTCTGTGAGCAACGGGCTACATGCTAATGTCAGCATGTTCACCATCTCATGGTGTGCTAACATTTGCTATGAAACGTTAAAGGGATAGTTCAACATTTTGGCAAATTGGCCCATTGCCATAATCCCTATAGTCATAGCAGTAGGTTCTTTACCTTTAATTGTTGGTGCAAGCTATTTTTAGAACGGCGGAGCAGAGCCACGAGCTGATCAGAGCTGCGCTACGGAGGCTAATGGGATTTCTTGCATTCCCTCATCAAACTCATCAAATACACAATCCAACAACTCCAAAACGCTCTGGTGGACAAGTTGTGACCTGCACATTCACCACGCTATGAGATAATAACAGAACGTTACCAGACAGAGTTGTTTTAGAGGGAAATGCAGAGACTGCTTGCTGAAAAACTGTCCCTGAAGGCAACGCGTATCAGCGGTTTTGCATGAATTTACCTCCAAAATAACTCTGTTTGGTAACGTTCTGTTATTATCTCATAGCGTGGTGAATGTGCAGGTCACAACTTGTCCACCAGAGCGTTTTGGAGTTGTTGGATTGTGTATATGATGAGTTTTATGAGAGAAACCATTTGAAATCCCATTAGCCTCCGTAGCGTAGCTCTGAGCAGCTCACGGCTCTGCTCCGCCGTTCTAAAAATAGCTTGCACCAACAATTAAAGGTAACGAACATACTCCTAAAACTATAGGGATTATGGCAATGGGCCAATTTGCTAAAATGTTGAACTATCCCTTTAAACACAGCTGAAATTGGTGAAACGTCCAGGTCAAGAAATGCACAGAATGAGGAGATCACATTATTACTATTCAATCTGAATTCAAAACCTGAAATATCAGCGTCATTGTTGACATGAATTATTATTTCCCAGCTGTATTGTTTAGGAATCATGAATTCTTGAGATGTTTCAAGTCTTTTAAACCAACTGACCGACCGGTACGAGCCACAACAGCAGCACTGGCATGGCTAAACAAACCAGTGGCATCATCATCATGGAAACAAAACGGTGAAGAGAGAAACGGTGGCAGAATTAAGAGCTCTACTTTTATGGTGACAGATGAGTGGAAGGACGGAGGGGGTGATGGAGAAGGAAGGAGAAGAGGAGGAGGAGAGGCACAGCCGGGCCGAGAAGAGAAATGGTGGCACACTGAGTGTTAGGTGCCATGGAAACACTGCTGGCAGCATCACGCAGCGAGGAGGCCGAGGCTGGTTTCTACCCCTCCTGGTATGCTGGAGGGTTGAAGACACACAAACACTGAGACACAAACAATCTGTCTGCTGCTGCTTTTCTCACGATGTCTGCTTCTCTCTCTCCTTAAAAACTGATCCACACATGAATAAAAGTAAAAGCAGCCAGTGGTAAAGCCCAGAATGTGATATTTATATCACAAATATCAAAAAAATACCTGCGGATATTCTGCTTTTACATGTTTAGATTTGAACTTGGTTGTTATTTTTTTTTTACAGTTTGTCATCGCTCTCTTGTGTAAATCATTGCTAAAATTATCTTTGGTATTCCTGCGCTGCCTTTTACAACCGGTTGTCAGCCAAAATAAACATCTGCAGTAATCTAAAACACTGGACTATTTGGTTATTTTATTCTAAAAATATCACACACTTGTCCAACTTTGAGAATAAAACTGTAATCCACATTATCTGCAGTGATTGCACTGTGCAGCGTTATACTGTATAAGGGAATATAAAATGCATGCCAGCGTATATATACCCCAAAACCACTAAAAGTGCAAAAATAAACACAGTGTGGCTGTGTGAGGCTTCCTGGGCGGCCCTGGAGTAATAACCACAGAGAGTGCCTGTACAACAAAATCAACAGCCTTTATTACACATTAGGGACTGCAGCAAAGTGAATAAGGGCTCTCGCTTCATGTTCTCCCAAATAGCCATTTTATTCTCCGCCTGCCGGGTGTGAGTCAGAGAGTCAGCGAGAGTGAAATTTGAATGCGGATGAAATTCAACATAGCGGTGTCGTGTCATCGTGCACCGTAGCTGTTGTAGCAGCAGGAGAGACGTGTTCGCCTTGCTGCCGCCGCTCTGTGGTCGAGCTCCAACATCAGCTGTGTTTGGGAACTCAATGTCTTCCAACATCCATCAAATCTCGGCTTTGTCAGCACTATTCCCCAGAGACAGAGGCAGAGAGGGAGGAGGGAGGGGTGGGGTTGGGTGAGGGTGAGGGAGGCAAAGCTACATGATTCACTCACACAGGACGCTGCTGCTGCTGCTTAAAGCTCACACATTCACATGCTCGTACGTTGTGGTGTAATTCTTTTTAATGCTCAGGCGGAGAAAACAAAACCACAAGATCTCACACCTTCAGCCCATGAACACGACTGATGCACAGAGATCCAGTCCAACTTTCTCTAACATGCTAATTAAAGGTATAATGTGTAGGAATTCCCCTCATCTAGTGGTGCGGTTGCATATCGGAACGTATTCTTGATGTTGCATTCACCTGAAATCGGGCAGACGTCAGACAGACAACAGACGCTGCATGTAACAGGATAAACAAGCTATGACAGGTTTCCATCGTATAAAAATAGGTTTTTAAAGTCTAATTACTCCCATCTAGCGGTGCGGTTGTAGATAGCAAGCAACTCAGTCGTATTTTTCATGCTGCATTCACGTGAAATCGGGCAGACGTCAGACAGACAACAGACGCTGCATGTAACAGGATAAACAAGCGTCTATGTAAACAAGCGGTCCGCCAGCACGAGGCAAAACAATACAGGCGTGACAATATGTTGTCATGGTGATGTCGTATTGTTTACCTGACCCACGTTTTAGCGTCTTTTATTTCTCTCGTGGAGTAAAATGACATCCGGTTGGTTTGCCGACGGCCGTCTGCCTGACTGCACCTGAATGCAACACCAGTGCCTCCGTCCTTCCTCACACTACACAGTGGTGACAGTTTTAACAGGCGCTACCTGGAAAACTTTCTCCCCGAGCCGACAGCTCTGCTGAGTTTCCGTGGTTACCTACGGTCACGCTGCCACTGAACGTAAAAAATGGCGATGCAACATGGCCGCCTCGGTTCGGTGTGTCGCCCACTTACGTATTTGTAACGACTTGTAACAACTCATTCTAACGTACGAGAAAGCTTTCATTTGTATGCGGGTGTGATTCGACTTCAGTGAAATACGTATTTATGAAAGCAATATTTGATTTTTGCTTATACAGTAAAAAGCCAAATAAGTTACACACTGCGGCTTTAAAAAAATGAATTGAATCAGTGCAGAAGCTTCTTTTTTTTCCTTTTCTTTCCTGTCACTGCATGATGTTTCTGATGTTTCCACTGAATCCTTTGCTTCAGAAACTGGAAAAATACTTTTGAGGAGTGGCTCCTCTCTCTCTCTCTCTCCCTCTCTCCTCCTGAAAACACTGTGTTGCTGGTGGTGCATGCCCATATTAATCCAGAAAGAGCAGCAGCAGCTCCGGCTCCGGCTCCTCCTCTTTTATAGTCTGACGCTGAGGCACGCAGGCCCTCTCTCCCTCTCTCTCTGACTCTGACAGATGATTCATGGGGCCCTGGCTTCCTGAGCGGAGCGCGGCTGCTGATTGGTGGTTGGGCTCGCCGTGACCCAGGCAGGCGGTATGATGAGGTGCTGGCACACTCACACTGCTCCAGGGAAGGACTACAGAGTCATGCGGTACACACACTGACTGCTCTCTGGCATATCTGCAGAACCCATTACAGCGACGGACTGCTTTGGCACGCACGTTTTCATCTGGGCTGTGTTATGATCGCAGGGCGTAGCTCAAGATTATAGGAGGAGGAGGAGGAGGAGGAGGAGGAGGAGGATGAACCCCCTCCTCACTTGTTCTTTTAATTAACATCCAAAAATGTGGACAGAAATATATGTAGCCTATGCATGTATTTAATGATCTGTTGTCAGGAGAGTAAACCTAGTTAGGGCTAACATTTTTTAAATGTTAAAGGTGACCTCTTCAGGTAGCCCACTTTACTAGAAGACCAGTCCCAAACCCAAATATATTCTGTTTATTATGAAGGCAAAGGTCAAGTTTGCACCTTTGAAAAGCCAGAACAAGGACATATTTGTAGTTTTTGCCCTATATGTTGTAAATCTATGTGCGTGCCTTTCTCTCTTTTAACATTTGTGTCTATTTATATTTATTCTATTTCTGTCACTCAAATTTGAACTGAACTGAACTGAAATGAGTTGAGGATAATATATCACAGCCACAACAAAGTTCTAGTTTTACTTAATCATCTATTTATTTGAGTTATGATATGAATTTATGGTGCGTGCATTAAAAGAGAGAGATATGTAGTATGCACATACTGATGATATGTTTTGATCTATTTCTATGTCGTTAAATGTATGTTTTGTTGTAGATGTTTGTTGTTGAATATGTTATGTTATGCTGTAGTCTTATGTTGAATACGTGTTGTTTTGTGTTTGTTATAATAAAAAAAAGTTCTAGTTTGGACCAAATCGATTGTTCGCTCAACACCAACATGGCCGCCGCTGTAACCACGCAGAGCCACAAAAACCAGAACGAACGAGGACGTCACAACGTCACATCGGGGCTTTAACATAACAGAGAAGCAGCAGCAGCAGAAAATGAGGAAGACGAAGAAGGAAAATAAAAGGGAAAGGACACTGGACTCCACACATCTGAACTTTAGCTGCGGGGTCTGCATGGGTAATTAGTACGTTACTATTCCCACCACCGCTGTGCATGGTGCCCCAGCTGTAGAGGAGAAAAAGAAGTGGTGCTGTTTCACCCTGCAGCTCCAACATGCTGCTGCTGCTGCTGCTGATGGTGATATGTGCAACTATTAGATAATAATATTAATGCTATAAATGGATGGAACTGAGATTTCAACTGTCATTATGGATTAATCTGTTTATTATTATATAAAAGGCCGAAGATATAGAGTTTATGACTGAATAAGAAAAGCACAACTGAGTGTTTTTGCTTGAAAAATCATGAATCGATTGGTAAAGTATTTGGTTATTGATTGATCGACCAATTGTTTCTCATCTAAATGGACATGGAGGAACTCTCTCCATCACCTTATCCTGTCTGATCATACACTAATGAATGTCATTTATATTTATTCTATTTGAATATAAACTGTCGCTCTGTCAAATAACGTTCTTCAAATTTGAACTGAACTGAATTGAGTTGAGTTGAGGATAATATACTGTACCACATTCAAATATAAATGAATGTCCTAATGAGTGAATGAACGCCTCCACCTTCACATAATAAACAAATATAAGCAAATATTCATCTTTATAATGCATAACAGTTCCTTAATCCTTAATTATAACATTTATAATCCTCAATGTGCATTAAATAACCCATCTTAGATAAACTGACATGTGAGTAGGTTGGTGGCTCCATCATCTGGTGGAAGAGACTGAGCACAATCAGAAATAAACAGTTCCAGTGTGCAGAGGTCGTGTCCTCTGAGAAGCATCTGACAAACTGTCATTATTATATTCCTACGCCGTGTTACTACAACAGTGACGTAATAATCATCCGCCCTGCTGGTGCCTCCTGCTGAGGGAGGAGGAGGAGGAGGAGGAGGAGGAGCCTCTTCCTCCTCCTCCTCCTCCTCCTCCTCAGTGTCTGTACATGAAGTTTTCTCCTCTCTATAAAGATCAGACCTGAGGTGGAGTTTCATGTTTCAGGAGGAAATATAAAGACACATTAAAAACAAATGCGCTGAGAGGCTTTTTTCTTTTTTTCCCCCTCTGAGAGTCGACTATCATCTATTATTAAGCTCCATGCAGCGTTATGACCTCTGCGTAACAGAAGGTCACAGATCTGTCAGTCAGAGACAGTCAGTGCTGTTATTATGATTTAATGCAAACAGCACAAGAGACCAATCCCAAGCTTTTTATCCTTATTAATATTTCCTTCTTTTGTTTTTCTTTTTTATATATAAAAAATGGAAAATACTCATTCATTATTGCTGTTTGTTGCCATAAAAAAAATAAAATAAAAGACTTACCCATTGTAGAACTTTTATAAATCCCAGAGGTTGTTTGATTATCGTGAACTGCCCTTGGGCCACCAACTGTCAAAACACAAACAACAGAAAATCAGTGGTTTTGTTTATTTAATTATAACATTTTTATCCTTTTAAATGTGTCTCCCTGTGTGAGGAGGAGGAGGAGGAGGAGGAAGAAGATAAGATAATGCTGATTAAAAAACAACAACATAAACCTAATTAGCTGAATACACACACACACACACTGCTCTGGCATCTGCAGGTGTTTATTTAGCAAATATCTGCCTGTGAATAAAGTGAGTCAACTGTCACAGCTGGTGCCTTTAGGAGATGCTGCTGCACACAACTACACCACATTCATTTAGATATTGACTTCAAATGCTGTATGTGTGTGTGTGTGTGTGTGTGTGTGCGTGTGTGTGTGTGTGTGAGAGAGACAGAGAGAGAGAGAGAGAGGCAGAGGGAGCTCCTGCCAGCATTACAATTACACAAAGCTGATTAACTGACTCTCTTCTCTGCTCTCTACACACTTCACGGCTCCAACCACCTTCTTCCTCTCCTTGTTGTTCTTCACTGTTAACCCGGATAAGTTGATTGTACTTAAACAACTTTCATCAAGTGATTGCCTCAAATGGTATAAGTTATTGACAATAGAGAAAATTAATTTGTTCCAAGTATAGTCAACTGAAATATACAATGGTCAGAAGTCAAAATACACTTAAAGTCCTATTTTTTTGTGAATTACCACACAATACAGTACATTTTATTTATTTTATTTCATTTTACTGTGTGAAATACAACATGCAAATCCAACAGAACAGTGCAACTTTCAAAAAAAAATGTGTCCTCTGTAGAATAATTGCAGTAAAATTAGCAATATCTGGTCTTCTATTTGATTAATTTAGGAGGAACCAGCATGTGCAGCCGAGGTGGAGGCGTCTAGCTCTGCGCGCAGGTGAATGCGACACCGCAAAGAAGGCGGTGTGTGTATGTGTATATGTGTGTGTATGTGTGTGTGTGTCCCTAGTGCATGTGCATCAATAAATGGCCGCACAGGAATAATAAGCAAAGCAGCAGCAGTGATGGAGACACTCGCTCCTCTCCAAAAAAAACAACAAAAAAACATCCATATTGAACAGATGACGCATGAACTGAGTGGGGAAAAAAGGAATAAAAATAACTCCTGATTGTCTGCTCGTGTTAACCTGATTGGTTTTGTCACAAACCAGAGCTGTGAGCTGTAGTGGCCGTGTGGAGGTGCAGCAGCAGCAGCAGCAGCAGCAGGAGACCGTACATCCCAGTGTCGGGGCCTGCACACTGCGGCTCCTTGAAAACACCGAGGGCCTTGGAAATTAATCAGATTCCCCGTTTTGTTATCTTAGCAACGGTGCGGACTAATGAGACCTGAGCAATCTGAATCAATTAGCGGGATCTCTGGAGAAAGACTACACGGTTCCTGCAGCCTTCTCCTTCCCCTCTGCTACTTGTCATTGCAGCAGCAGCAGGAGCAGCAGCAGGCTCTGGACATCCTACACGTTTTTTTTTGTTTTTTTTTAGGAGACTGCCATCGGGCCACTCGCATCAGCATCAACACTGGAAAATGATCCGGTGCCGTCGTGCTCTGTCGCGCCTTTACGCAAATGCATCCTTTTAAATATCATGCAAAAGATTTTACTATTTCGGCTCCAATGGAGAGAAAACGCTGCGTTAAACCCTTAAAAGGTCGCTGGTTATTGCCCAGAAAATTACATGTAATCAAACGCACGATAAGGAGAATAAGAGAAATAAAAAATAAACATCAAATACCAAACGGAACAGTAATGAAATATATATTTTTTCCTCCACAAAAAGCCCTTACCTGGTTTGCAACATCCATCTTGGCCGCTTACTCGCTGATAAGAGGATCAGAGGGGCGGAGGGAGGGAGGCGTCTCATCCGGAACAGCCCAGGGGAGGAAGACGCCCATGGAGGAAGAGCCGGACTGCATGCGTCACGACGAGCTGGCGCGAGCAAGGACGTGCTAGGGGGAAGCGTCGTGACGTCAGGTTGCATCGCAGGGACTGTGGAGAGACTGGACTGTGTGTGTGTGTGTGTGTGTGTGTGTGTGTGTGTGTGTGTGTGTGTGTGTGTGTGTGTGTGTGTGTGTGTGTGTGTGTGTGTGTGTGTGTGTGGTGGAGTAAAAAAGAAACAAGCTACAGTATTACTCCAGCACCCGGTCTCGACCAATCAGAGCGCAGCTTTATTCTAAGGGGAGCCGAGGTGGTGGTGGTGGTTGCCTGGAGGGGGTTTTATTCTAATGAGCAGAGCAGAGGAGGCATGGAGACAGTTCACGCTTTAGTAGACAGGAGGAGGAGGAGGAGAGATGGAGGGAGGGGGAAAAAAGGAAGTGGAAGAGGAAGAGGAGGGGGGAGGATAAATCATTTTTTAAAAAAAAGGTCGGTGAAGGTTCATGAACTGCTGCTGGAAGCATCATCATCATCATCACCATCATCACCTGGCTGCAACACAAACAGAAGAACACGTCTTAACTCTGCACATTCATTTAATTTAATTCAGTTTATTTGATAGGGACAATGCAGATTAACATAGTGACACTTCCACTCATTACAAACAAGTCAATGTGACTAATGTTCTGCATACAGAGATTATAGCTAATAATGCTAGTTTCCAACTCCCGTCCCTATAGTTAGGCTTTTAGTAGAAAAAAAGAAGGTAAGAAGAAAAACATCAAAGTTACGTAACAACATTAGAAAATGTACAATACTTCTAAAATCATACCAAGTCATGACACATTAAAATGCATACAGTTCTGATTTTGTTTCAGCCAGATTTTAACCTTTGTATTAAAAATTCTAATGTCTCGGGTTAGTTTTATTTCGGTCGGTAGAGAATTCCACATCTGGGAACCCTTTATAGAAAAGGCTGATTGCCCACAGGAGGTCTTACTTAGAAGTTGGTTGAAGGTTGATTCATCTCATCTAGATCCACACAAACACAACAGAGATAGAGAGAGAGAAGTTCATTGTTTTGCATGTTTTACTTTGTGTTCTTCTGTTTTTTTTTTCTTTTCTCCCTCATCCAAAAAGGAGAAGTGAAACCCAGATGTTGTTCCCGTCATCGTCCATCTGCCCCGGTCCATTAATGGCTGATTATGTAATTCGTTTTCCTTTTGTGTTTCTCTGCGGTCTTCAACGTCCATTATGGTGCTGACTGAGAACAAAAGTAGTACACAACTACAGTACAGCACCTTTCAGCTTCACTGTTCTCTAATGGTGTGTGCGGATAATAATAATTACAACAACATGCCTTTTTATACCAAACCCAGGCTATGTGTGTGTGTGTTGCTATATCCTGTTTACCAGACTTCTGGCAACTTTAACCCAAAAGGGAAAAGAGGGGGAACAGTTTAGTATCATTTATCTTGGACTTTGGCTCTTATCACTATGTGTGTGTGTGTGGTGTATTTCCCAATATTTCCCGGCTTTCCAGATGTTGTTGTCAACTTGTTCTGCGCCTGTACGGGTCATGTAACCTATAGTTCAAATCTTGGATGTCCTGGGTTTCGCAATCCTAATGGCGCCCGGCCTACCAAGAACATGAGGTGGCGATGTGATTTGCACTTTTATTCTCCTACAAATTCTACAGGCAAAAGCACGCGGCTGTGCAGTGGGCTCACCAGTATCCCCCATTGTGGCCAATCTATACGTGGAAATGGTAGAATACAAGGCCCTATAAACTGTTTTCTTGTCTGTAACAACATCTACTGCACGTCTGCCCGTCCTGGGTGAGGGATCCCTCCTCTGTTGCTCACCCTGAGGTTTCTCCGATTTTTCCCTGTTAAAAGGGTTTTCCATGGAGTTTTTCCTCAGTCGATGTGAGGGTCTAAGGGCAGAGGATGTTGTTATGATGCCATGTAAAGCCCTTTGAGACAAACTGTTGGTTCAGGTATGTGGATGACACATGGGTGAAGATCAAAACCCAAGATGTACAGCCTTTCACTGAACACATCAACTCAACATCAACATTGGGGTATACAGGAAACCCACACACACAGACCAATACCTCTTCGTTGACTCACACCATGCACTAAAGCACAAACTGGGAGTAATCAAAACCCTTCAACACAGGGCTGATAATGTACCGACCTCCACTCGAGGCCAAAACAGAAGAACATAAACATCTAAGGGGAGCTCTGAAAACTTGTGGCTATCCGAGTTGGACTTTTGGCAAAACAGTAACTCGCTCCAGAAAGAAGGATGCTGAGAAAATGAAGAATAAACGCAAAAACATTGTCATACCATAATATGTGTCTGGGGTCTCAGAGAAACACAGGAGAATCTTTAAAGGGATAGTTCACCCAAACTTCAAATTTCACTCATTATCTACTCACCCTCATGTCGACTAAGGGCTGTGAGAAGTTTCAGAGTCCTCCGTGGCTTCTCTGAGTTACAGCGGGGCTCCGTGCAGCACTGCATGTCCATATGACGGTTGCGAACGGAGCTCAGTTTTCTTCGTCCAAAAAGACACACCAAAAAACATCCAAATACCTCCATAGTGCTCATCTGTAATGTCCCTCTTGTATTGAAGCCCCAACATGAGAAATTGTTCCGAAAAAAATTAAATAAGTATATATTTTAAGATTGTTTGTAGCGGAAGCTCCCAGTGTAGCTCTGCCGGAATCTTGCGCGATTTGCGGCGCCGTGAACTGGCTGTCAATGCAAATCACACGAGATTTGCATTGATACAGGCAAAGCAGTGAACTGAGACACTGGGAGCTTCCGCTACAAACAAGCTTGAAATATAGACTTATTTAATTTTTTTCGGAACAATTTCTCATGTTGGGGCTTCAATACAAGAGGGACATTACAGACGAGCACTATGAAATTTGAATTTTGGGTGAACTATCCCTTTAACAAGCATCAAATTCCTGTATGTTTCAAACCCAGTAACACTCTCAGGCAAAATCTGGTACATCCAAAAGACAGAGTAACACACAGCCAGAAAAACAACCTGATAGGCCTATATGCTGTCCAATGCAGTGAGGAATGCAGGGACACATACATTGGGGAGACAAAAACAACCTTTAAACAAACGCATGGCCCAATACAGAAGGGCAAACTGCTCAGGTCCAGTCTCAGCTGTCTATTCACATCTAAAGGAGAAGGCACACTCCTTTGAAGACAGTAATGTTAAGATTCTGGACAGGGAGGACAGATGGTTTGAAAGAGGAGTAAAAGAACGAAGCCATCTATGTGAAAGTGGAGAAACCATCCCTGAACAGAGGAGGAGGTTTGAGACACCACCTATCTCCCATTTACAACTCAATTTGCACAGAAAACAACAACAAGAATGAAAAAAATACATTTGAGATGTTTTTATTTGTGCACAGTGGACACTCCCCCTATCAGACAGGGTTGGAAAAAATACATTTATACATTTTATTTTGCTATGAGTTTGATTTTATCTTAGAGGATATTCAATATATTTAAATATTTCAATAGATAGTCAACACTGTCGGGCACTCACACACTGGATCTCATCACCTGTGTGACAATAACGTATAAAGGTTTTATTTATCTAAACGTTTTAGATTCTACTTTAGATTCAACAATTCAAGTACAGTAGAAAATGAAAAGACAGTTTTCAAAGTGGTTCTTTGGTATCATCATCATCATCATCATCACATCGCATCGCAGAGCCACTGTTGTTTGCTGTCACATCCGGCGGCAGGCGGCCGATCGGTCCTGCCACGTAACCGACATGTTCTTAAAAATAAGTGCATGTGTGTGTTTTGGCATTCGCAAACAACAGCAAATCACACACACACTCAGGAAAACAAAGGAGAAGGAGGAAGAAAAAAAAAGAAAAAGTCCTGTCCCATTTGTAATCCCATCACATAATTTCTTTGTTCTCCACAGAAGATATAAACACACACCACACAAAAGACTCTTTTATATACAGTATATACTATATATATATATAAATGTATAAACTTGGTGCTTCACTTTCTCTCAGTTCTTTCAGTAAGAAATCACACAGTTCATTTCGTCGGCCAGTTCGTCCTCGAACCGAGCGGTCGACCGACTGGCTCCGCGGACTATCAGGTCGGTGGCGGCGCTCTCCATCTCGTCCAGGCTCATGTGACAGGCCTCGGCGATCTCCCGCTTGGCAAAGCTCACGAACTTGGGGTCCCTGGCGTACATGCCGAGACCCTCGGAGATCAAGATCTGATGTTGGCGAAGTAAACAAACAAAAAGGTGGAGGGGTTAGAGTTAGATAGGTGAGACGGGATCATTTTGTTTAGTG
The DNA here is from genome assembly GCF_045865225.1 of Trachurus japonicus. Lineage (NCBI taxonomy): Eukaryota > Metazoa > Chordata > Actinopteri > Carangiformes > Carangidae > Trachurus > Trachurus japonicus. Next base: position 30,922,291 of record NC_140913.1, read on the forward strand.
ACTCTTATTCTCTGTCTTGGACTCATAATATGGCACATTCGAGGTCTGTTGAGTCTCATATCCAGGTGTTTTAAAGGCGAGGTAAATGTATGTACAGGATATAGCACAGTTCATACACCTGGCCATTAAAAATACATTAAAATTAAAGAGAATAAAAGTACATTTAAAAGAAAAAGAGAAAAATAAGCCAGTAATAGAGGGTTTAAAAGACAAAGGTAACCCTTTAATTTACAGGCTGCTAATTACGTGATAATATCAAGAAATAACAAGTAATTGTGGCATAATGTGGAAATATAGTCTAGAATAACGATTGATTTGAAACATTGATTTGAAAACATGACATGGCTATGAAATTGACCGTTATTTCTTTGCTATTTCTTTACATTATCACGTAATTAGCGGATTGGATATTTAATTTAACTAAATGCTGCAGCAAATAATGATGTTCCCAACCCTGATTTAAACAACTTGACTATTAGAGCAGTTTGTTCCACAGATGAGGAGAATAATAACTGAATGCTGCTTTGGTTCTGGTTTTGGGAACACACAGTAGACCAGACGACCTGAGTGGCCTGAATGCTTCAGATGGACCTAATAAATCCAGCATGTATTTTGGTCCAAGACCATTCAGTGCTTTGTAGACCAACAGTAGGATTTTAAAGATAAACTACTATGCAAGTCCGGTCGCTGTTTTGCTAACCCTCCTCCCGGCTGTGTGCATTTGTTTAAAACAAAGACAGTGAGAAATCAATCAATAGAGCGGTACATTACGTTATTTATCATATACAATGTTACGATGTATATATATATTTGTGTAGTTTTATCTGTGATAAACAAGAGATTACACGTTACGGGGCGCGTTTGTGTTGCGGTGCCGCAGAGACGAGAGCTCGGACACCGGGGTGGCGGCCCCGATCTTGCAAAGTTGTATTTCAGCCAAGAGACGCTAGGTGGAAGGCAGAGAGCCTCTATTCTCCCTCGTAAAAAGTTACAAGTCATTTATTAAACCATCACAATCACCCCAAAGCTGTTTAATTAAGGTAAAAATGTAGCATAGTTAAGCTAAAAATCCTACATAGTTCCTCTTTAAAGTCTTTCCTTTGAATGAAAGGATAAATTAAAGAGGAACTAAGCAGGATTTCTCCTGTGGCTATGCTACATTTTTACCTTAATTAAAAAGCTCCGGAGTAATAGTTACATGACTTGTGACTTGTTACAAGTGAGAATGGAGGCTCTCTCTCTCTACACAAACACACGCGCTGTAACACCGTATATGTTATGTAACGTTATCCACCGCTCCATTTATTGATTTTTCGCCAGCTTCGTTGTAAACAAATGCACATGGCTGAGAGGAGCGTAACCAAAACAGCGGAAAAGCGAGCGGACTTGCACAGTTCCCCTTTAACAATTCGACCCAGTTCCTAATTTCCTAGAGGTGTGACTTTCACTCACCGACTCCACCAGACTGTCTGCGCTGCCTTTGTCGATGAAGCCCTGGTTGGGCGGCGGCGGCATCCTGACGCTGGTGAAGGTCCTGCTCTGACCCGGGTACCAGCCGGGCCGCGTCCCCACCGGGAGGCTGGCGGAGCTGTCGTTCCACAGCGGCTGCGTGGCGCCGGTGGCCTCGTCCATCAGGATCATGGGCGTGTAGATGAGCTTGCCCCGGCGCCCCGAGTGGTTGATGATTCCCGGAACGGCAGTGGTGCCGGTGGCCGCTGCCGCGTTCGCCCAGGAGGCGGACGACATGGAGGAGACGCTGCTGCGCCGCGAGTCCAGGCTGTGCTGGGCCTGAGGCGAGGAAGCAAGGACACGAGAAGACCCACGAGGATCCAGATGAGAAACTCTCTGTGTGCTGAAGGTTTTTATAGTGGAAAGTAACGATACACGGTGTGGTTTTTACCTGTAGACGTGATCTGGATGGAGACGTGTTCCCCGTGTAGTTTCCTGGGACGGGGAGGTCGTCCACGCTGCTCTGAGGCCGCAGACACTGGAAGTTAAACGCCGGTTTACGGCCTGAAACAAGAAGCAAAGAACTGTTAGCATTAACAGTTTAGCATTTGGTGGTATTAGATTTAAAGGGATAGTCCAATATTTCAGCAAATTAGCCCATTACTATAATCCCTATAGTCATAGCAGTAGGTTCGTTATCTTTAATTGTCGGTGCAAGCTGTTTTTAGAACGGCGGAGCAGAGCCGTGAGCTGCTCAGAGCTACGCTACGGAGGCTAATGGGATTTCTTGGTTTCCCTCATCAAACTCATCAAATACACAACCCAACAACTCCAAAACGCTCTGGTGGACAAGTTGTGACCTGCACATTCACCACGCTATGAGATAATAACAGAACGTTACCAGACAGAGTTGTTTTAGAGGGAAATGCAGAGACTGCTTGATGAAAAACTGCCCCCGACGGGAACGCGCATCAGCGGTTTTGCATCAATTTACCTCTAAAACAACTAACGTTCTGTTATTATCTCTTAGCGTGGTGAATGTGCAGGTCACAACTTGTCCACCAGAGCGTTTTGGAGTTGTTGGATTGTGTATTTGATAAGTTTGATGAGGGAAACCAAGAAATCCCATGAGCCTCTGTAGCGTAGCTCTGAGCAGCTCGCGGCTCTGCTCCGCCGTTCTAAAAACAGCTTGCACCGACAATTAAAGGTAACGAACCTACTGCTAAAACTATATTGATTATGGCAATGGGCCAATTTTCCAAAATGTTGAACTATCCCTTTAATATTGCACCTCTATAAAGCCATATTTTAAACACAGTGGCTAAAGCAGTGGATCCTACATATCCCATAATGCAACAAATACACCATAATAAATGTCATTGAAACTCTTTTTATAAATTAGTGAAAATCTTTGATCACACATGTAAGATTGGTGCTAAACTGACATGATATTATGTCATGTACACATAGGACCTGACATTTTTAGTTCATTAAATTACACACAACCCCCAATATACCACAGAAGAAGAAGAAGTTACGTTCCTCACCTCTGGGAAGGGAAGGAAGTAGTCGTCTCCTGACAAACTGTGAGCCGTTGCTCTCGCTCCCGTTGTAGCCGTTTCCTGTGTAGCCGCCGATGCTGCTGCCGTTTCCGTTGAAGCCGCCGATGCTGCTGCCGTTTCCGTTGAAGCCGCTTATCATGCTTCCGTTGCCGTTGTTGCTGATGACGCTGCCGGTTTCGTTGTAGTCCACGTAGCCGTTTCCGTTGTAGCCGTTTGCGTCGTAGGGCGTGGGGCTCGTTGCGACGCTGCTTCCGTTCATGTCGGCGGTGCTGTAGCCGTTGCCGATGTAGCTGCTGGCGTCGGGGGTAACGCAGGGGATCTCGCCGATGCTGCTCGCCTGCTCCAGGTACTGTCCGTTGTAGCCGGACTCGGTCGGTACCGGAGAAACAGGTTCTGGATAAACGTAGCTGTAAAATACAAAACAAGACTTTAAAGCCCCAGTATGTAGGAATTCCCCCCATCTAGCGGTGCGGTTGCATATCGGAACGTATTCTTGATGTTGCATTCACGTGAAATCGGGCAGATGTCAGACAGACAACAGACGCTGCATGTAACAGGATAAACAAGTGTCTATGTAAACAAGTGGTCCGCCAGCACGAGGCAGAACAATACAGGCGTGACAATATGTTGTCATGGTGATGTCGTATTGTTTACCTGACCCACGTTTTACCGCCTTCCTCTCGTGGAGTAAAATGACATCCGGTTGGTTTGCCGACGGCCGTCTGCCTGACTGCACCTGAATGCAACATCAGTGCCTCCGTCCTTCCTCACACTACACAGTGGTGACAGTTTTAACAGGCGCTACCTGGAAAACTTTCTCCCCGAGCCGACAGCTCCACTGAGTTTCTATGGTTACCTACGGTCACGCTGCCACTGAACGTAAAAAATGGCGATGCAACATGGCCGCCTCGGTTCGGTGCGTCGCCCACTTATGTATTTGTAACAACTTGTAACAACTCATTCTAAGGTAGAGAAAGCTTTCATTTGTATGCGGGTGTGATTCGACTTCAGTGAAATACGTATTCATGAAAGCAATATTTGATTTTTGCTAATAAAAAGCCAAATAAGTTACATACTGGGGCTTTAAGCATTAGTTTATATATTTTTAAAGGGACAGTCATGTGTTTCCAAGAGTAAGATGAGAAGATTGACACAAGCCTACCACCAAATCCAGAGCTATATAAATTTAAATCTTATGTATTTTATTTGTTTATTCTGTAAAAACCAAAGCGTACAAATGGGGGATCATTTAGTGGCAGTGACTTCCTGGAGGAGTCAATAAACAGTCGTCTATATATAACCCTCATAAAAAGGCACAGTTTGTTTATTTTGCAGTGTTTTTGTCTAAATTACCTAAAATGCATTACGTACTGCACTTTTTAAGACTCTGAACAGAACCAGCTGTTTCCCTCGGTTTTTAGTCTTTATGCTAAGTTATGCTAACAGATGCATTCATTGTATATCAATCCTCTTATAATAAATAATAATAATACATATTATTTATAACGCGCTTTTACAAGTGCTCAAAGACGCTTACATAAGCCAAAAAATTATAATACAGACAAAATAAAAATTATAATACAGAACACTGTACCATATCTTTGTGTTGCCAGTATATTTTGCAAAATGTCAAACTAGCTCTTTTCTTACCTGTCTAAAGCTGGACTGACACTCGGTGGTTCAGGGATGTAAACCGGCTCAGGTGCAGGTGTTGGTGCAGGTGTTGGTGCAGGTGTTGGTGCAGGTGTTGGTACAGGTGTTGGTGCAGGTGTTGGTGCAGGTGTAGCTTCCACAGCCACCGGTTCTTCAGCTGCGACCACGGCTTCCACTATGATTTGCGGCGTGGGAGGCAGCTCGCTGATGGAGTCCATCCTGTGTGTGGAGGACAAGCTCAGAAGTCAGAATCTCTGTACTGTCATCGCTTAACGCAACGAAATTGAAGAAGCAGCTCTCGATTCAGTGCCGCATATGCAATTGGATAATATCCTTTTTTGGACATTTTTTCCATTTTTCTTTTTTGATTTGCTGATCATTTTGGCTGTGTTACAGCTAAAGGTATGGATTTCTGCAAGAAAGTTTCTTTTTTGACAATTTTTTCAAAATCTATTGTCAGTTACTCTTACAGGTCATTTATACACTGGTTACACTTTTTGCACCCTTTCCGGACCCTCGTGTAAAAACATGGACCATCAAAAGAACTGCTATAAAATCATCATATATCAATATTTCTTCTGCTTTTTTTGCATAAATCTCTTAAACCACTTCAGCTCTGCTCGAAACTACCAAATGTTCATTAATTTTTGGGGATTTTAATCCTTTAAATGCGAGTTTTTTTTTAAATAAAATGATTGGTGGGGGGTTGGGGCATTGCTGGTTATTAGAGTCTTGGATATGTAAAAAAAATAGCACCAATATTGATTTCATTGCATTACTATTTTTTATGTGGTGTTTTAAATTTTGCACCCACTGGGAACCCTAGTGGACAAAAATTGACAAAAATGCTATAAAATCATCTTATATCAATATTTTTTTCTGCTTTTTTTGCATAAATCTTTCAAACCACTTCAGCTCTGCTCAATACTACCAAATGTTCATTATTTTTTGGGATTTTAACCCTTTAAATGCGAGTTTGAAGACATGTTGCCTCTTGTTTTATTAAAAAAAAACACAAACTATGAGCTTTTTCTTATAAAATGAATAGTGGGGGGTTGGGGCATTGCTGGTTATTAGAGTCTTGGATTATGTCAAAAAATAGCACCAACATTGATTTAATTGCATTACTATTTTTAATGTGGTGTCAGATTTCAAATTTTGCACCCATTGGGAACCCTAGTGGACAAAAATTGACAAAAATGCTATAAAATCATCATATATCAATATTTTTTTTTTGCTTTTTTTTGTTGCATAAATTTCTTGAGCCACTTCAGCTCTGCTCAAAACTACCAAACATTCAATAACGTTAACGTCACAACGTTAAATGCCATTTTGAAGACTTTAAACTGGCATTTAAAGGGGTAAAATTCACAAATGAGAAGACGCTCACCTGATGACGGGGAGCGGCGCGGAGCACACGGGCTGCTCCGTCACCACGGCGACGCCCGCCAGCTCGGACCCGGGCCTCTCGTGCTCCTGCAGACCCGTCACCTGCTCCGTGATCACGCCGCCGTTGGCGACCTTGGGCTCCGGCTCGACCATCACCATCGTCTGCTCCACCAGCATCTCGATGGGCGGCATCGGCGTGCTGCAGGCCGTGTTGGTTGCCGACGTTCCCGCCTCGCTGTCGAAGATCTCGTCGCCCGTCATCTCGGCCTCCGCGGCCTCCTCCTCCTCCAGGTCGCAGGCCATCGCCAGACGCATCTCTGGAGCCAGGTCCTGCAGCGTCCGCAGCCCTTGCTGAAGATACAAACACACAGATATACGGCAATAATTACCTTAATGTAGGTGGATTGGTCCTTTCTTTCTTTCTTTCTCATTTCTTTCTTTCAGTTTTCTTTCTTTCTTTTGCTTTTCTTTCTTTCTGTCTTTCTTTAAGTTTTCTTTCTTTCCGTCTTTCTTTAAGTTTTCTTTCTTTCACTTTTCTTTCTGTCTTTCTTTCTTTCTTTCTTTCGCTTTTCTTTTTTTCTGTTTTCTTTCTTTCTTTCTTTCTTTCTTTCTTTCTTTCTTTCTTTCTTTCTTTCCGTCTATCTTTCTGTCTTTCTTTCAGTTTTCTTTCATTTGCTTTTCTTTCTTTCTTTGGAGATGAATGATCTCAGTGATAAACATCAAAGAAATCTTCAGTTAAATATATATTTCCGTCATATATTGTTGTATAGGAGCTGCTCTCTCACAGCGGCTTTATACTTTTTATCCTTCAGTTCACTAATGCTAATTTAACAACAACAACAAAAAAAACATTGAGGGAAATAGATTTGATGTTAGTTACTGTATTAGTTACTGTTTAATTAACTTTTATCAGCCTGATCCCATGTCTCTAGTCAGAAACATCTTGATCTGCATTTGCATAAAAAACCTCATCACATCCCCAACTTATTTATCAAAAGAGATTTTTTTTCAGATTCATAAAACAAAGAAAATCAATTTACAATGTCAAAAAGCATAAAGTCACCTGAAGAGAAGCTGCCTTGTCCTTCCTTTTGGATTTCCTCTCCCTCTCCTTCCTCTTGCGGAACTTTTTGAAATAATCCTGAATCAAGAAACTTGCGTAAAACTTCCCACATGTCACCTCATCACCTGAAAGGGAGAACAAGAGAAACGTCAAATTGACAGTTATGATAAACTCTCTTGTAAACATGATGGGATACAAGTGATGTGAAAAGCTTTCTGTTTTTCTAAATATTTCCTATCATGGCTGACAGCTCTGTAATTTTTCGATGTACCTCTAGGTGGAGGAATGACTTCATCGATGAGCTTGGGCTTAGTGCGCTTCCAGAGCTTCTTGATAATCACCTTCAGCTCTTCGTTCTGTTGGTCGATGGGTCCTGAGCAGGGACAACAAATCCTCTAATTAAACCAACACTCTGCAGCCTCCGCACGACACATGTACAGCAAGTGTCCAAAGTTTACCACTTACAATACGGGAATGCCATACATACAGTACACCACTTTCAAAACACACTTAAAGAACTGGCTGAAAAGTAATCAAACTTGCACTCACTGTTAATTTTAATTGATAAAATACACTTGAACGTACTTTATAATGTAAGGCACTGCCACTATAGCACTTTACTCTACCTCTTTGTCTCTGTGTTTGGCTCTGTATGTCAAGTTTTTGTTTTGTTGTCTGTTTTGAATGCCTGTTAGAGCACTTCTCTGTACTTCCTGATCCCTGTGCTTCGCTCTATCTGTCGAGTTTTTGTTGTGCTGTTTGTTTTGCTTCATCTGTCAGTATTGTGTCTGCTTTTATGTTTGTCTCTGCTTATCTCTGTTTTGTGTCATTGCAATAAAATCTTTTTTGTGAAAACTGCCAGAGGACAGCGGGTGAAAATTAGCTATTTGCTAACTCCGGTACAATTACATTGGGCTTTTCTTTTCTTTTTTTCCTTTTAAAAAAAAGGAAAAGGAAGAAAAAGCTGATGTTATTAATGTACATTGTCCTTTTTAAATAAATGAGACTCTGTGTGTGTGCGTGCGTGCGTGTGTGTGTGCGTGTGCGTTGGAGGTCTGACCTTCAGTCTTGATCTTTAGTGAAGTTCGCACCAGAGCGAACAGCGTGGCGTTGAAGGTGACCGTCCCATCTGCGTGCAGCGGGACATTCATGGCGACGAGTCTCTGAGAGGACGAGAGGAGGCAGAAGGAGTGAGATCGATGTGTTCGTGCACCAAACACCTGTGTGTGTGTGTGTGTGTGTGTGTGTGTGAGTGTGTGTGTTGAGTTACCTTGCAGGCGACACGATGAGGACACAGCTTCCCGAAACCAAGAGGAGGCTGAATCCTCCGCAGCATCGTGACCACGTCGATGTGTTTTATACGACCGCTGCAGACACACAAAAACAAACACAAAACAGCTGATTCACTGAGACAAAGTGACAAAGTAACTCTTCTTATAATAATAATAATAATAAAACCAGTCTCACGATGCTTCGGGGTCGTAGTCGGACCAAACTCTCTTGAACTCGTCTAGGTGGTGAGTACCGAGCACGGTCCAGTCACGCGTCAGGTATTCAAAGTTGTCCATGATGACGGCGATGAACAAGTTGATGATCTGACGGAGACGAGGACAGAGACACGACAGACACTTTAGTGTGTTTGTCTCCAACAACGAAGACAGAAGAATCACAGTTTGACCCTTTGAAATAGTGGTTAGTAAAGGTCGATCGTCAAAATGCTTTAAAGGGACATTGTGTAGGAATTACTCCCATCTAGCGTTGCGGTTGTATATCACAAGCAGCTCAATCGTATTTTTCATGCTGCATTCACATGAAATTGGGCAGACGGCAGACGGACGACAGCCGCTGCACCTAACGGCATAAACAAGCCTCTATGTAAACAAGTGGTCCGTCAGCACGAGGCAAAACAATACACGTGACAATATGTTGTCATGGCGATGTCGTATTGTTTACCTGACCCACGTTTTTACCGGCTTTCCCTCGACTTCTGTGACTAAAACGACATTTGGTTTGTTAGCGACGGCCGTCTGCCCGACTGCAGGTGAATGCAGCATCAGTGTAACGCTCCATTCCTCCTCACTGCGTTACCGCGGTGACTTTTCACAGACGCCACCTCGACCTGAGCCGACAGCTCCGGTGTCTCCGCTGAGTTTCCGTGGTTTCCTACCGTCACGCTGCCACTGAACGTAAAAACATGGCGACACCACATGGCAGCCAGCACCGAGCTTACCCGCTCCATGTAGATATGAATGATATGAACGGCTAATTCAGAGCTGAAAGGAACACTTCAGTTTGTTGATGGGGGGGATTACTGATTAATGAAAAACAGACTTTTGAACCAAAGAATCGATTTTCGTGACTAGATAACAGGAGAAGTTACACAATAAAGAATCTGTAAATGTTTAAATGTCAAATCAAAGAAACTGAAAGTATTAGTGCAGCTTTTAGAGAGAATATTAAAAAGCGATTAAAGGAGTTTAATTAGTGAGTTATTTGCACGTCGCTCCATCCAGTTCTCCTGCAGCAAACAAACCCAGCAGGACTCTGAGGTCTGGATCTACTTTTAGAAGCCGCGAGGGTCTCGGTGGGTTTCTGCTAAAAGGTCGAAGACCACACACAGACACAGACACACACACAGACACACACGGAGACAGACTGATGGACGTCAGCTGTCCACAGGAGGAGAGGAAACCGGAGAAAGGACCACACGAAGAGCAGAGCTGAACATGAACCTCTGTCTATGTGGTTGTAAATCAGATGTCAAGGAAACAAGGAAACGACTTAAGGAAAGGAACTGAGGAGAGGATTAGAGGTATACATGATTGGTTTGCAAATACAAAAACTTGGAAATTACAGTTTTGTTGTGTTTGGATTAATATATTGTACCTACTTTTGAACAAATGCACTTTTTCTGACTACTTCATGCAGAGTTCACCCTCGTTTAACCCATTTAATGTCCCAAAATAGCAGTTTCAGAAGTCGCTGCAATGTCACCAACATATCTGCAGCCTCTTACAGTAAATCAGGGTTTTTCTGTCTGGATTAACAAAATCTTCCGTGAGGAGCTGGAAACCGGAGACGACAGGGTTAAGCTTTTAAAACTGCTCCTACACTGCCGGTGTAATACTATCCCCTCTACTCCCATCTGACTTTGATCCCACAGACCCGAAAGTCTGTAAAAAAACAACTCTGAATTAATTAAACCTCAAAATTTAATCTGGAGTCAGTCGGCCGTGTTCGTTTATATCAAAGTGGGCAAAGTGTTTTTTTAAAAGGAGGAGCTGGAATCGATCTGATCCCTAATCCTCCCGCGGCCTCGCTCACCAGGTAAGCGCACAGCATGAAGAAGCTGATGAAGTAGATGTAGGCCAAGTTGCTGCCGCAGCTATACTCCTCGCCAGGTTCAGTGTCGGACTCTGGGTCACAGCGTCGGCCCGGCAGCGCTGCCAACATGATCTCCTGCCACTGCTCTCCGGTGGCACACCTACAAGGACACGGAGACGGAGACACGCTGTCAGTCAGTCAGTCTGTCTGCTCGGGTGATTAAAGTAACACCTTCAGAGGGTTGTTTCGTTTTAAAGGAGGATGGAGGAAATTAATTAATGCTGGAGAGAAGAAATGTTGTGTTTGGGCATAACTCATAAATAATTATCAAATACAAGCTATTGTCATGTACTCAGTACTTTCAAAAAACATTTTTCATACTCTCTTACCGATATAGGTCAATCTCTAGCCACCAACATACGTATTTAGTTGATTGTATATGTGTGTAGTATTTTACTCTATTTTTTAATGAAATATATTTTTGTATTCTGCTCTTCTTATTTCTGTATCTATGTTGTGAAGCACATTGAGTTGTCTCTGACAGGAAATGTGCTATATAAATAAAGTGTCTTCTTCAAATTTTTGATTATTAAAAGCAGCTAGATAGATAGTTAGATAGATAGATAGATAGATAGATAGATAGATAGATAGATAGATAGATAGATAGATAGATAGATAGATAGATAGATAGATAGATAGATAGATAGATAGATAGATAGATAGATAGATAGATAGATAGATAGATAGATAGATAGATAGATAGATAGATACTTTATTGATCCCATTGCTGGTCGGTAACACTTTATAATAAGTACACACTATTAAGCATCAATAAATACTGAATTCTTCATTTATAACGCATGGATACTCATACTCATGAGTATTCATGTGTTATAAATGATGGATTCAGTATTTAATGCTTAACTAATGCTTAATAGTGTGTACTTATTATAAAGTGTTACCATCTGATCTTCTTTAGACGGGACAGTGGAGATATGACGGGGGTAGAGAGAATAGGGGAACAGTTAATGATAATCTCCATTGGGAGTCGAACTAGCGATCTCCTGCATAAGGGCCAGAGCATGCTCTCTAACCACTCACTCCTAATCTGACCATTTTAGAAGATTACTGAGACATTTAGATTCAGATTTTGCTGTGATTTATCAAGGAAAGTAAATTGTCTACTTGTATCTGATCCATGAAGAACAAGAATAATGTGATTTTTGAGAAAAAATGTGACAGAGAGTTAATTATCGGAATAGACCTGGGGTGTCAAACTCATTTAAGTTCTTAAATGAAACCTAAATTTGATCTCAAGTGGACCAGACTGGTAAAATAATAGCATAATAATCTATAAAAACAAGAACTCTAAACTTTTCCCTTTGTTTTAGTGTAAAGACGTACATTGTTACGATGTTGTACTGTATCCTTTTAGAAAACAAAATATGAACAACCTGACATTTTTTTGAGAAAAATATGTGCAAATTCAACAATATTTATGTTGTCTATGTAATTTTCACACTTAGTGGATGGATTTTTGTGGATGCTTGACCTGAAAAGCACGAGCACGGCCATGAAGAAAGTCTGGAAGTTGCAGTTTCTGTTGATGTGCGTATCGTCGTCGACGGCCACTTTACCAAACGTCTGCAGGGAGAACAGAGCAACACGGTGAGAGACACAAACAGCTCATTCATTTCATTTCATTCATTTTATTGTTTATTTGTGACGGGACTTTGCATATTAATGAACATTATAAAAAATGTAAATACACCAGATTTAGCTCAGGGCTAATTTCCATCTGTAGTCCCGCGGCACACATAACGACAATTATACAAAACATCAATAACAACATCATCAACAACATTTATAACATTTAGTATGGTACGAGTACCATATCACAATATCACAATACTATAACACAAATCACATTACAAATTTAAACCTTAGCTGCAGTGGAAAGAGCAGCTTGTAATAATAGGTTCGGGAGCTGTTAAGGACCATTAAAGTGCATCTGTTATAAAGTGCTATTATTGCTTACAAAAAGTGCATCTATAATAAAGTGCTGGATTTTAAAGTGCCAGAGGTAAAGTGCCTACAGTTTAGGCACTCTGCAACCAGAGGAGCAGCAGCTGGACTGATAATGATTTATTTTACATTTTAGAGGGTGCAAATGAAACAATTCGAAAGGTGATTTGATCTCATCTCACCTGCATCCCAATCACAGCGTAGATGAAGAAGATCATGGCGATGAGCAGACCGACGTAAGGCAGCGCCTGAGCAGACACGAGACAGAGGAGAGCACGGTGAAATCAACCTTTTATTTCATTCCCTTTGGCATCATGTGACGTATTATTCTCTCCGTGCTGCACCGACCTGCAGGGACTTGACAAAGGTCCAGAGGAGAGTTCGAATTCCTTCTCCTTTGCTGAGCAGCTTGACCAACCTCAACACTCGGAACAACCGGAAGAAGGTGATGGACACTTTCCCACTTTCTCCTTTGCCCTGCACAGAAAACACACAGAGTTGAGACATCAGGTAAATAAATATAAACATCTGTTATTCTGTCTACACTTGTCCTAAAGGTATAAAATCAGAAACCTAAGACATATTTAAAGCAGCAGTGGTTGTGTTCAGCTCTCACCTCTCCATGGCCGCCTCCTCCCTGCACGGATCCATGTATCAGTCAGTGAACAACGAGCAGAGACGGCGTGTCGCAGGAGAGAGATTAAAAAGTCATCAGGATCAGACACAAATGGTTTAATTATCAGAGTAAAACATCTGTCAGTAAACCGTCTCACTGAACAACAAGATTGAATGCAATTAATTATCCGTTGTGTAAAGTTAGAGGCTAATACAGAGGTCATGAGTTCAGTTCAGCGTGTGTGTTATTTGCTGTTTCATTAGTGAACTTACTCAGTTAACTTTTCACTAGTAGTAGTTTTAAGTTATCTCAACAGAGCTGGGAGGATTTTTTGTTGGTCTACATACAAGGGGTGAAAATTCATTATTTTAACACGACATGTGTAATAAATCGAAAACTTGAACCCTGCATTATCGCTATTGATCATTTTAATGTTGTTAAATAAGATTAAATAGTCTTAACTAGTTCCACAGTGGGAAAATTCACAATTTCACAGCAGAAAAGTGGATAGAACAAAATCAACCCACAATAGCAAACACTAAACTCATAATTTAATAATATGTGCAAATAGATATTAAAATATAGCAACCTTTGGAGGATAGAGCATCCATTATATGCTCCATGTGGCTCTAAGTTGGGGTTTATTGTTTTTTTTAGACATAAAATTTACTAATTAGGACTCTGAATTTGGCCTCTGAAGATTAATTTGATATTAGATCTATTGCTTAACTGACTTAATTAAAGTGTTACATATATTGGAAAATAGAAAACAGTACCACTCCAGAGTCTTGTCAATAATCTAATGCAGTAATGACATTTGTGTGATTTCATGTAAAAAAAACTGTGAATTTTTCAAACTTACACTAAACTCAGAGACTGCGATGTCCAACACACTCCCCACGACGATCAAAGCATCAAATGAATTCCAAGGGTCGATGAAATAATGCTGCATAAAAAGAAACAAACAAAAAGTCAGATTTAACAAAACACATAATTAAATAAACAGTGGAGGCAGCAAACAAAACAAAACAAAAGCAGATGCCTCACATGAGCCCGTAGAGCCAGTAACTTGATGACCATCTCTATGGTGAAAACCACAGTGAAGATCAAGTTGAGGAGATCCATGACGGAGGTGAAGAGCTTCGACTGCTCGTAATGCTGAAAGAGAGTAAACACAACGCCCACAACATTTAACACTGTAGTAATGTAAATTAAAAGTATATTTTGTGAGTGATATGTGAATGATACTGTGTGGTACCTGAATAGCCAGAGTGAGCGTGTTTCCCAGAATCAGCACAAACATGATGTATTCAAACTGACTGGAGTTGATTATTTTCCAGAACTTGAGCTGCGACGGGTTTTTGGGGATGTAAATCTTTATCGGTTGAGCTTTCAGAGCGTAGTAAACACACTGACGCTGTGACGGGGCAGAAAGAAGAGAGAGATGAAGTTACTAACTTTAAAACCTGGATGATAATTACAGTAAAAGTAATAAAGGGATAGTTCAACATTTTGGCAAATTGGCCCATTGCCATAAAACTCATCAAATACACAATCCAACAACTCCAAAACATTCTGGTGGACAAGTTGTGACCTCCACATTCACCACACTATGAGATAATAACAGAACGTTACCAGACTGAGTTGTTTTAGAGGTAAATTCATGCAAAACCACTGACTGAAAACCGTTGGGGGCAGTTTTTCATCAAGCAGTCTCTGTATTTACCTCTAAAACAACTCTGTCTGGTAACGTTCTGTTATTATCTCATAGCGTGGTGAATGTGCAGGTGTCAACTTGTCCACCAGAGTGTTTTGGAGTTGTTGGATTGTGTATTTGATGAGGGAAACCAAGAAATCCCATGAGCCTCCGTAGCGTAGCACTGAGCAGCTCGCAGCTCTGCTCCGCCGTTCTAAAAATAGCTTGCACCAACAATTAAAGGTAACGAACCTACTGCTATGACTATAGAGATTATGGCAATGGGCCAATTTGCCAAAATGTTGAAATATCCCTTTAACATCAACATTTTGTGAATTAACTGACTTGATTTTTGTTGAGTTCGCAGTTTTTGAACTCGGCCTCTCCCTGTTCTCGAAACGTGATGATGACAAAACCTACGAAGATGTTCATCATGAAGAAGGCGATGATGATGATGTAGATGATGAAAAAGATGGAGATCTCCACTCTGTAGTTGTAGATGGGCCCTCGGTCGACGGCGTTGGCGTCCACGGCCCGGTAAAGAAGCCTTGAAGAAAGAAAAGAGAAACATTTCTCTGTGGTTTATTTTGAATTATAAAACGGAAAGGTGAAATCCGGCGATCTGATTGGTTGTATTCTAAAGCCTTATCACAGCATAGGCTATCACGCCGCATCAGGCATGTATGACTGGTATGAATGGAAGTTGTTGTCATGTATCCATGACAACGGACTGTTGCAGTCCGTAGCAAAAGACAGTTGATGTCTTTACGATGTTAAAAAATGGACTAAAGTAGTTGAATTCACATGTTTAAGGTGAACTTTCACCTCCGGGGAGGGTTAACAATGGTAGAGGGGACTGAGCAGTGACTTTCACCTGAAAAAAAGCGGAGGAAAAGACGAGATGCAGAGCTACTTGGAGCTGGTGGGACTATTTTTTTCACAGTGAGGCTATTTTATTGAATAATATGTATTTCTGGTTGAATAAAACTACATGAAATTGATTGCCTATCCCTCTTTCATATTGTCATTATTGGTAACCGTTTTATAAAAGCAATATATCACTCCAGTCCGTGATATATGCTCATTATACCACGGCTAAGGGGCGTTGTTCGGCCCGACGCACGGCCTGTCGTGATATATTGCTTAAATAATCCCACATGCAAACAACATTCAGAGCACCTAACAATACATTTCTTTTAGGAAATGATTTAACCTTTTTTTTTTTTTAAGAAATATGAAACTATTTCTTTTCTTCAAGGGATTTGTCAGCACCCTTCTTCTCATCCTTCAAAATAAAAGCGGTGTGATGCGGCGGTTACTCACTGTGGCCAGCCTTCAAATGTTGACACAGTGAACAGAGCCAACATCCCCATCAGCACGTTGTCGAAGTTGAAATCACTGTTTTGCCAAATCCGCTCTTTCACCATGGGGTGGTTCATGTCTCCGTCTTTATAGACCACAAACGTCCCCCTGAAGTCAAACAAACACACACACACACACACTCATTTAATATCTTACGCAGCATGTGAAGTGACTGACAGATGCTTTTTTATATTGTGTGGAGTAATAAACAGAGGTAAAAACTGACTTGCACTCGACTGGAGTGTGTTTGGCTTCGTCTGTGCAGCTGTAGAATCGGCCCTGTGGCACAAAAAAAAAAGTAAAACCATTAAAAACCTTTCAGCAGCTACTTCCTTTTTATTATCTGAGAGTGGGAGGGGAAAAAAACTGTTTAAATGGTTGAAAATGTGAATTTGCACCTTGAAGAGCTGAACTCCGATACAGGCAAACATGAACTGAAGGAGCGTCGTGACAATCAGGATGTTTCCGATGGTTCGGATCGCCACAAACACACACTGCACCACGTTCTGTGAAACGTTAAAGCAAAGAGGCCCAAATGTTAGCCATGAACTATATATAAACTATAAGTATTTACATTTAGGGTTGGAAAATTCTGGGAATTTTCAAAATTGGAAAATTTCCATGGGAATTAACGGGAATATATGGGAATTAACGGGAATATATGGGAATTAACAGGAATATATGGGAATTAACAGGAATATATAGGGAATAACAGGAATATATGGGAATAAACGGGAATGTATGGGAATTAACAGGAATATATGGGAATTAACGGGAATATATGGGGAATAACGGGAATATATGGGAATAAACGGGAATATATGGGAATTAACAGGAATATATGGGAATTAACGGGAATATATGGGGAATAATTGGAATATATGGGAATAACAGGAATATATTGGAATAAACGGGAATATATAAACGGGAATATATGGGAATAACAGGAATATATGAGAATAAATGGGAATATATGGGAATTCATGGGAATATATGGGAATAAATGGGAATATATGGGAATTAACGGGAATATATGGGAATTAACGGGAATATATGGGATAAATGGGAATATGGGGGGGGCGTCATGTTTTTTAATTGTATTATCTTGCATCATGGATGTCTGCTAATTACAAAACAAAATATTTACATTTCTGTTTGGATATGATACAGTTTGTTTAAATTATCCCCAATTTCCAGTTAATTCCCATAAATTCCCATAATTCCCATGGAAGGTTTCCAATTTGGAATATTTCCAAAATTCCCCATCTTAACTTCCCATGGAAAGTTTCTGGTAATTTACCGGAAATTTACTGGAAATTTTCCGCCCCTTTGCAACACTATTTATATTTAGATTTATTATACAGGAGAAGAATCTACCTTTAACCCTTTGGCTCTGTTGATGGCTCGAAGAGGCCTGAGCACTCGCAACACTCGGAGAATCTTCACCACGGAGATCGCACTCGAACTGGGAGCAGCAAGGATTTACAGGGATTTAAAAAAGGGTTTCAATAAATAAACAATGATTAGCATTAATGTGTAATAAAGTGAACACGTTCATCCACTCACTGCAGGAAGAAGGAGGTGAGCGACACGCCGACGACCAGCAGGTCCAGGAGGTTGAAGGCGTTCCTGCAGAAGGAGCCGCTGTGGAGAAAAGCTCCGTAGACCGTCATCTGGATGACAAGAGGAAGAAGCTGTTAGGAACTTTTATCTAGTGAAAACATAACTTTCCATTTAATTTAGTCTATTTCTATTTACCTTCAGTACGATCTCCACTGTGAACACCGATGTGAACACGTAATCTGCATAACCGAGCACCTGAGGAAAAACAAAAATTAGAATGAGAATGAATGTTTCTAGTCATGAAGGCGATGATGATGATGAGCAGGTGGGGACGAGATCTGATGCTGTCGGCCTTACTATGTTCCTGAATGAATGGGATTTGATTGGATCCTCAGCAGCCAGGGAAATACTACTGAGGATGATGAAGATGAGGATGAAGTTGGTGAAGTAGGGGTGATGGATGAGGTTGTGGCAGGCGACTCGCAAACTGAGAATTCAAAGGGAAATGAGAGAAGAGAATGAGAAACGTGGAGAGTTTGTAGGTTTCCATATTGTTATAGGGCCTTAAAGGGATAGTTCAACATTTTGGCAAATTGGCCCATTGCCATAATCCCTATAGTTTTAGGAGTAGGTTCGTTACCTTTAATTGTCGGTGCAAGCTATTTTTAGAACGGCGGAGCAGAGCCGCGAGATGCTCAGAGCTACGCTACGGAGGCTCATGGGATTTCTTGGTTTCCCTCATCAAACTCATCAAATACACAATCCAACAACTCCAAAACGCTCTGGTGGACAAGTTGTGACCTGCACATTCACCACGCTATGAGATGAAGGCAACGCGCATCAGCGGTTTTGCATGAATTTCCCTCTAAAACAACTCAACAACTGGTAACGCTCCGTTATTATCTCATAGCGTGGTGAATGTGCAGGTCACAACTTGTCCACGACAGCGTTTTGGAGTTGTTGGATTGTGTATTTGATGAGTTTGATGAGGGAAACCAAGAAATCCCATGAGCCTCCGTAGCGTAGCTCTGAGCAACTCACGGCTCTGCTCCGCCGTTCTAAAAATAGCTTGCATCGACAATTAAAGGTAACAAACCTACTGCTAAAACTACTATAGGGATTATGGCAATGGGCTAATTTCCCAAAATGTTGAACTATCCCTTTAACAGCATCAACAATTGTTTATTCACCAGTCTCCCGCAGGGGCAACAACCCTTTTTTATTGGTTTCTACACTATTTGTTTCTACTTGTACTGAGGTTAGCATGCTAACCAGCAGTCTCATGTTTTTCCAATACCGAGTCACTGTAGCGTCCAATAGCAATGGTTGAAGATCTTGACAAGACTGGTACTAACCCACTTAATGTTAAAATCAGCGAGATTGATCTCATTAGGTTCATAATATACAATACACTGTATAAATCTTCAGATTACCAGTTTTTCTTCCCGAGAATGAAGAAGGAGCTTCCATCAGGGATCGGTACAATCTTCTCTTTAGGCCCCGAGAACTCAGGCTTCAGCGGAGCCACTCCTGCAGTGAAATAAACAACAAACAACAAACAATAAACATATATAAGGAGAGAGTTTACGTCTTAACGAGCAGGTCTAACTTCTCTGCCAAGTCTCTCACCCTCGAGCCCCTCGATGGCTCTCAGCTCCTCGTTTTCCGCCCAGTCGTCCTCCTCGTTCTACGGACAGATCACGAGATCAGCTGAGATCTTTAATTTTTTATGAACGATGCAGAAAAATATCAAACATTCAAACATTATCTACCCCTGCATCCTCATCTTCTTTATCTTCATCGTCATCCCACTCTTCCTCCTCTTCCTTTTTCTCCCTGAAAAAAAAACAGATACCAGGAAATGATTGTTAAGCAAAGTTGGAAATGTCTGCAGCAGGAAACACAACAAGGATCTGTTATAAATATCTCTGACTTACTCTACTTCTTTTTTTCCGCCGCCTCCTGCTAAGTTGTCCACGGCGATAGCCAAGAAGACGTTGAGCAGGATGTCTGACCGTAGCGTTAAGGAGTCACGTTTTGTTTTTACAAAAGACTAATGTTAATTTGAAGTAGTTGGATCAGAAAGAAACATGTGGTTGTTGATAATGTCTTAGGAAAAGGATACAGTTACCGCAGACGAACAGGATGACGAAGTAAATGCACACCACCATGTTGGGGAAGATGGGTCCTCCGTAGGCCATGATGCCGTCGTACATGACGGCGTTCCAGTCCTCTCCGGTGAGGATCTGCAACCACAACGTGATGAATAAAAGCAGCTGTGTGAGATGTTGAGGAGATATAACTGCTTGTGCTAATTGGGAGTAGGAGTTTCCGAGTGCTAGGTCACTGTTTTCAAAGAACAAGTCTTCACGATGTTACTGCGAAAACTCCTTAACAACCTATCTTTAGGTTTTTTTTTTTCATTTAAAATATTTTAGCATTTCAGACCATACAGGTTTGAGCAAACACACTCAAACAAAAACTAAGAGTGGATTTTTTTGGAGAGTTTTTTGTGGTAATGTAATGTTGCTGATCAGAAGCACACAGTTTTTTGACCATGCTGTGCCATGGTATGTATTGTTTTTCGTTTATTGATTTGAGAAATGTGTTTTTTGTTTTTGTTTTTTTGCAAAGAATTTCATCTTTTGTTTAGTTTTCAACAATAGAAAGTCAAAGAAATAAACCTTGGTTTTCAGTGGAAACTTCATTTGTCATTTCATGTGTGCATGTGTGTATGAATGGGTGAATGTGATGTACTGTAAAGCGCTATGGGTATCGTTCAGGTATAGTAAAGCGCTATACAGTATAAATAAATATAAATCACCTGGAAACATGTGAGCAGAGCCTGAGGGAAGGAATCGAAGGTGCTTCTCTTCATCTGCGTCTCGTCAAAGTTGAATTTGCCTCCAAACAGCTGCATGCCCAGCAGAGCGAAGATGATGAGGAAGAGGAAGAGCAGCAGCAGCAGGGAGCAGATAGCTTTCATGGAGTTGAGCAGCGAGTTGACCAGATCGGATAAAGCCGCCCAGTGCCTGGAATCAACAACGGAGCATGGATACACCTCAGGACATGGCCAGAGATGGACAGAGTACTCGACCCCAGTACTTGAGTAAGAGTACAAATACTACTGGTCAAAATTTACTCAGTCGACATGTTACTCGAGTAAGAGTAAAAAAGTACTTGCTTTTAAAGGTACTTACAGTAAGTATCCAAAAGTACATGCTTTTAAATTTACTTTAAGTAAAAGTAAGAGTAAAGAGTAAATTTCTTATTTTTCACATCAATGAATTACTATATTTTTTTCTAAATGAATTTAAGGAGCTTTTAACTCTTGTTTCTGAGAATGAACTCTTTGAAACCACCTGCACTGATGTGCTGCTTTTAGGGGTTAGGGTTTCCTTCTTTGACAAACAGCTTGTGTCCAATAGGATTTTAGGAAAAAAAAAAGAGCAGACCTGAAAGTAACGAGTACTTTTCAGCCTTCCTAGAAATTAACTCGAGTAAAAGTAAAAATATTTGTCTTGGAAATGTATTCAAGTAAGAGTAATAAGTACCAAATAAATCTAATACTCAAGTAACGTACAAATCCTCTGGATATGTACAGCACTCAAGTAAATTTACTCCGTTACTGTCCACCACTGGACATCGCACATGAGTTGTTAATCCGTCGTTGTTGTACTCGAGCTCTGTCGTGTGTGTGTTACCGTGTCATTTTGAAGATCCTGAGCAGTCGGATGCAGCGCAGCACGGAGATGCCGATGGGCGGGATGACTTCCATCTCGACGAGCAGCGTCTCCAGGATGCCGCCGCACACCACGAAGCAATCGAAGCGGTTGAACAGCGCCATGAAGTAGATCTGCAGGCCGAAGGCGTACATCTTCATCAGCATCTCCAGGGTGAAGAGCAGCAGCAGGATCTTGTTGGCTCGCTCTGCACCAAACCAAGAAGAGGAGGAGTCAGGTAGGTCGGGACAAAGTCTGACGAGTAGGAATGTCACAATTACTTGTTTTCACAATTAATCGCGGTATTAGACACCACAACTAATTGATCGTAAAGATTCCTAAATACCGTCACTTTCCGAAAAAGATTATGTCGGAACCATATCGGCAGATGTGCGCCAAAGTAAAGGAAGATGCACGGATACTGGTCCATTTATCTAAAGTAACACTGAATTGGTGGGAATTTAAATGTTAGCGTGTCATTTGTAATTTTAAAAAATGATAAAATTTGACTTAAATATTTCAAACACTGTCCCCAGGGGATTAACAACTGATCCCATATTAAGAGATTAGTAATGTAATTATATTTTGACTATATTTGATTTTACGCATTCAAAATCTCGTGAAATTTATTGATGCATAATAATCAGGATAATCGTAATACCGTGATTATTTCTCTGACAATAATCGTACCAAGAAAATCTATAATCGTAACATCCCTACTGACGAGAAGATTAAAGTGTGTTTTTTTTTTACCTTGCATTTCTGTGAGCCACTTCGGTTGCCCATAATGCTCGGAGGCGCTGGCCACCGTGTTGAGAAACACCAGCAGAAGAACCAGCCAGTAGAAGTTTGTGGTTTTAACGGCCACACGGCAATTCTTCCTCATGGTGTGATTGAGCTGGCACAGCTGGTCACTGACGGAAGAGAGAAGCAGAAAATCAAAGACCCAAAGTTAATGATGCATATTTGTCCAGATGTAGGTTTGTAGACCTGAGTGTTGATGGTGAAATGAGGAATATCTTCATTATATTCTTATATCACAGCAGTTGGATAATGCATTTAAAAAAAAATCACCATAGAGGTTTTATTTAAATGTTAATTATGTTGTCAGTTTTGTGTAAAATGCTCACAAAATGTTGCACTACAAAGTCATAATCCATCCATAACTTTTACACTTTATCAACTCAGCAGCTCTGGACAAATGTTATGATTAAAGGAACAGTATGTAAGAAATCTAAAGCAAATAGCCATAAAATCATCCTAATATGTCACAGAGACTCAGGAATAATGTTCATATAACATACTGATCTCACCGACAACAATAGTACAACCAGAATATTCGCATTAATTTTTTTTTTTTGCGGACCGCAAATCATGTTTATGTTTTAAATTTAGATTTTGGCATCTGTCGCCACCCAGCGCTCTCTCCCAATCACAGCGCCAGTGGCATTTCAGCCTCCGGGTTGCCAGTTAAGCTTCCACTGAGCCGCAGCTTAGATTGTTTACTTTTATCGGTAATTATGGTCATATTTCCTTTATATCACACGGTAGAAATAAGTGGCTTGTCGCTCTGCCGTTTGATACACCGCTTGCAGTTGTGAGCATAGCCTGGTTAGTTTGAGCTGCTGCTAAAGCTAAAGCTAAAGGGAGGAATTACAAAGTGAAAGTTACAAAAGAGGGAGGAAATGTGGCCGATGGTAAATGAAGTGATGGGGAACGTGTGGAGCGGTTCATGAGATGAGTCCGGCCCAGTCAGGTCGCCTGTCTCTGGTCCTGGTCGTCATGTTTTATCATCCAACGGTCAGAAAGTAGAGGAGAAACAGAGTTGCTCTTGTCGTTTATTCTACGTCTTTTATGTTTGAGACGGACTATGTGAGTGAGCAGAGGTTAGCGCGTCGCTATCTGGCAACCTCGAGTCTGGGGGGTGGGGGAAGGGGAGGGGAAACAACGCGCTGATGTGTTTTGAATTTGACTGCAGCAACAGATTCGGCCACATTCTCACATACAGCTCCTTTAAGACAATAAAATGTTATAAATTACATACAATTAAGAGATGTTCTTCATCACATGAACAACTTACCAGAAGCTGTTGGCCATCATCTTTGCCCTGAGACGACAAGAAAGAAGAAGAGAGAGATTAATAAACAGTTTAAATCACTTCCTGTCTGTGTGTCAATAAAACGTTGAATCTATGTTGTTGTTTCTCTGTTGTCTCACATGAGAGAGGCGCAGAAGCCGTTGTCATCGTCCAGGTAGGCGATATCATCATCAGAGTCCGACTCGGCTGGATACGAAAACGAGGAGTTAGAGAGAATCACAACAGACAAACACACACTGAAACCAGACGGTGACATCAGATGCAACTTTACCTCCACCGTCCTCGGTCTGTTTGTACCAGCCGAACTTCTTCATCATCTTCTTCTTAGCGATCGCAGCGCCTTCAGAAACAAACGCACACAGATTATGTGTAAAATGCACAGCTGCAGAGTGTGTGTGTGTGTATGTGTGTGTGTGTTAGTGTGTTTGTTTAACACCAACGTTTGTTTCCTTCTTCGTCCACGTCCTCGGCCTCGATCAGCCAGTCCATGTAGCCGATCATGTCCTCCTGCATCTGTTTGCTCTCCTGCGCCTTCTGCAGCTCGCCACGCGCCACCGCCTTCTCTCTTTCTTTGGAAAACTCTCTGTGCACATAAACACATACAAATGCTTTAAAGGGATAGTTCAACATTTTGGCAAATTGGCCCATTGCCATAATCCTTATAGTTTTAGCAGTAGGTTCGTTACCGTTAATTGTCCGTGCAAGCTATTTTTAGAACGGCAGAGCAGAGCCGCGAGCTGCTCAGAGCTACGCTACGGAGGCTCATGGGATTTCTTGGTTTCCCTCATCAAACTCATCAAATACACAATCCAACAACTCCAAAACGCTCTGGTGGACAAGTTGTGACCTGCACATTCACCACGCTATGAGATAATAACAGAACGTTACCAGACAGAGTTGTTTTTCGAGGTAAATTCATGCAAAACCGCTGATGCACGTTCATGTTTAGGGGCAGTGTTTCGGCAAGCTGTCTCTGCATTTGCCAATTTGCGAAAAAT
This sequence comes from Trachurus japonicus, assembly GCF_045865225.1. Taxonomy (NCBI): domain Eukaryota; kingdom Metazoa; phylum Chordata; class Actinopteri; order Carangiformes; family Carangidae; genus Trachurus; species Trachurus japonicus. The sequence goes on from NC_140913.1 coordinate 30,946,811, forward strand.
GTTGAACTATCCCTTTAAGAAACTTAGAATAACTTAGAGGAGAAATGCACTTTTCAGTTTTATCCAAATGTGACAGGAAGTGGAGAACTGCAGTGAACCAGAATCAGAACCAAAATAAGTGCAATCAAACTGAGGTAGAAGCTCCCAAACAACAAATAACAACAGAGCAGTGACAACTCACCCGCTCAACACACCCAATACAAGATTGATGATGAAAAATGACCCAAAAATGACCAGAGAGACAAAGTAGATCCATGGAATCTCGTGGCCGATGGCGTCGTTCATCTGTGGAGGGAAAAAATGTGAGTCAAAAATAAACTGCAGCAGATCTAAGAACAGGTATTTTCAAGATTCAAGATGAGTTTGGCAGCTCCTGCTCACTGCTGAGCTTTATTCCCACTTTAATTTGTTTGTTTTTTTCCCTTTAATTTTTACATGTGCTCGTTTATTTCTGGAGATTTTCCCATCATGGGAATTTGCACATGCACAATTTGCACACTATTTATTTATTATTTATTATTATACATAGTGCATATTACACACACGCATCATACCTCCTTCTCTCTTCTTTTATCTCTTTCATTACTATTGCTGCTCATTGTTGTTGTTGTGTCGTATTATTGTTGCTTTTAATTGTCTATTTTTTTTTTTTATATCTAGTTCTTTCTTATAATTGCTGGCTTTCTGTGATGAGGACAGCAAAGTAAAAATTTCATTGTCAGGGAAACTCACCTTTCCACTGTGCAAATGACAATAAACACTTTTGACTTTTTTTGACTTGAATAACTTTGAATAAACAAATATCTAGTGTGTTTGTGTGTGTGTGTGTGTGTGTGTGTGTGTGTGTGTGTGTGTGTGTGTGTGTGTGTGTGTGTGTGTGTGTGTGTGTGTACCCAGTAGAGCACGTCTGTCCAGCCCTCCATGGTGATGCACTGGAACACCGTCAACATGGCGAAGAAAATATTGTCAAAGTTTGTGATCCCGCCGTTGGGACCCTCCCACTTCCCCCTGCACTCGGTCCCGTTGGTGACACAGAAGCGCCCGCTCCCGGCGAACGCACACGGCGTGGGGTCGTCCTCAACCATGAGGCCTGGAAAAAAATAAAAACGCAGCACAAAGGCAGTGAGAGAAACGTATAATTTCCCTTAATTGGAAAAACGTTGATGCACAAAGAATTGGAAGATGGATTAAAGAGATGGCATCAAACATGACATTGGAAAAGATAACGTACATTATTAAACGGAAACATCATGTTTTTGATGACATCTGGAGACCTTTTATACGTTTTTTAAGACATGATGTTAATGTTTGTTAATTTGCTTCAGCAGGAGGAGGCTCTGAGGGAGCAGAATGTGTGATATAATGTCTTGAAATTCATCATATAACTGTTATCAGTATTACTAATTTTTTAGTACTACTTTTATTTATTATTTTTGCTTTATTTTCATCTTATTTTCATAGTTATAATGTTTTACTTATTTAGTGAGGGAAAGAGAAGAAGGGAGGGAGAATAGGGAGAAAAAGTTTGCTCTGTTTCTTGCTTGTAAGAATGTCTTGTTTGATTTGCTGTAAATTGCAAACAAAAACTAAAACACATGCTTAAAAAAAAAAAAGGCAGTGAGTGTGGAGAAAGTGTAGCAGTGTGCTTTGAAGACCTGTGCTCATGAAGTAGCAGGTCTTGTGCATCCTGCCGATGAAGAGCTCCAGGCCGATGATGGCGTAGATGATGATGACGAACATGACCAGCATACCGATGTGGAGCAGCGGCACCATGGCTTTCATGATGGAGTTCAACACAATCTGTAAACCTGATGAGGCAAACAAAAACACACATTTTTGTTTTTTTCAGTTGTGCATGACGGAGAGACCACACGCTCAGCACCAGATCTTCCTCCAGAGGGGACTGTGAGGTGCCGTTCAGATGTATCCACATAGGCCAAAACTCCCTAACTGTTAAAGGCAGCACATGTTGGAATAGTCTCCCAACCCTGATTAGAGACAATCCTACTTTTAACACATTCAAAAAACAGCTTAAAGAATGGTTACTGTCTCACCAAATCTGCACCCATGAATGAAATATTGACTAGCACTTTAATACAGTACTACTGCAGCCCTTTTTTTTTTTTACCGTATCTTATTCTGTGTTGTAATTTTATTGTGAATCTGCTGCTAATTTTCAGTTTTTTCTTATATTTATGCAGAAAACAATGCCATGCAGCGCTGCATGGCATTGTTTTCTGTTTTCTTATTTCTTATCTTTTACTGATATACCTAAATGCTGCTAGTACTCTGTCCTCTCTTATATTTATGCAGGTTGCTATCTGTTTTCTTATTGTTGTAACTGCTGCTAATACTATGTCTTTTCATACTTATGCAGGTAGCTTCCTACTGTTATCTTTTTGTATGGTATGTCTGTCCGTCTTTAAACGTGAGGACTACGGATGGAAATTAGCTTTGAGCTAAATCCGGCATATTTACATGACGTGATGTGTGCGTCACAAATTGTTCATTAATGTGCACTGTCCTTGTCAAATAAACAATAAATGAAATGAAATGAAATGTTTGGTGAAGCACAGCGGCTGCAGAAACACACACAAAGAAAAGAAACCACAAAAACGCACTCGGCACTCCAGAGACGAGTCGAAGAGGTCGTAACACCCTGAACGCTCTGAGCGCTTTGACGTCCAGGCCGCCGGGTTTTCCTGCAGCGTGATGAGCTTCTCCGGGCTTATGGTCCGTCATGGCCTCTGCTATCACACTGAACAACCTGCACAGACACACACACACAAAATAAGCTGTTGTTGACAGTCTCTTTTCTTTCTCTGTATGAATGACAGGCAGACAGGCAGAACAGTTGTTGATGGACGTCGTGACAAAAAAAATACCCGACAATGACGATGATGAAATCGAGCAAGTTCCATCCGCTGCGTATGTAGGCGCTGGGGTGCATGACTAAACCGTAGGCGAGGATTTTAGTGAAGGTCTCGATGGTGAAGATGACGAGGAAGACGTACTCGACTTGTTCCTGAGAAGAAAAGAAGGCGTGTGGGGGTAGGAAAGAGTTTATTGCAAAATTGGAACAGCCTTTTTTAAATGTTAGTCGCAGCGAGTGCTGAAGAAAATGTCATGTGAGCTTCCTGGTAAAAATAAAGACATTCAAAAACTAATGTATTTGTTGTTTTGTTTTGTTTTGTTTTTTGGCAGCTTCTTCCTTTGCATCACATGTGTTGTCATCATTAAAGAGCCGACTGCAGTGGCTTCCTAACCTCTTAACCCAGTGCCTAACACAAGCTTAAGCCTGTAACTGAATCCTTTTTCTGTAACTTCAGCTTAATGCTTCTTATCACTGCAACAACACTGACACCGGGGCTTCACCTGAGGCTGCCAGAATAATCCACGCATCATGTGCTGCTTTCGGTGTAAAAACCAACTGATATTCACATTGAAACTGTGTAAAGTTAATGCATAAATTGTTGTTTGATAATATTCACTTAGATTAGTTTCCTATAAGGAAGTGAATCTTTAAGTGTCAGGCCATCTCCTCTGTGAAATCCAATAAAGGGATAAACATCTATCCTGCTCCAAGTCTCCATGTCTGTGCATGTGTTCATTTGCATGTGGATGCATGTGTGTCTGTTTGTTACTTTAATATTAAAACCACTTCAAATAAAACTCAGTCATCTGATCACTTTTACTCCCTGGATGCAACTGCGTAAGAATCATTTTAAGCCGTTCAGTGACATTTAAAACACAACCCGACGACGTGACGTAAATACAGAAAGCTGCAGCTGTGAGGAGAGGAGAGAAAAACACTTCTCAGTTTTCAGTTTCAACATCGAGTATTTTTGTATTTAACAGATTGAAATGATCAGAAACCAGAAGAGGATGGAGAGACGGAGAGAGAAGAGGGGAGAGGGGGTGAGAAGAAGTGAGGAGAGGCAGATGGTTGGAGTTTAAGTCAGTCATGATCCCTGACAGGGTCACCTCACTGAGGTCACAGCACAACTTTTGCCCCCTCTAATACCATTACCACCCTGCACAGCACCGTTCACCTCTCACTGACTGACTGCTGCTACCTCCTCTCTGAACCAACAGCAACTTCTTCATCAACTGTTTAAACTTTATAAACTGTGCACATGTTTGTCACAGTGTCCTCGAATAACCCAGAGGACGAAGGACAGAGAGTTCAGGAGAAGTTTTTGATTTATGACTTGGAAAAGAGAAACGTAGAAACATGTGAAATGTAAAAAAAAAAAAGGGTTAGGGTTAGCTTCATTTTGTTATCAGTATGAATATTTTGTTAATTAAATAAGAATTTATGTTTCCAAGAGTCAAAGACGAGACTTTGTGATGTTCTCATTGCGATCCCTCATGTGTTTTTCTCACTCATCCTCTCATTGATTGATACAGGTATCGATCACTGACACAAATGAAAGCTTGGATATAAAAATCTGCAGAACTTTATTTTTCAGTTTCCTGTTTTCATTTCTAATTTATGAGGATATACTGTACGTTTTGGCAGTGATGGGAATAACGGCGTTAAAATAAACGGCGTTACTAACGGCGTTATTTTTTTCAGTAACGGGCAGTGTTGTGGGTAACGCGTTACAAAGTAACGCGTTAGAGTACTTTAATTACTTTTTCGAGTAACGTGTAACGTAACGCGTTAGTTTCGTGAGTTGAGCAATCAGTAACTTAGTTATTTTTTAAAAAAAGTAATCCGTTACTTTTCGCCGGATAAGGAAAGGAAAATCCCGACTGCAGCCTGCTTTTTGTCAGACAGTAGACTACTGTGCAACCTGCGGATGTGTCAGCCGAGGCGCAGCGCTGTGATGCGTCTGTGTCCTGCCGACCTACGTTGCCTGTGTGTGTGTGTGCGCGTTTCAATTCGCCAGCGAAAAGGACAAGAACATAACGGTAAAAACACTCTGCGTTGGTGATAAGCTTCTATCGACCGCAAAAAAAATCCACATCCAATTTAAGGGCCCATTTACATGAATCAGCTCCACGTACGGACCTGCTTCTCCAGCAGCAACAAGCAGCCGGCTCTCAGTGCTTGCTGCTTTCAGCAGCTCCCTCTTGGCGAGCGGCAGCTCAGTTCTCCCCCGGTCCAGCCCGCATCTCTACTCCATAGCTGCCGTAGCAGCAGTGTGATACCAGTACATTTAACCGCATTTTTAAAAAACTTTTATTACACACAAGGCAGGACGTTCACGTCTCGCCAGCCTCCCTCCTCTCCACACGTGAGTCCTCCATTCAAACTGACAGACAGATCGAGTAGTGAAGCCGCTGAGAGGGATTCACGGTAACTCCTGAATTTTGATCAGTTCTGCGATCAAAAAAAAAAAAAAACACGCTATGTGGCATATTTCTGACTGTCTTTCCTGTTATTGTTATCCTGTAGAGTTAATTTGGTTGGATGACTATTCGTCAGGACTCGGTGCATTTAAAAGAGGCTGTGTGTCTGTCTGTTAAGTTGCAGCATGTGCGAGGCGCTGCAAAAGGCTTAATTTTTGGTAACGCATGAGTACTCTAACGCGTTACTTTTATTCATAGGTAACGCAGTAACGTAACTGATTACTTTTAACTGATGGTAACGTTGTAACTTAATTAACTACTTTCAAAAGTAACTATACCCAACACTGGTAACGGGTAATCTAACTAATTACTATTTCCACCGTTACCACGCCGTTACCGACAATTAAATGAGGCGCGTTACAAACTACTCAGTGAAGCCGTTGTCCTCCGACTTGGCTCATCTCAGCCACAGAAGCTGCTAAACTGTTTTTCTTTTTCCTCCTCTCCTTTGGTGAGGGGAGGGGGGAGGAGGGAGGGGGGAGACAACCGCATAAGTGATGCTGATTGGTTGAGGCAGAGTAAGGTTTCATGCTAAGCCAATCAGAGGCAGTGTTCAGTTTGTACACAAACCACACACGCACGCAGTTTAGCCTCACACACACAAACTAGCAGAGGGAAGCTGCGGAGATCGGAGGGAAAGTACAGACACTACTTTAATCTCCTTGAGGTAAAAGACAAGAACATGTGAGGTGTAGCTACATTATGTCCCGGAGCGAAGTGTTTGTCCTGAGCTTCTGCTCACCTGACTCTGTGCAGCTTCTTCATTACATCCAAACAGTCCGACACAGCGACGCACTGCTCCTTTAGACTCTAAAGTCTCTGTAGCTCATCAGCCCGGAACTCTTCCAGAGCAGCTACAGCGCAGCGTTGTGACCTCAACCACGGTCGATGAGAGCAGAAATGTTGTTGTTGTAGTGAAAATGGGCGAGCTCGTGAAGACGCGAATTTACACAAAGTCAAAACGAGCGTAAAATCGCGTATCTCGCGTTTGGTCGCGCGTCACAACTCGAGCGAAAAAAAAGTGTTCCTCGTGTTTGGTGGGAAGCCCCTTGTGGGTCTTCCCACCAAACACGATGAAATAGACGAAGACGCGATGGTCCCGTCACACAAAAAAAATCGGGTGTATTGCGTCGCAAAAAAAAAAGTCGCGTCTACCGCGTCTCGCGCCTAATCGCGTCTTTGCGTTACGGCCTTTTACACCGCGGACGTAACGAATAAACGGTGACGGTGTGAACGAACAACATAGAACAGGACCAGACGTGGCGTTGTTTCCTCTTTTCACCGACAGCTCCACTCTCCCTTACTTACACTAACTTCTGTTATTGTTGAGGCCAGAGAATTGTGGGATTTGTAGTTTTTGACCAATCACAGGTTGTGCTCTTTCTTTTTTGTGATTTTCCCGGTTTACACGTCATGTTTTTTTTTTTTAGGGGCAAATGCGAGACTAAAATTATTTAAGACTTGAACACAATAATTCAACAAATTTAAGACATTTTAAGACCTAAAATTTAGATTTTCAAATTTTAGACTTTTTAAGACCCCACGGATACCCTGTTATTTCATATAAAAGTTTAAGTGCATACATATTTTATGATGCTGTGTATTATATATTATATATTTAAGACCATCTTTGAATTTTCTAATAAATGTAATACTTTTTAAGGCCTTAATTTTAGATACATGAATTTAAGACTTTTTAAGGATCCGCGGATACCCTGAGAAGTTGTGCGCTCGCAGCAGGACAGATAATCAGATGGATAATCGGTAAAGTTAATAATTTCACTTAATGTGGCCATGAATAAATTAATTTCGATGTTTCCTGTTATTGTTGCCCAAACGCAAATCTTGAATAGGTCTCCACTGTTTTCACATTTAAAAAGGTCTTTGTTGTCTTTGTACAGAGACAATATGAGATTTGCTTGTAGCCACAGCACTTAAAAAACCCACTGTAACCTATTTTCATAGGCACACCAGCCTCGCTTTCAATAAAACACACACTCACATTCTATAATTGCGATCAGTGAAATATATGAAAACAATAAAATACAATTTAAAAATGCCCTTGGAAAGAAAAAGAAAAACGCAATAGTTACTTTCCCTGGTAACTAGTTGCTATTATAGTGAAGTAGTGGAGTTACTAACTCAGTTACTTTTTAGGAGAAGTAATTAGTAACTATAACTAATTACTTTTTTAAAGTAACGTTCCCAACACTGCGTTTTGGTACATGTGTGTTGTGATGGATGCTCTAACTGTGTTGGTTTCTGTTGCTACAGACACAAAGACTCTGGAGTAAATAAATTTGGGAAACTGTTTCTGGGTTGAAACACGTTGGTGACATGCAAAAATCCGTCAAAAATCAGTGATATCTTCAGTTCAGTATATAATCATATTGGTGATTAGATCAGGTTGTTATTCTCCCGTGTGACACCACATCCTCACAACTTTTATTTGAACCTTACTTATGTTTTCCTTCCTTTCAGAATAAATATGTAGTTGAATCTGTTGTTAAAAACTCACCAGTTGGTGATTCGTAGCGTTGGAGTCGTCATCGGGGTACGGCTTGGTGACACCCATGGCCACACAGTTGGCAAAGATGGCGAGTAGAATGAAAATATCAAAGGGCTTGAGGAGGAAATTAAGGATATAAATTCATTCAAACACATTACACACACACATACATACATTCTTACTTACTTTCTTTTACTAAAAGCCTGACTAGGGACAGGAGTTGGAAACTAGCATTACACTGCAAAAACTCAAAATCTTTCCAAGAATATTTGTCTCATTTCTAGTCAAAGCTAATCTCTTTCTGCTGAAACTAAGACTCATCACTTAAAAATTAACTTGTTTTTAGATAATTTTCACTTGTTTCAAACACATTTCTATTTGAAATAAGTAGAAAAATCTGCCAGTGAAAGAAAGTTTTTTGAGCTTGTAATAAGAAAGAAAAACTTGCTCCACTATCAAATTTTTCCACTTTATTCCAGTGAAAATATGTTTGAAAAAAGTAAAAAAAAAGTGTCTAAAAACAAGCTACTTTTATGTGATGAGTCTTATTTTAAGTATGAGATTTGTTTTGACTAGAAATAAGACAAATATTCTCTGTAAGATTTTGAATTTTTTGCAGTGTAGCTATAATCTCTGTATGCAGAACATCAGTCACATTGACTTGTTTGTAACGAGTGGAAATGTCACTATGTTAATCTGCATTGTCCCGATCACATAAACTAAATTGAATTGAATTGAATACACGTTTGTATGAATGTGCACAGACACAGACGCTATAAAAAGGATATTTCCACTCCACCAGGGCCAGCGCTGCCATGCGGATGGGGTTGCTGAGGGTGAGGCAGCAGAGGGCTCGGGGGGCCCTGAGGGCAGACTTGTTCGCCTGCATCGCCTTCTTGGCCCCCCCTCCCCTTTTCCTGGCCGAGCCAGTGGACCCCATGGTGTCCGTCTTGCCCGCTTCGCCCCCGGGCGGGGCATCTGCTGAAAAAACATACAGCTGTGATGTTAATATGGATGTAAAATATGGATATTAGACGACCACTGAGGTTAGAGAGAATCTAAATCTAACTTATAAACAAGAGCAAACACCTGTATGTGTATATAATGTATGTATAATTACTGCATTGCTAATATCTGCACACATTTTATTATCCACCATAATGAGGGGAGGATTTAACAGGAGGCTGCAGGTATTCTCTCTCCTGAAGGCCTCATACTATAAGACCAGATGTGACCTACTTCTTTATTGGGAGCCGTGTGGCACTTAGCCCAGCACTATCCCCAAGTAGGCCCATGAACACCTGTTGACAAGGCCCTGCACACACACGGAATAAGCCTGTGGGTACATGAACTATCTCAGCCATGAAAAACCTACAGAGGAGCCAAAAATATGTGCAGATATGAGCTGACAGTGACCCAGCTATTGAGAAAATGACGCCAGCTGTCCATTATCCAATGAATGTAAAAGTAGAAGTAGGTAGAAAACACCTTTACCTATCAGTGTGACCCGTGTTTAACCATTATCACTCACACACTGTATCTTTACATGAAAATACCATCCATCCCTTACTTGCTGTTTTCTACAGCTCCTATTCAACTTATGGATTTTTACAGTGTATATTGTGTCTAACGTGTAACTTAAATGCAAAGGTGCACAGTGTAGGCTACAATCGTGCAGGTATATAAACTTCAGAGACTCTACCTTTCTTTGCAGGATCCATGTTCGCAGTTTAACACCACGAAGTCGCTCCAAAAAGTCCCACCATCAACTCCTCAGTGGATCACTCACAGACGCGACAGGCAGGTGAAACTTTCCCGGCGTTTTTCTTTGCGTATATAAATAAATAAAATAAAAAAGAAACAACCATGTGCAGCCTGTCATCTCATCTCATGCACGTCGTCGTGCAGCTGAGAGGCGCCGGCCGGGGCCATATCCTGCTCATCCTGCTGCGTGTTGCTGCAACAAACCCTTAGAAATCCAATTAAAGCCGCTCTCTGGTAACGTATACCTGAATGAAAACTAATAAAGTTTTTTTTTCTTTTTTTCCCCCCAAGTTTGTTTATCTATGCAGGCACATAACGGCGAGGAATATCAAAAACAAACGCGTGGTGGCCATATCCCCGGTGGTGGTCACTCAGCCGTCAGGATTAAACGAGCTGAGCCGTTTAGAAAGGATGACAAGTGGAAATCTTTCGAGGGGAAGGTGGAGAGATAAACTCTGGAGAAAACTCTCAGGCTCTCTGGGATTTTTTTTTTTTGTTAAAGACTTGAAATAATATTTAAAAGGAGCGGAATATTAATAAGTTAGTTAGTTGGTTGTAGTGTAGGAAAGGTGTGGAAATGGTTTTCTCTGCAGGAAAGTTAGAGGAACCTGGTTCAGGACCTTGGAGAGAAACCACCAGGTGGGTGCGGTACCAGCAGAGGCCGCTAGGGGGCGCGCTCCGACAGTAAATAGCGAAACAGCCCAGGCGCTATAATGAACCTACAGAAAAGAGAAATAATAACACCAAGCCAAGTCTTCCACGACAATAAGGTAGAAGAAATATCTTTTAACCCTCCTGTTGTCCTCTTGGGTCAAACTGACCCAATCTGTTCCCTTCCTCCATCCTTCCTTCTTTCCACAATTTCCCCTTCCTTTCCTTTCTTCCTCCCTTCCTTCCCTTCGTCCTTACTTATTCTTCCTTGCTCTTTTGATCCGATTGACCTGATCTGTTCCCTATCCCCCCATCTTTTCCCTTCTTCCTTCCTTGAACGAATCTGTTCCCTATCCCTCCATCTTTCTTTCCTTTCCTTCCTTTTTCCCTTCTTCCTTCCTTAAACTAATCTGTTCCATCCCTCCATCTTTCTTTCCCTCCTTTTCCCCTTCCTTCTTTCCTCCCATCTTTCCCTTTGTCCTTCCTTCCATCCTTTCTTCCTTGACCCAGAAGGACAACAGGAGGGTTTTAAAATAATTCACAGAATTTACCCATCTATAAAGTTTTTTTTTTTTTTTTTTTTTTACCACGATTTAAAAAAGATATAGATTTAAACTGGTCTTTCTGTGTAGGACACCCTGAAGATGTTTTTCATTTATTTGGTCTTGCCCTTTCTCAACCAAATTATGGGAAGATATTTAAATTGCAACCTGATTTCTTTTCTGATTTTTCCCTGTGCTTTGAACATATAGCTATTGTTTGTTTGGCTTCAATGACAATCCATCTGCAAAAGAAAAACAATACTATATCATCAATCTTATTAGCCAAATGGCATATTCATAAATGTTGTTACACTAATCAAAAACCACTCTTTCTCATCTTTGAAAATGAAGCCAAACAATATATCAAGTCTACTAAAAAATCCATCAACATGAAAGCTATAAAAACTTTGAATTTATGTACACTTTACAATGTTTTTGTATGAAAGCTTGCCTCTGTATTGTTGAAACTATTGATTTGTATTGCACCATGTTGACTTAATAAAGTTTCTGAAAGAAAAGTCTTACTTCCACAACATTTGATGTCTTTATTGTTTTTTTGTTTTTCTTTATGGACTATCAATATATTAAGACATTACACAAAATAAACATTCTCTCTATACATAATAAATTAATAACAGCAAAACACAGGATCATTCTGCGTCCGTCTCTGCGCGGCTGCAGCACGACACAGAGACCGGAGTTTACAAAAAGTGCTCAGTTGCTTGAGGGATGATGCTGCGATTAAAGTGATGAGGAGGAAAAACCTAAGTGAAAGATACAAGTCTCTTCAGTATTACACACACACACACACACACACACACACACACACACACACACACACACACACACACACACACACACACACACACACACACACACACACACACACACATACTACAATACTGGAGCTAATTCAGCCTAGTGTGTAATACCAAATACATTAACCGTTCAACAAAGAGTCAAAGAATCAAAAGCTGCCAGGGGATCAAACTGCAAACGAAGAAAGGAATGAGGTTTGGTTTTTTTATTTTCAAGCAAACGCATCGTCTAAAAAAAAAAATCATAAATAGGTGTTTTCAGTGATTGTTTCAGCTAAGACTTAGAAACAGACTCTCAGGTTTACTCATGGTGAACGAACGCTCACTGAAAAATATGAGTTTGAGATGTCTCATATTCTTCACTACATCACACACAACCATTTTTGTGCCATTCAGCCATTTAAACAGTGGCTTTAGTGTTTATTAAATCTATGCAGACAATTATAAAATATTTGGATTGCATTTAAATATCGAAATATTCCCAAAGTGCTGAATAATAAAGTGGATTTTATGTATACATTTCAGAACTGCATATGTCAATACAATAAGTCAGCGACCACTGATACAGCAAGTGTTGAATGAGTTGCTGAGGTTTGTCAGTGTTTCCCCAGGGTTTACTGGGTTACAGACACAAGAAAATATTCCCAGATAAAAATACTTTAAAGGGGAACTATGCAAGTCTGTTCGCTTTTCCGCTGTTTTGCTAACCTTCCTCTCGGCCATGTGCATTTGTTTACAACAAAGCTGGCCAGAAATCAATCAATAGAGGGGTACATAACGCTATCTATCATATTTGTGAGTATATTTGTGTAGTCTTATCTGTAATAAACAAGAGATTACGGGTTACGGGGCGCATTTGCGTCGTGGTGCCGCAGAGACGAGAGCTGGGACACCGGGTCGGAGGCTCTGTTCTTGCAAAGTTGTTTTTCAGCCAAGAGACGCTAGGTGGAAGGCAGAGAGCCTCCGTTCTCCCTTGTAACAAGTAACATGTCATTTATCAAACCATCAAAATGACTCCAAAGATGTTCAATTAAAGGGGAACTATGCAAGACTGCTCGCTTTTCCGCTGTTTTGGTTACGCTCCTCTCGTCCATGTGCATTTGTTTTCAACAAAGCCGGCGAAAAATCAATAAATGGAGCGGTTGATAACTTTACATAACATATACGATGTTACGGCGTGTGTGTTTGTGTAGTCTTAACCGTCTTAAACAAAAGATTATGGAGTGCATTTGTGTTGCGGTGCCGCAGAGACGAGAGCTGGGACACCGGGGCGGCGACCAGGTACTGTACTGATGATGCAAGGTTGGTTTTCAGCCGTGAGATGCCAGGTGAAGACAGAGAGCCTCGGTTCTCACTCGTAACAAGTCACAAGTCATGTAGTTAACGATCACAATTACTCCAGAGCTTTTTAATTAAAGCAGAAGTAAGTGATATATTTGTGTTAATATAAGTCTTAAATAGTTATATCTTCCGACAGCAATCACTTACATAGAGTGTTTGGACCGAAACACGGGTCTGTCAGTCACTCTGCTCTGCTCTGAGCCCAGGAGAAAACATTTATCGTATCCTACAGTTTTTATCCAATGAGGAGAGAGAACGGCATGCAGGGCTGTGTGTGCAGCCAAGGGACGCCGTGAATGTGGCGACGTAGGGACGAGGACTGTTATGGTGCGTTCAAGGAAACTCGTATTTTTCCGACCGTGAAGTGGTACCAGTTCGATCTGGTACGAGTTCACCGGTCGGAAGTTACGAGTGGCCGTTATAGTGACTTTCACCGGTAAAACAGGTCGGAAAAACACGAGTGGGTTGCCTGGAACGCTACAAAGTCGTAAGTTGTGACTTGAAGCTGTAATTTACGATTTCAAAAGCCTACCTGGAACGCAGCATTAGCGAAAACGACCGGACCACTTACTTCTGCTTTAAGGTAAAAATGTAGCATAGCTACGGGAGAAATCCTGCTTAGTTCCTCTTTAATGAATGAATATGTTCTCGGATTTAGACATAAAAACGGCATATGAGCCATTTATAATTGAAATTAATTTATAATTCTAAATAAAACTGAGCTTATTTCTTGTGTCTGTAATTTGCTTTCACTTCACTCTCTATAATATGCTCTCCCTGCTCACTGCCGTCCACCTGCTAGGTCGGGGTGGTGGGGGCAATATAATCACACTGTTCATTGATAAATAACTAATACTTAACTGCAATTTGCCCCTGAGGTTTAAAAGCACATAGTGCGGCTACTTGACATGACACTGCAGTGCTAGTGACCAGTGTCTCCTCCACCTCCCAGCCGTCCTGATACCTGCTGCAGTCTCTCAGGTGTCTCCGTCCTGCTCTCCGGTCTGGCTCAGTGTGTCCACAGCCGGTCTCTTCACTGCTCTCTACTGAAACTGACCCTTTGCACCCTGCTGCTGCTGCTGCTGCTGCTGACCGCCGTCCTTCAGAGGCAACTGACTGGGGTCGTCCGCAAAGGGAATAGCTGGGAAAGAAAGAAGAGGAAAACACAGAGTGGTTAGATTGTCAGGTTTCTGCAGTGATATATATAGTACACTGTTAAAAAGTGAAAATACTTGAGATGCTGAGATGCTTGGAGAGTCTAAACCAATTTGTTATGTTTTTGCTTTAAACTGAATTTGCAAAATTCAATCAGCTTCACTCACGATTCTGAAACTGCTGCGCTGTGTATCTGGTGAGGAGGATCCCAAAGCCCTCGATGAGAGCGAGCAGAATTCCCCCCATCATGGCCGATCCCATCATGGCCAAAGGTCCACCTGAAAAAAACACATGATTCATTCAGTCAGTCAATCAATCTGATGCTCCAGTTTGTTTTGTTTCTTTCTTACACACATAAATATATATGTTTGCACATTGCTGCTGAATCACAGCGACTACAACATGGGAAATGCAACGACCCAGTTTTTGTTTTCAGCTTGTTGTTTAAGGGATATTCCGGCATAAGTTTAACGCATGGTCCAACGCACTGTGACACCGAGTTAGACGACCCCTCGAGAGATGAAGTCTGCTAACCGCTAGCTTCTCTAGTTGTAGCAACTTTAGTGGTCAGTGGCCAAGTGGTCAGTGTGGTCACTGCCTGCCAGTGGCCGCTGAAACCAAATGTTTGTGCTGCCAGTCGGACTCAGACGTGTTTTGTCAGTGCCTGGACACGGAAAGTTGCTGCATAGCGTATATAACTGGAGGAGAGTGGGTGAGTTGTTTTCGTCTCATTTCAATAGAAACCAGGCAAAGTTAACAGATGTTTGATGCCTCGTATTATGGGCTGGGACCCTGTTTGTACTGTTGATGACGTTTGGTGCTGTTCTGAGCATTATTTGTGGCTATGAGTGGCTTTTTGATCGCGGTTTGCGTGTGGAGAAATAGACTGCGCTGTTTGTTATGGTGCGGTCATTGCTAAAGTTGCTACAACTAGAGAAGCTAATGGTTAGCAGACTTCATCTCTCGAGGGGGGGTCTAACTCGGTGTTACGGTGTGTGCGTTGGACCATGGGTTAAACTTATGCTGGAATATCCCTTTAACATTACACCTTTACGGTACCATAACAGTAGGTTTTGATTCGCTATTTCTTTCTTGATGGTAACTGTGAACCAAGAGATTAATGTCTGCTGTGAAATAATCTGTGAGAATAACAATAAAGAAAACATGAAACAAAAACAACAACAAAAACATCAGTACAGTTAAGTACTACATGGGGCGTGTTCTTACTGCGTGCTGCCAGGATCGCTCCTGTCAATGCGCCGCTTGTTATGGAGTTCCAGGGATCTTCTTTCCCTCTGACGCGAACTAGACCACAGTCGATTGTGGAGAAGAGGCCGCCCCAAACAGCAAAGCTACCTGTGAAGACGCAAAAAAATTAATCTATGAGGGTTGGTAAGTCTAACTGAACATTTGTTTGATTCTTGGGAAACAAAATTGAGTTCCTAAATATCCCAAATAACATGATATGATTTGCTCGTGCATTGTTAACCATTATCATATACAATTCAGAAACTATTCAGGCCGCTTATCTTTTTGTCCACTGTCGATCTAATTGTAAATGGATAAAATTGTCATTTAGTCCATAAATCTACATTCACAATAGAGTTTAAACTGTTTTTAGAAGGTTTTAGATATTAAATACTGAAATCTCTCATTTACAAAAACATTAGACCCTTAATTCAGTACTTTGCAGAAGCTCCGTTGGCAGCAGTTTTAGTTGTTTGTCAAGTCTCTGAAAGCTTTGCTCACATGGATTTGAACTGTTTATCCAGTTCTTTCAGGAGAATTGTCTTGAACACCATCGGACCATTTACCGTCTGTAAATTACCATCTGCAGATGCTCTATGGAGTTACAGTAAGTCTGGGCTCTGGTCCCTGAACTAACAACAGCACTGACTCGTTGCCTGTTTGTTGTGTTGTTGTGCTGACAGACAGCCACAGTCTCTGGAGCCGCTTTTCTTTGAGGACCTCTCTGTATTTGGCTGCATTCAATTTTCACTTTATGATTAAGGATCATAAGGTGTATAATTAGGGTCAGGGCAGCTAAGCAGCCAGGAGCCTATTGTATTCCTAGGAATTCTTCTTCTTCTTCCGAGGAAATCATACTTCCCTATTGTGCCCTCCTGGGGGGGGCACAATAAGTGTTTAAATTTTAAAACTTTGAAAATTCCTACCAACTGCAGTCAATGTACAGTGGCATTTTAACATCAGTTTTGCAACTTGTGAAGCAAAACTTATGAAGTCAATCACTCTGTTTTTTTCAATAACTGTCAAGATGCAGTTTGAAATGTATTATCAGATTTTTGCTCAATTGTCACCAAACTTGCTAGAGAGCATCTTCAGACTGTCCTTTTTATTGATTTATAGACTCCCTGAGTCTATTTGAAAAACCACACACCAGGTCTCACCTTCAGACAATTAGCTCAGTGAGTTAGGAGCTGGTTCTTGGTGTCAGAGGATGTGGGTTTAAGCCCCAACAACGGTGATATTGATAATACGTCAAAATACCAGATAGTCTTCATGAAATAAATGTACAAAATCTTAGAGTCATAGTAGATGAGTCAGAATTTTACCTCAAAAACTGTTTTTAGCTCAGTGCGATACAATGGTCTTTGTTCCACGACAGTGAATGGCTTACTCAATTTGTGAAGCCACTGTTGAACAGGTCAACTGGCTTGTCTTTTTTCCTGTTTGTTGCTCAGAATTTGCCTAAATTTGCCAAAAATAGCCCGGACCCGACCCATCGCTGCGCAGCAGCTATAATTCTCGTTTGTTTTCCAAACACAAGACTTAGTCTTCTCATTTAATTTGCAAATACAAGGTATAATACGAACGTTTGATTTGCAAATGCAAGTTATAATATGATAATATGATTTGTTTTGGTTTTGTTGTTACGGTAGTTTGTTTGCTTGTTTGTTTTTATTTTGATGCTCTTTATCTTCACTATGTTTTGTTGTTAGTTGTTTGCTTCTTTTTATTTTAATGCTCTATATTTTCACTATGAAAATGGAAATCTTATGTACAAAGGGTAGGCACAATAAGCTATTGCTTCAGTCTACACCTTTTGGTTGCATGTATTACTGACCAATCTATGCATTTTGTCAGTCTCTTCTTTTTTTAATCGACCAAATGTATAACCAAACTAAACTAATGAATGAGATAACTTATTTCCGATTTAAAATGAAATCTAAAACACACACGAAACAATACATTACACAGAGATAAAGTGGTTTGTTCACTTTCTGAAGTAAAAGTTAGTAAAGTGAACAACATCTTCTCACCTCCAATCTGTGGAGCTCTTACTCTCACTGCGTTTGCACTTCCTCTCAGCCGATGTCCGACACCCTGAAACATTACAGCACTGTTCAGCTCTGCTCCTTGACTCAGATAATCTCTTTAAAGTCGAACAATTAAATTTTGAAACTCACAGCAGGGGCATTACGAAAGCCCTTGACCGCCTGGAAGACCCCTCCTCCTAATGCCCCCATGGTGAAGGCGCCTCCACAGTCATCCACTATCCTCCAGGGACTAAAGGAAGGCAGTGAGAAGAGAGAAGAAGCAGATGAATAAATAAAATAAATGTCAGCATATTAGAGACAATAGTCCTCACATCCATTTGATTAATACTGTTGTTGTACAATCGGTGCTGAATCAATTACTTGGTAACTCAGCAGAACAATAATCAACATTATTCAACAACTGATTTCAATTATTTATCTATCAAAACTATCTGGCATTACCTTAATACACCTACTGTTGCTAATCCTTGTTTCATGATTGCTTACTCAGTCTCTTTTAGCTGCAGAGTTTATTGGACAAAACAGTCGGTATGAAGCTGTCACCTTATCCTTTCTTCTTTGGTAAAATTGTGTGTTTAAATGTGTAAATGAGGCAATATCTAATTAAATATGCACTAATTTGCATAGTTTTTCGCAACAAAAATCTGAACGATGGTTAAAGATACTTTCAAAATTCTTGTTTTATTTTGTTGACATATTGGAGTTATTTTTATCATTCTGTAAATTAGAAAATACTGTCATCAGCCCTTAAAAAAAAAAAAATTCACCATGTTTTCAGGAACAAAATGTTGTATAAATCAGGCTGTGAATGATATATCAACAAACCCCTCTGTAAAAACCTTGAGAATATAGAAAGGGACAAAACTGGAAAGATTTGGTGTCTGTAAGTGCTGCTGAAGTGGAGATTTCTAGCTCAGGGTATGAGGAAAAACTCATTTTGAGAAAACAGCCTTTAAAGATTTATATCGTCAAATTCCATAGGTTGTTATTGTCAATCGCACTTTTACAATTTGTTGCTGATACAGATGAATTGACAGCATTGCTGTTCAGGAGAGAGAGAGAGAGAGAGAGAGAGAGAGAGAGCTTTACAATGATACCTGTCATGACATGGGTCAGACAACAGGCAGGACACAATATGTCACAGTAGAAATAGAACTTTTGGTGAATTTAGGAGAAATCTACCGACAAAAGAAAACAAAACTAGGTAAAATCACCACATTAATGTGGATTTTCTATCATTTCTTCCCACTACAGTATTCTGAAAGAATAGCCAAACGAAAATGGCCCAAAATCTCAAAATTGATCAGTGGACGAAAAAACAATGTTTTTGCCTGTAAGTATCTCGTCTTAAAAAAACACCGTCCGTTTTAAAAACACCGATGTATGTGTCTGTAAACTGCAGATAGGGCTGTAATAAACCTTACACCAGTTGCTGTTGCTGTGGGAACAACCTGACAACAGCTTTATCTCTTTAACATCCCTGACCCTTCACCAAGATAACTGGACCAACTAACACACACAGAGCTGCTCTGTTCTCACAATAACCCGAATAAAACATTGAAAAACTCAAAACCACGTCCGAGTTTCACTGACAATTAAACAAGAAGAGAAAGACAAAGGTTTTAAAAACTAATCTCACCAGGGTTCACGGGCATATTCCTCCATGTTTGTTGTCGTCAAGAAGACAAACCGTGCTACGTCATCAGAGCGCGCCGCGTGTGCTGCAGTGTTTTGGGAAGTCGAGTCGTCTTTTCTCTGGTTTTTAACCTAAAGCAGGTAAAGATTAAATGGTTTTAATGCCATATTTTCTGTAAAAATGTGTTGTTTTATCGTTTAAGTATTTAATGTTTTATCTTCCAGATGCACATGTGTGTTTGTTGGTTTAGTTTTTCAGCTGTTGCCGCGGAGCAACCGAGCGGGCGTGCAAGAAATGTTCTGTTGAAATTAATGTTGTATGGTAAAAAAACAAAACAAAACTGCCGATTATCTCCCCTTTTTGTTACGTTAACTTAGTCCAGACACGACCAGTTAACGGTAACGTGACTATACAAGCAAAAATAAACAATAAATCGTTTGTTTGGGAGCCACAAAGCGTTCAAAAGCCGCATGAGGAGCAGGATGACCTACTACACGACGTCGTAGTTAGTTTCTGACCCAGCAGCTTCAGTTACTCCATCACATCGAAACACCACAAAGAAATAGTAAACAAAACCCTCAAATTTGATTCCAGAGACGACAGAGACTCTTTTAATACATTTATTTTAGATCTGAAAGTGCCAACAAAAAAGAAGCTTTCATAATGGGGTGAAATCAGCTTGTAGTTGGGTATTCAGCAGAAATTCAGATTAAGAAGTCTGTGGAGAACTAGAGACAGAAAGAAAGTCTGAATACAGCAACAGATCACCTGCCCTCAAGATAATATTACATCACAGACCATCTGCGAATTACTGTCTGACTGAAACGTTGCATAAATGGTCCCATTGGGTTACACTGTGAAATGATAGTGCTCTTCTTATTGTTTTTGATAAATATTATGCTTTTTTGCAGTAACAGACTGTCATTGTTGCATATGTGCTAATCACTATTGCACTTAACCATCTCTGTGCATTGTTGTGGATTGGTTGGTTTGACTTTTCCAAGCTGATCCACAACTGTGTATTGTATTTATTTAACTTGGTAATCCTTGCACAAACAAGACAACATACATCAATCAACATCCCTGTAAATGTGTCACATTATTGTGTCCACTAAAAGCTTGATGCTAAATTAGCCATTGGAGCAATAATAAAACACCCAACATTTGAAATTAGAATAGGAGAAAACGTGAAGTGGCTGAAGAAGAACTGTTAATACCAAAGTACTGTGTGACTAATGTCGTACAATATCCTAAATGTACAACAAAAAAGAAAATAGTCATCACATGTGAGAAGCTGGTGCCAATTTGATATCAAACACGTGACATTTGGCTCAGTGTGATGGAAAAAGTTTGATATATTAACCTAATCTACTAAATATTTTTCATTATATTGTGACTATCTGCTACAGCCAATAAATCTAAACTTCCGTCCTGTGTGTTGCAGGATGCCTCTACCTCCGGCGCTGCTGGCCCGTTTGGCCAAGAGAGGGATCGTTAAACCCTCAGAACAAGGTAAGAAGCAGCATGATGTAAAAAACACAGAGTCTACAACATTCAGACATTTTTCCTTATACATCGCCATGTTTCTTCCTGTGTCATGTGACATTGTTTCCCTCCTCTCTTTCATCCAGAGGCAGATGAGGAGATTATTGCTGAAGATTACGATGACAACAACGTAGATTATGAAGCCACCAGAATAGAGAGTCTGCCACCAAACTGGTACAAAGTGTTCGACCCTGCTTGGTATGTAAACTTGATTTCTACATTGTGGACAATATTGATTGATATATCTACATATCAAACATTTTGACTTTATAACTCTCTTTTTTCTTTAATCAAACTACACAGACTCATCAATGTGACTATGATTTGTCTTAAATGTCATAAAATGATTAATATAGTTAGCCTGAATTATTACAATGATTATTTCAGGGACGTGTTGTAGAAAAGTGGTTGAAATGACTTTACTATATAAAAACAGAGTTTGAGGAAGGACATTTTATTATAAAACCTTAAACGACCTGTGATGAACTCACTTTCACTGTGAAAAGAATCGGAATAAAACATTTAAGAATGAGCTGAGTCTGCTGAATAATTTAAAGGTTATTCATGAATATTTTTGGGGTAATATTTATTTCATGTTTAGTACTTTTGGATTTCCAGATTTGTAGCCACTTCTGCTGCTATGTGTGTGTTTGTGGTTTTATAGTTTAATACTGTGTGGTTGGAAATGAGCCCATTCTGTCTTATTGTGGTTTTATCTCTAATGATTCGCTGATCATTGTAATCACATACTGTACATTCACCAATCAATCACTTACCTTATAATATTACTTTCTAATATGTATCAGAGATTATTATATACATTGTGGCTGTAATTAAAAATCAGTTTTTTTGTCTTCAGTGGTCTCCCTTATTACTGGAACGTGGAGACAGACCTGGTGGCCTGGTTGTCCCCAAACGACCCGACTGCAGTGGTCACAAAAGCTGCCAAGAAACTAAGAGGTACGACATTATAAAGCCTCTACACTCTCACTTATTGTGTTTTCTTTTATCTGTTAATATACTGTAATTATCGTGGGGTGTGCTGTCGCCTGATATATGGGAGATTTTGGAAGTCAAATTTTCACTTTCTTGAAGGTATATGTAGGAATTGATCTATCATCTAGCGGTGCGGTTGCATATTGGAACGTATTCTTGATGTTGCATTCACATGAAATCGGGCAGACGTCAGACAGACAACGGGAAACATTTAACATGACTCCTGGACTCAAACAGAAATGTTCACAAAACCGTTTCTGTAGTGATAAATATGAATTTAACGTCTTGATAACGCTCTTATTTGTGATCATTATTGCTCACGCCCATCTGTTTATACTTCTCATGTATGACTCATCGTTTTATCAGCAATCCCAGAATGCATTTTTTTTTTAATTCAGGCAGTTTTTTTTTTTTTTTTTTTTTAATTATTATTATGTGACTCTTGCCTTTGTTTTGTTTTACGATCCAGCTGATGGAGGAGATGAACGAATCGAGAGACAGTTTGAGAAGCCGGACAGAGAGCGAGAGCGCGACAGGGAGCGGGAACGAGAGCGGGACAGAGACCGAGAACGGGAAGACGGGAGGGACAGAGACAGAAGAAAACCGAGGCGGGAGGACATAGCGCCGTACGGCAAGAGCAAAAGAGGTGAGAGATTTTTCTGTTATTACACAAGAATTTTTTTTTTGCATGTATCAGTTGTGTCACACATTCACTTTTATTTTCCTTTCAGGGAGAAAAGATGACGAGATGGACCCCATGGATCCGAGCGCTTACTCTGATGCTCCAAGGTAAAATGTTTACGGTCGTATTTACAGCGGTGCTCAAACAGTTTAGTGCTGCAAGTCCATAAAGTTTCGACTTGAGAGAGAACGACTAAAAAAGGAAACAGGGTTCCCACGTGTCCTGGAAAATCTGGAAAACACATGGAAAATGAGGGAAAAAAAGTCAAATGTCCTGGAAAAGCTTGAGTTGTCCTGGAAAATGATTTATCACAGCTACCAGAGCTCTGTTTGACTTTTTCAGACCCTTCTAAGGATTTAGTTTCCAAAAAAAAAAAAAAAAAAACATGTTTGTGCTGTTCTATGATAAATTTGTCATAATTTCTAAGCATTTAAGAGATTTTTTCATAAATTAGAGCCATAAACTGCACATTTTTAAATCAGATTTCTGGGAGAGAGAGAATGAGAGAGAAGAATAAACACAGAAACAAACAGATTAAATTTACAAAATAAGGTACCATTGTCGAAAAGAACACCAAAGCATGAATGGGACGGGATGAATCAGTGTATGGCGTAAAAACTAATGCCCGTCAGACCCGTCGGCAGCTGAAAATGTCCTTGAAAATGATTTCAAGAAAAGAGTTAGCCTACAAATCTAGCTGCACCCTAGCGGCAGCAAATGTATTTGCTCCGTATGTGGGTCTAGAAACGAGCCATAGGAACTTTTTGGGTCTCGAACACTGTGTTCATCAATCACAGCGCTCTATCTGTTTAGAGAGTCGTTGGGCGAGCTTAACGCAATGGCGTCAGAGTGTGACATTAATACTTGCGACGGTGAAAAACATGACAAGATGGCTTTGGCAAAGGAATCGTTTGAATCGGCGTTGGCATCAACTTTGAAAGAATTAAACTTGTAATTTTCTTTAAAAGTTGAGCAAGAAACTGCACTGAAGTCATTCATTTGGAAGAAGGATGTATTTGCCGACGGGATATGGGAAAAGTTTAATCTACCAGCTTGCTCCGTCATCCTGCTCTTTGCTCTGGTTAGTCGTAGCGCTACCCTATTGCATGCAGAGGCAGTTTGAAAGACAGCCTTCATCCCGCCCCCTGGATTGAGCCGAGGTCTACCGGTCGTTGCCAGACTAGACATTTTAATGATATAGTCTGGTTTGTCAGGCTAGAAAAGAGTGGAACCCTGAGGAAACAAAGACAGGAGCATGAGAAGCTGAGATACTGAATTTCTGTTACCAGTGTGGATCAACGTATGCGTTATTATTATAAGTAAAAATACTAATAAACAGGAGGAATAATGGCTACCTGGCTCCACGATATGTAAAAACAGCCAGGTGCATTATGGGCATTAAAGGTTCTAATACATATTTTAGCTTCCAGCCTGATAAACACTCGTCTTTCAAACTCCACACCTCCCATTTGTGTTTTGTTGAAAAACAAGTATGTCCCCAAGATGAAGCTGAAATAGCCACAGTGACATCACTTTGACATCATCAGGATTATTTTCATAGACTTGACAAAGCCCCTGCAGAGCCACAGAGGACCGTTACATAATAACGTATCACAGGCTGAGTCGCACTAATCGTGCCCAGTAAACTGAGTTTGATGCAACAGTATAACGGCGTCTATTAAAGCACACACACTCTTTTTTTTTTTCGATACAGGGGGACGTGGTCGAGCGGTCTGCCCAAACGTAATGAAGCAAAGACGGGCGCAGATACGACGGCAGCAGGACCGTTGTTCCAGCAGCGGCCGTACCCGAGTCCGGGAGCCGTGCTTCGGGCCAACGCGGCGAATAAGATACCGCAGGAGTGAACGGCTCAACCCAGAAAGAAAGACGACGACGCAGCTCGTTGTTCTCCCTTCTATTCGCTCCCATCTTTACATTTACAGTTACAGACTGACATGTTTTAAGTTTTTTGTTTTCATTGTGAAACGTGTGCAGGCAGAGTGCTCAGCTTTTGTAACCACACAGTGCGTTCAACAGTTGTAAATATGTTTTTATATGACCTGAAGATCGACCCTCTCTTCGTCTGAGGGGCAGTTGGTTCGCATCGTTTGCTAATAAATTTAACGATTACTGTGAACAATCAAAAGACTCATTGCAACTCTTCTTGACAGTGTTTTATTATAAAATTGCAACATGATAAAATGCTATATCCATAATTTTCTGAATAATACAAAAAAAAAAATAAATTCAGGGACACATGGGGATGAAAAGGGACAGTACATGTAGATCAGTGGCCGGCCGATCCCACATAATGACAAATGATGTCATAGTCCAGTGTGAACACTTTCTCCTCATACCGGTCGAGCTGGACCATCGCTCTGCACTTGTTCTTGTCCCGTTGGAGAATACGACCGACCTGAACAGACAAAAGTAAAATACACTGATTAGTGGCTGTTCATCATGTACACAAGCTGCAGCGATGATGATGATTATAACAATCCTCACCTGACCCCTGTGTTCACCCAGTACAACCATTATAGAATCGTTTTCACTTTTTGGCACGATAGTTTCCAGCATGTCCTGCTTCACATCTGCCACAAGAGGAAACACCAGGTTATTCACCTCCATTTTCTTTTCTTTTCTACAGTATAATCCATTCAGCAGACCTTTGCCAATAATACACGGGTTGTGATTGCAGATTACATCAAAATGTAAGAATGAGCAGATTAAAAAAAAAACACAGACAGAACAGGTGCTCTCACAACAAATCTCATATCTAGGAATAGGACACAACACCAATGAGTGATAAAAATAGATTTGAGGCATTTGCCGAAGTTAATGGACGTGAATATGCTCTATATCAGAGGAACCGTTTTCAGAAATTGAAGGGGGTGGTTTGACATTTCAGGAAATATTTGCTGTGTTTCCGACCGATGAAACGCTCATGGCTATGCAGGAGACTGTTAGCTACTTAGCTTAGCATAAAAAACAGTGACAAAGGGAAGTAACAAAAAAATGGCTTGGGTTAGGGTTCACAATTTGCATGTTGCATGTTGCATCTCATTCATTCTGTAAACAAACTTAAGTGGATTTTCTTTTTAAAAAGAAGAAAGGTTGTGTTTTAATCTTTCCATCCCAACTCCTTGCAAGAAAACAAACACATTTCTCAAAATGACAAACCCCACAATATCTGTCTACTCTTTACAACCCTCAGGGGTCCCTGGGTCCTTTTTTGGACATTTTTTTCCATTTTTCTTTTTTGATTTGTTGATCATTTTGGCTGTGTTACAGCTAAAGGTTGTGTGGATTTCTGCAAGAACTTTTTGAAATATTAAGTCTGTTACTCTTACAGGCCATTTATACACTGGTTACATTTTGCACCCTTTTGGGTGAAAATGGACCATCAAAAGAACTGCTATAAAATCATCATATATCAATATTTAATATATTTTTTTTTTGCATAAATCTCTTAAACCACTTCAGCTCTGCTCAAAACCACCAAATGTTCTTTCATTTTCTGGGATTAGATAAACAAAACACAAAAAATATGAGATTTCTTTTCTAAAATGAATAGTGGGGGGTTGGGGCATTGCTGGTTGGTTATTAGAGTCTTGGATATGTCAAAAAATGAGCACCAACACTGATTTCATTGCATTACTATTTTTTATGTGGTGTCAGATTTTTACATTTTTCACCCATTGGGGACCCTAGTGGCCAAAAATGGATGCACAAAAGAACTGCTATAAAATCATATACCAATATTTTTGCATAAATCTTGAAAAAAAAGCAGAAAAAAATATTGATATATGATGATTTTATAGCAGTTCTTTTGATGCTTTCTTTATGTCATCTAAACAGAGTGCCGTTGTCTGACAGTAACACCAGGGCTGGTCACATACTTTGCACATCACATTTCTTGTACAACTTTAATTAGAGCTACTGCAGAGAGAGAGAAAGAGACTGTGATGCCACTGATGACTCACCGTCTAGCAGTCTTCCCTCTTCAGTTCGACACACACAGGTAGTTGGTGTCAGGACATCCTCCACACACATCTAGAAGAAACACAACAGATAGATATGACAGACGGCCACCGCCAACACTTATCATGATTAACACTGTGCAGCCAAATAAACACATGGCGATCAATAAAGGTGCCATATGAGTTAGTACCGGTACCTTTGAGTTGTAGTACCTGCCCCCTTTGAAAGCTTTGTCTATAAAACGAACTTTCAAGTCTCTCTGGAGCCACGAGGGCGGAGCCGGCGGCCGCCTCGATTCCTTCACCGGAGGCTTCTCCCTGTGGAGGGAAAAACAAGAAAGATTAAGAATAAAACTGATGTTTGCTCAAAGAGAACAAGGGAAAAAAGACATCAACTAAATGAATAAATTATTAAAACGTAAAATGCTGGTTGATATGATTTGATGTTTTGTCGTACCTGTCCTGACTTGACTCTCTGTGTTTCCTCTTCCGCTCATCTCTTCCTCCGTCTCTGTCTGAAGACCTGTGCTTCACCTCGTCACCGTTGCTTTGCCTCTCTTTCTCTTCCCGTCTCCGTCGCTCCTTCTCTTTCTCCTTCTCTTTCTCCTTTTCCTTTTCTTTGTGTGCTTTACTGAGGCGACCTGCACAGTGGATAAACAGCGTGTTAAGGACACAGAAATATGGACACTGTAGAGTAAAATGTCAACAGACCAGCAGAGAACCTATTTGGTCTATAAATGATGAAAGATTTCCCTCAGTTTCCCAAATATAAAGACGAGAAAAGGAGGTATAACTTGTATAATTGCCTAGAAAATAAGTTCAATTATTAATTCATTATCAAAGTTGTTCAAAAATGTTCTCTCCATCAGCTAATCGATTCAGCTTTCAGCCACTTCAGACTGGAAACTTCAGGCATAATCATCTAAATTACAACCTTAAAGGGATAGTTCAACATTTTGGCAAAGTGGCCCATTGCCATAATCGCTATAGTTTTAGGAGTAGGTTCGTTACCTTTAATTGTCGGTGCAAGCTATTTTTAGAATGGCGGAGCAGAGCCGCGAGCTGATTTGATGAGTTTGATGTGGGAAACCAATAAATCCCATGAGCCTCCGTAGCGTAGCTCTGAGCAGCTCGCGGCTCTGCTCCACCGTTCTAAAAATATCTTGCACTGACAATTAAAGGTAACAAACCTACTCCTATAGACTATAGGGATTATGGCAATGCCGATTTGTCAAAATAGTTAACTATCCCTTTAAGTTTGTTACTGGTTGTTTCTGCTTAATAAAACAGAATCAAATTGCAATTGCCACAATATAAAAACAATGTAAATGGGACAAACAGACTTTTGATTTTATCAAATGTGGCAATAATGGACTGAAAACATATTATCTTATCAGAATTAGCATGTAGTGACACACACATGGTCTGTTAGCCTCCAGATCTTTAACTAGAGATGTCGCCCTTTACACTTGTTTCACAGAGTCACTCACTGAGGTCTTTGCTGTATTTGTCATATTCCTTGCGTCCGACCAGCTTGATGGCGTATTGGCTGATTGTCACGGTCTTGCTGCCGATGGCCAGCTTCACCAGGACTCGAGCGTTGTCTGCATCGATACCTTCGATCTGCAGCACAGTGAAGGAAACGTCAGTGAAAACACAACACAGGAAACAACAACAGTGTGTAAACAATACGTGTTCAGAACTACCATACCTTGCCGTAAAGCTCTTTGTGCGCCCCCGACTCCACCAGCACGCAGCCCCCAGGACCCATCACCAGCTCCTCCTCCTTCTCCCGCTCCTCGCCCGGCTTGGGGGGCCGCTTGTGTCTGGTGGGCTCCAGGTCTTTTATCGCTGCACGATCGGCTCCGAGGCCCAAACCTTTCGGGCGAAGTTGGTGTTCGATTGGCTTCACATCTCTGCAGCAAAACATGAGCAGGAAACATTATTATTATTATTCAAATGATAAACAAGAGAAGGAACAAAATGTGCAGAATGTAAAACAGACTGGAGGTGGACACAACTCGAGCTGAGTGGGTGAATTTAAAACAGTAAAAAATCAATACAAAATTGAAAGATCACTTGCTTCTCTGATGAAAGAGAACAAGAATGTAGTTGCTGCTTTTACATATTTGCAGTTCATCATTAACAAGCAATCTGTATTTTGTTTTTCAATTAACTGATTGATTATTTAGAATAGGAAGTGTTGCAATAATCGATTGTTTTGAGAGGTTGTGGTGACGTCTTAAAAAATCTTTTACAGTCTGACCAACAAACCAAAAACAAATAAACACCTCACACTTCCGGTGTATTTCTTTGATTAAAAGACTCAAGACAATTGATGGATTAACAAAGTTATTTCTTTGTAGACTAATTGATAGTTTTCAGTTGCCTGGCTAACACCAGACCTCATCTTTTATTTATTTATTTATTTTGGGTATGTCAGTTAGATCAGTCATCATCACACATCTTAGTTTAAATAATACAAGCAACATGGCTGAAAGGGAAAGCGGGAGAAGCAAAAGCTTATCTAGTCCTGTCCCCGTTACCCACAGAATACATTTTTTCTCATGACATTTTGACATGTTACAACAGCAGGTAGTAATACAGAGCTGCAGTCTAGCTCACAGTCAAAACAGATTACATCTGTGTCTGCACACATCTCAGTGTAGACTGAGATTCGGTGTGGGAACCACCCGAAATAATGGCGTCAGGAGTTGACATTCCTGTGTTTATGACACAAACGGGAGCTTCTGACTGCACGTGAACACACCGAGCGTGTCAACTTGGGTCTCGCGCAAGACTTTGAATTAGGTATAGTTTTACAAACATGTCGGCTTGCCTGAAGTAAATAAACTTCTCTTGGTGCATGTTTGAGTGGCCATCTGACGCTGTCTGTGGAAAAAAATTGCGGCTTTGAGGGATGTAAACAGCCTAAGCAGCAGAACTTGCATCCGCTCCCATTCATCGCTGCTGTGGTGATGCGGGGACAGACACAACTACCGCAAAACAGGAGCAATTAAACTGAAAATCTTCAGATTCCTTCTTTTAGACCTAAAATGTTAGGAAAATACAGCCCTGAGTTTAATTTGCCTGAAATTGTCCTTTAAATCTGAAAAAAAAACTTCAGTCCAAGTTTGTAACTTACTGCTTAAAGGTGCGTCCAATGCCCTCCTCTTTCTTCCACCCCATCCCCTTCAGCATTGCGATTCCATAAGCCTCAACAGGAACGGTCTCATAATCGGCCTCTGTGGACTGAAAAATAAGAAAACAGTGATATTATATTAGGAAACAGACGTGCATCTAATGCTCAAGCAGCCAAAGAAAAACAAAAAACCACAGTCTGCATTAAAGTAAATATAAAAAATGAAGCGCCGGTTATGTAATCTTTTCTGAGTTGTTGATACTGTTTGTGGCAACTGACAGAGAGAGGCAGTTTGTCATGTCGGTCTTACTCAGCCTTTTGGCTCCAGGCTGTCAGCCTCAGCCCGGGCTGACTAAAGTCACCAGGCAGCAGCCGTCATCAGAGCCGTGGCCCCGCTCATCTCTCTGCGCTGAAGGCTTCCCCTCCGAGGGAAGCTGGGGGTTCAACAGCTCGCAGGCCGCGCTGCATTAAAATGAGCTCCGAGGGGCCGCAGTGACTCTCGTGTCCTGACAGTCACATCCACGGTGACTGAGAGCAGATATGGGATGACAGTGACGAGGTGCGTGAGGCCTCTGATGGAAAAGTAGCGGAAAGAGAGCTGATTGGCTGCCCACATGTCTCTGGGGAGAATATTTGATGCCTATCTGCCACCAAGGCCTTTACTGTACTGACAGTAGTTCCCCCGTACACATGCACACAAACTGTGAGTGTGCACACAGGGTGTTATTCCACTCAGATGACGGTCAGCTCTTTCTCACACTCAAATTTCAGTCTGACTCAAAGTAGCCAGTCTACTAGACATTTTGTGCTGTCAGGCTTTTTCATATTCCCCCCAAAAATGCCTCTCTAGCAGATTATATTTTGATCTTCACATCTCATATCATTTTACATTTGATATAGCAAATCAACCACCAGCAGCTACTAAGTAAAAGCATTACGGTGTCGAGTCGAGAACCACATGCTGTCAGTTTAGCATTATTATTATTATAGATGCTGAGATGGGTTTATTTTTCAGACATTACAGTAGAATAAAAACTCAAACCCAGGCATTAAGACTTAGAAACTGTTGTTCCCTTAGTGATCGTTGACTGGTCACGACTCAGTGACTGATCTAATTAATCATCACACCAAGATGTTCATTACGTCTGTTCTGTCAACTCCAACTGAGACAGTGATTCACCCAATTTTCACTACACAGAGTATGTTAACAAGAACGCTTGATATTAAACAGTCAGTACGTTTAGATGACACTTGAAAAATACAAATTATTGCAGTGCGTGTAAATGCGTTAGTCCGACTTATATCGGCGTTCTCCAACTCCAATTAAAGGGATAGTTCAACATTTTGGCAAACTGGCCCATTGCAATAATCCCTATAGTTTTAGGAGTAGGTTCGTTACCTTTAATTGTCGGTGCAAGCTATTTTTAGAACGGCTGAGCAGAGCCGCGAGCTGCTCAGAGCTACGCCACAGAGGCTCATGGGATTTCTTGGTTTCCCTCAACAAACTCATCAAATACACAATCCAACAACGTTTTGAGACGGAGTTGTTTTAGAGGCAAATTCATGCAAAACCGTTGATGCGCGTTGCCTTCAGGGACAGTTTTTCAGCAAGCAGTCAATGCATGTGTGCATGCTCCACAACAGGAGAGACGGCACAAAGTGGAGCAGAGAAGCCGCCCGAACCCAGCCAAGGAAAGAAAAAAAACAACGTCAACGTCGTTGAATCAGTGCATTTCACACAGTGCGACCAGCGAGAGGTTGTGTTTTATTTAAAAGAGAGAAACAAGGAAAGAAAGAAAGAAAGAGAGGAAGCCCGTGGAGCGTCATTTGTATCCTATTCTAGGCCCGAACCTGGCCGAGACCGGTGGGTCTGGTTGGAGACTGTAGTTGAGAATTTACTAAGCTTAAGTTGTTAATATTCAGGTTTTTACTCAGGGACAGAAAAGTCAACAGGACAGAGCCGTATTAACCCGCTGAAACGATGCACATCGCATGAGGAGGAGGACGCCGTCAGTTATTTGATTTCCTCTGTTGCAACGTACTGAGTGTGCTGGTTGGCTGTCTGGTGCAATCGTTTCTTCCAAAACATCAGTTTAATAATGTTCCTTTCCT
The DNA here is from genome assembly GCF_045865225.1 of Trachurus japonicus. Taxonomy (NCBI): domain Eukaryota; kingdom Metazoa; phylum Chordata; class Actinopteri; order Carangiformes; family Carangidae; genus Trachurus; species Trachurus japonicus. Next base: position 30,978,341 of record NC_140913.1, read on the forward strand.
GATCAAACCACTGGATAAACTCACGTTCTCAACAGAGGGAATATATGTGTCTCTATGCTGGTTGTTATACTTACAGATTCAGGCCGTAGATCCACCTTCACGTGGTCTCCATCCTCAAAGCCCTCGGGCACTTTGTTTTGCATCAACAGTGGGATGGAGAGGTTCACGTTAGTTTGTGACTGGGGGCCATTCTTCCACTCGTCGAGCTGCCGCCGTGATTCTGCAGACACAAGTTAGAGAAGTGTAAAGAGCATTGATTTAAGAGGATGCAGTACACAGCTACGCACACTAAACCAGTGCTTGTTGTGTACAGTTGTATGCAAAGGTTTCAGTACATTGCTCATTTTGTGGGTATTTAAAGTGAAAATAACTATATACAGCCTTATTATTATTTATTATAATAGATCTATCCACAGGTTGCCAATTCAATTTCATCTCAGGCGGCCAAAGAGGTCTTTGCATAAGCTTCAGCTTGTGTCTCTTGGAGTTATTGATTGTGAATTGAGGTCTGCTATGGATCATTGTCATGATTTTGACACCAGGCTCTTTTCATTATTAATTTATTGACTGACATTTACATCTATATGTAGTCAAGGCCATTCTTCCTTGTATCTGTGCAATGTACCTGTGTGTTGTGGTTGTATTTTCTACTTTACACTTCTAAATAAACAACACAGAAATGTCTCTGGTGTGCCAAAACTTTCCACATACCCTCGATGAGCTCTTTGACGGCCTGGGAGTCCACAGAGTCTGCATCTTGGGTGGCTTCCTGTGGTTTTCCGCCTTTCTCCTCAGTCTGGGCCGCTGCTGCTGCTGGCGCTCGGTCCGGTTTGTGCCAGCGGTTCTTCTGGATCAGAGGGATGATGAGCTCCTTGGGCTTGTCAGTCGGTTTTGAACTGCAGGACAGGGGGGAGTTAATAGCAAGCTAGAAGCAGAACAAGGTGTACTTCCCAGGGCTCCAGAGACGTACTTATTTTGCCAGAAGCAGTGCCGCTGTTATGAATTCTCATCCCCTTGAAGGAATGCTGACCACTTTTTTTCCTGTTACTCCAGACGTTCTTGACAATGTCTGGCTACAGCCATTTTTTTGTTGTTTTAATTCAAGAGTACCCGTATGCAGGGACATGGGCGCCGCCATTAGCCCAGATCCATACCGGAAGTCACGACCGGAAGTTGCTCTTCTTCATGTGTATCATTTCTATGTAGATAAAAAAAAATAACTCAGTAACTCAATGGTCCATAATAAAATATTGTTTTCCAGCGGATATCTTAGTTACAACATGATTGAGCTATAAAATATTTTTTTGCATGGATCGTTTATTAAGTTATTGAGTTATTTAAAAAACGCTGCTAACGGCTAACGGCTAGCGCCGAACGGCTAACGGCTAGCGGCTAACGGCTAACGGCTAGCGCCGCTCCTGCTGACAGCAGACCAGGAGAGAGAGAGAGAAAGAGAGAGAGAAAATAAATGAAATGTCGTTGGTGGGTGCTTTGGTTAGGGTTAGGCAATGAAGAAAGGAGTTGGTTAAGTTTAGTAAAAAGAGCAGGTAGAGGCTAGACAGGCCAGAGAGAGAGGGGGGTTCTTAGAATAACATAGAAATAATATACACGAAGAAGAGCAACTTCCGGTCGTGACTTCCGGTATGGATCAGCTGGGCTAATGGCGGCGCCCATGTCCCTGCACACAGGTCCATCTCTTTTAATTACCTACTCAATAGAGTTACTGGGTATTTTTATGTTAATTATGTATTATCAGAAGCACAGTGGCCCACTAACTTAAAATATTAGGAACACAAACAGAAAATATAGGGGCTCACACATACTGTAAATACACTTGCAAAGCAAATATTCACATTTCCTTTTCATTCATGATCCTCACACACATTGGCCTGACACCTGTGATGACAGATTGCAGGTTCTTTGAGCTGAGTTGCCCCTTTCACATTTCACCAGTGTTAAAAACAAACAAACACACAGCAAATTTACTGGTGGTTGCACATGTGCAGGTAGATGGAAAATGTAACGTTACTTGCACTGTCTAAGATTTTAGGGGCAAAATGCCTCTATTTAGGGGAAAAAGTCTGAAGCCCTTCTTCCTGTGGCCAGGTAACATATGCCGTACAAATAATTTACATCTGCTAACACAGCCATAATATTATATTTTCTACTCAGCTATATAACCCATGGATGGATTATAGATCCATGATATTACCACGGAAACGTAACAGTTACGTTTTCACTAGCTAATACGAGTTAGCATTAGCATACGAAGCTTACCTCTGTAATTCATTTCTATCAATTCCGGTTAAATAATCTTTCTCTTCTCTCTTCGTCCCAGCGTCAACAGCCACAGGTTTAAATTTACTGACTGTTTTAGTAAAACCAAACGACACCGCGGTTGTTTTCTTCTCCCCCTGCTCCTCAGACTTTGAAGCACCCGTGTCTTCTCCGTGCGATGCCATTATTGTTTGTAACCGGACAGCGGCAGCAGCAGAGCAGAGAGGGATTCTGGGAGTTGTAGTTTAATATCGCTAGTCTTCATTCGATTTCCTCGTCGCAAAGCACTGCAATTCCCATCATGCACCGGTGTTAAAGGTACAGTGAGCCGTTTGCAGAGTGAGGGAGAGGCTTGAACAAACCCAGACAGGCAAAAATAAAAGACAAAAAACGGTATATTTTCACATAAAATGAAATAATACGTTTATCGCAGATTTTATTCAATGACTTTACATGATGTCGATTCAATTAATTATCAAAATAGTTATGGCGAGAAGGTACTTTTATTTTATTACGGCCGATATTTGATTTTGTAACTAATCCGTCTACATTAATTAGAGAATATTCCACTTTTTTAAATGAATTTCCTTTGTGACAGTTTGTACAATGGACCCACTCGAAAGAAAGAAAAAAATAAGAATGATATTGATTTTAAAAAAGAAAGAAAGAAAGAAAGAAAGAAACTAAACATTTTTCTTATTCTTTGTTTGACATGGGAATATTTCTGTGGTCAGGTTGACAGGACTGTGGGGTTTGCCCCAAAATATATGAGCTGTGGTTCTTGCAATATAGTCTACGGCTCTTTTTCCCTGTAGGGCTCATTAAAGTTTTATTTGAGCCAGACTCGCAGCTTTATAACCTCCAGATCTGTTGCTGTGTCCTTGTCACATCTGGATGGTCTAAATATTGCAAATTAGGCAGAGAGGGAAGGTGGGGGGGTGGGAGAAAAAAAAATCACGTTCAGATATCTGGTTCTCACGCCTTTAAATCCAGGTTGTAACTCGTAAGCGAAAAGTGATGCTGCTGATGCAGGTAGCAGAGATAAGGGGCGGTACTTTTAACTCTTTTTATGCCCTCCCCTATTGTGCTTAACTTCCCAAGGTAAAAAAAAAACCTTCACGTTTGCCTTTTTATCGGCCTGTGTGACTTGAAAAGTGCCTTCAGGAGCAGCAACAGCACTTACTTTACCTCAGCCTCCTATCTCATCTATAATCGTCTGCAATTGACGCTCGATCGGTGTCCGGTGAAAGCGTCGCGCCTGCGGTTCAATGACACCTCAGCCCCGGTCAGATTGATGTCAGCTACGTTTGTCTGTCTGTATGCCTGTCTTTTGGTGTAGATAACAACACAACAACCACATTTTTTTTTTTTTTGCATCCGTGAGTGAATGAACCTGATGATGATGTGACCAAACGAAGACTATTGGGGACTGGAGGATTTAACGCGGAGGAGAAAAGCGAAACAAAACAAAAAGAAATGACGGTAAGAAGAAATTCAAACCAAAAAGTGCAGGACTTATAATATTGTTCAATATGCAAAAGAGACTTGAGTGTGTGCGTGCACAAGTTAACACGTGCACCTTTTGGACCATGACGTTTTTTTTTTTCTTTCTCTCTCTCTCTTTCTCTCGTCCTCCACGTTGCATCGCCTATAGCAGTGCAGCAGCTGCTAAATTTATAAGCGGCCGCTGTCAGATTTGCCTGATGGTGTGTGTGTGTGTGTGTGTGTGTCTGTGAGTGTGAGTGTGTGTGTTCCTCTCTCTCTCTCCCTCTCTCTATCTCTATCTCCCCCCTCTACAAGATCGCCACGGCTCTCAGAGCATCACTAGAGTCCAAATATCCCGTCAGCCGTGCGCATCGTCTCTGACTTTCTTTGGGATAGGCTACGGTGCAGCCACATCATCATCTCTCTCCATCCCTGAATCCCCACGCTGCTTTTTTATTTTTTTTATATTTAAATCACACATCAGGCGGCTGTTGCTTTTTTTTTTTTTATTACTATCTAAAAAAAAATACCCAAACTAGTCGTATTATTTATTCTAAGTGCAGGTTTATTATTCAACCTCAGTCGGGTCAATGTATATAGACGCGTTCAAACGGATCCTCTTTGAAAGGCTGAACTGCTTGAAAAGAATGTGTGTGTGTCAGCGCCAGGGCAGGTCTGTATATTTTTCCCTAAATATGTGAAATCTGAGAACGTGTTGTGTGTGTGTAACCCAAGAGTGTGGTGTGTGTGTGTTTGTGTGAGAGAGAGAGAGGGAGGGAGTGTGTGTGCATGTAAACTAGTCAGCCAGCCGGTGTAAGAGAGAGTGAATAATGAGGGTTTGTGATGATGGTGGCAGATATTTGGGATAGGAGTGGGAAGTTTACCTCCTGCAACAGCAAGTGTGTGCTATGTCCATGCATGTGTATGTATATAAACCAGTGTTTTTCAACCTTGGGGTCGGGACCCCACTTGGGGTCGCCTGGAATTCAAATGGGGTCGCCTGAAATGTCTAATGATTGATAAAAACAAAACAAAAAATTACAAAACTAATTATTATTCTTTTTAAAATTATGATTAAAAATACCACACACAATCTTAAACAGCTTTATTCTATACTTTAACTTTCTCAAATATAAATCAAGTTCAAATAAAATGCAGCATAGAAAAATGCCTGAGCTGACGCATGATTGACGGCCACGATCACAAGGTTGGGAACCACTAATATAAACTCATGATTAGATTGGGAACCACTTATGATTAGACGTGAAAAGTTTGTTGTAAATGCACAATGCTGTTTCCTTTCCACTTTTCCAATCTCCTGCTCTATAAATTGTCTTAATGAAAATGTAATCAGGAGCCCATGTCCACAGCACCTGTGCCCATTTAACCATGAGAAACAACAGACTTGCATAACGTGTACTGTAACTGACAGCCCAGGTGTGTGCGTGCATGAATGTGTGTGTGTGTAGTATATACTGACTGTGCAGGAGTGCTTCGCAGCTGAGTATGTGTTTGTTTAGGGTGTGTCCCTGCTTGTGCTTGATACAGGGAGCTTGTACAGAAGTGATGGATGTGTGACCCTGACTTAACAGCGTGCACTGGTCTGGGCTGTGCAGAGCAGTCAAGGTTATGCTGTTGTTACTATGAATCATTGATTTGCTGGAAGAGAAGAGGAGACATGTGGTGGTGATGGTGATGGTACGACTGTCGCCTCATGCTCTCATTCTGCTCTGGTCCTGTTTGTTTTTCCTCCAGTCTCACCCCGGAGCCCCCCGCACCTGTTTTGCACTATAACTAAGAACGGCCTTCAGCTTTTTATTCCGCATGTGTCCTGCTTTGATTCCAACTCTCAGCTCAAAATGAAACTGCAGCCAGTATAAGTGGAAATGCATGTCTATACAAACTAACACGACTCCGCGCTCTCACAAGAGCAGAGGATGGAAAGAAGTGCAGGAGCGTTTCTCTCTCCTTCTCTCTCTCCTTCTGTCCGTCGTAGTAATAATGCACGTCGTCGTCGACTCGTCTGGGAGTTGTTGATTGTCTAATTATGTACCTCCTGTGTCCTTCGGCATCATGCATATTCATGCTGCTGTTTTAAGGTGCGATGAAAACAAAAGTGTGCATGTGTGTGTGTGTGTGTGTGGGCTGTGTTACACTGTGAGTGTGCATGTGTGAGGCAGTTTACCCTTGACAGGGCAACAGGGCTAACACAGGCACATTCTCCCATCTGTGGTCCAAACCTTTGCTCCCAGCCACTGCATTTGGATTCTGCAGTTGTAGCCGGCTCTATTCTTAGTTCTCCAACAGTTCATGTGGAGTCTGATATGAATTTCCAACAACAACAACAACAATAATAACACTCCCATGCTGGGTTGAGGCGCCTATCGCTCACCTGGTACTGTATGCACATACGCTGAGATTCAGTTTGGATCAGATAAGCCCCCTGTTAAGTGGTTAGACTCTGACTTAAGGTGGCGAATCAATAACTAATCAATGCTAGTGTGTGGATTTACGATTTACACACAGTGCCATATTTGAAATGTCAAGAAGGCAATGAATCCGTGTATCCTTGAGTCAGATCTGGAGTTGGACAACTGGGATCAATATCAGGTGGTGAGACAGGCAAGGCGAGGGTCACCTTCACCCATCCCTACTGAATCAGCAGTATCTCTCTTACGCTCTCTCTCTCTCTCTCTCTCTCTCTCTCTCACACACACACACACACACACACACTTGGAGGCCTGCTTAGGTTACCAAACTGCGACCTCACAAAAATGCTCATTATAGTGAACTGAGCAGCCCCGCCCTCTCCTCCTGAATAATTCATGTTGTTATTATGACTTCAGCCACTCTTTCGTAAGGTTACAGGTAGGGATGTCACGATTATAGATTTTCTTGGTAAGAATATAATCACGGTATTACGATTATCACAATTATTTTTGCATTAATTACACTATTAATGTATATAATTACATTACTAGTTATTTACACAAAATATTTTAGGTACTATCTATGACCAATTATTAATCCCCCGGGGGAAGTGTTTGAAATATTCAAGTCATTAATTGTCATCTATACCAAATGTTTACGTTTATTTTAATCTTTTTTTTTAATTACAAATGACACTCTAGCATTTAAACTCCTACCAATTCAATGTTACGTTAGGTAAATGGACCAATATCTGTGCATTTACCTTTACTTTGGTGCCACATCTGCCGATACAGTTCAGACTTAATCTTTTTTTTGGGAAATCTTTACGATCAATTCATTGTGCCGTTTAATACCGCGATTAATTGTGAAAACAAGTAATTGTGACATCCCTAGTTACAGAGCTCCCTGTCGATTCACTGTTGATTCTACTGTTTCTATTCAACCTCACCAAACCCCCACCTCCTCCTCCACCCCCCACCGCTTTTACAGCAGCTGTTTTCTGTATCATCCGCTCTTAATTTGCCTAATTTCTTCCCTCCGTCTTTCTTCTCTCTAACCGATCACCAACACTGCCAACGCCGAGGAGCTGATCTGCTCTGTTTAATTAAACTGCTCTCCCCTCCTGATGAGAGCTCATCTCTAATCGCAGCGAGGGCCGTGATGCGTCCGGGTGAAGAGACGACCTGTTGTCACAGTGTGGTGGTGTTCCTCAGAGGAGCAGGAGTGTACACAACATTAATGTGCCCGGCTCCCCCGGCCCCCCCGGCCCCCCCGCCTTGACCTTGATCCTGTGACGTTAAAGATACAGTTTCACCGAAGGGAACATCACAGAGCCGGTGTTATCCTGTCTGTCTGTGTGTGTGTTTGTGGGTGTCATTCCAGTGCTCAACAATGTTGTAATCTTACACTAAGTCCCTTTGGACGCAGGCAACACAAGAGCAGCTTTAATAAAATCACACAATGGAATAGATTTTGGATTTATGGATGGAGTGCAGGTCAGGAGAAGAATAGTGAATGTGCTGAATCCCACTACTTGTATTCTTATCAGCTTGTTCATGTATTGAGTGTGTAAGTGAGAGTAATGTGTCTGGGCCAAGTGTGTGTGTGTGTGTGTGTGTGTGTGTGTGTGTGTGTGTGTGACGGAGAGAGATATTTTGTGTTTTTGCAACTGCACAAGCATTTAATCTTTTATTTTTAAATCTGCCACTGTTGTCTGTTTTGTGTTGAGCACTCCCGTGCCCTAGATTCAAAAGTGAGTGAGCATCAGGGAGCTTTAGTACACCCCCATGTTGCTCGCACAGTTTGGTGTAACAGTTCGGAGGGAGAGGTCAGGGCACACACACACACACACACACACACACACACACACACACATATACTGATACAGACACACACATCAGATAAGACGATGGAGCCGGAGCTGATGCAGTCGGAGCCGGGAGAAGAGGAGGCTCCCGGTGCGTTTTCCGTCTGCCTGCCAGTGCCACTCCACCAGAATATTGGTTCAGTTGAATTTAAGGTCACTGGTTATTTAAGATGCCTCAGTTGGCTGACCTCCAACACCACCCATGGGAGGATGCTGTAAGATTAGGAGCAATGTGCTCCAATGCGCTACAGGTTAGAGTGGAGGAGATGAGCGCAGCGTGTGGGATGGCTTCAACCGGCGGAAACTTTAATTTCCTGTTACGTTCCATGTTATTATTATTATGTACGTATGTTGTCACATCATTGGTGGAAATTTAGTTTTGATTTAAACTGCATTGCTGCTACATTAGAAATCAATGTTGCATAATGTGGGGCGGAAACTATTGGCCAATTAATCAATTAGTTGATTTACAGAAAGTGTATTGAATTGCAGGTGTGATTGAGGGCTTTACAACGCTGCGCTGCCCAAACAAGACAAATGAAAACGTCATCTTCAACTTTAGGAAATGGTTTTGTGCATTTTTCCCATGAACCAAACCAATCATCAGATCAATTGATAATGAAAACTAATTGTTAGCTGCAGCCTCAGTTAGTCAACGCTAATTTTTGAAAGTCTCAATAAATATGTCCTATTTAGAGCTGCTATGATGGATTATTTTAATTAGCAATTAGATTTTTTAAATTAAGTGATTTTGCAAAAACAAAAGAAAACAAATGGAAAATCTGGTCACTATTAGTTTCTCTAAATGAAGATGACATAGTCCCATTGCTTGTTTCGTCTGACCCTTCGACCAAAACCTCACTCGATTTGTCAATTAGCGAGGAAAATAATGAGTATCTGCTTTGCTAATCAATTAATCATTCAGACCTTTTCAGGTAAAACAGCTGCAGCTGCTCAAACATCAGGATTTGTCACGTGTGTTTGAGTTTTGGAGTCTTGACTGAACAAAACAAAACTTTGCCTGGAGAAATTCTAATAATTATAAATATTATATTACATATATATACTGTATATTATATCAAGTGCCTCCAGCTGTTGGCCACTGTGAAGTGATGATTTCTTGGTTGAAGAACCAAATCACTGCAGCAACAGCACGTGCGTAAAAATACCAAATAAACTTACATAAATTCATAGAGCATTCCAGCTGAGCTAATTGAACGGGCTAATTTCATTATCGTGGGGCTCAATTAGAGCAGAAACAGAATATGTAACAACGACAGAGCATGTGAGAATGGCTCCACCAACAAGGCCTCAACCCAACAGGAGGTTTTTGTGAGAGCGAAGTGCAGGAAAGCTGCTCAGTGACGTGAAAACTCACAGCCTGGCAATCAGATCATCGGAGGTAGATTAGAGCGACATCTGAAGGTAAAAAGAAAAAAAAGCTGATTGTGTTAAAAGTTTCCTCGTCTTTGTAGAAGTTTAACAAACTCTGCCGTGGTCAAAGCCGATTATGTCAGGGAGCGATCTACCAGCTGAGATGAGCTTTGCTGAGGATGAGGCCCGGCATCTAGATAGACATCAGGAACATGGGGGAGAATCACGAGAGCTGACAGTCACTGCTTTCCTTCACCGTCACCACAGAGCCTCACTGGCTCACTCACGTTATTGATACAGGAGGAAAGTTAAAGCCTCAGTGTGTAACTTATTTGGCTTTTTATTAGCAAAAATCAAAAATTGCTTTAAATACATATTTCACTGAAGTCAACACATAGGCCTACAAATGAAAGCTACAAATGAAAGCTTTCTCGTACCTTAGAATGAGTTGTTACAAGTCGTTACAAATACATAAGTGGGCGACGCACCGAACCGAGGCGGCCATGTTGCATCGCCATTTCTTACGTTGAGTGGCAGCGTGACCGTAGGTAACCACGGAAACTCAGCGGAGCTGTCGGCTCGGGGAGAACGTTTTCCAGGTAGCGCCTGTTAAAACTGTCACCACTGTGTAGTGTGAGGAAGGACGGAGGCACTGGTGTTGCATTCAGGTGCAGTCAGGCAGATGGCCGTCGGCAAACCAACCGGATGTCATTTTACTCCACGAGAGAAAGACGGTAAAACGTGGGTCAGGTAAACAATACGACATCACCATGACAACATATTGTCACGCCTGTATTGTTTTGCCTCGTGCTGGCGGACCACTTGTTTACATAGACGCTTGTTTATCCTGTTACATGCAGCGTCTGTTGTCTGTCTGACGTCTGCCCGATTTCACGTGAATGCAACATCAAGAATACGTTCCGATATGCAACGGCACCGCAAGATGATACCTTTAAAGTAGGCGTTGACACTGCCAAGATGAAGTTTAAAGTCATGGCTAACAGTTGTTTTGGTCAGTGTCATTTCTTTTAAGTGGCGTTTAAAGTGGAAGTGTGTGAGTGTGAGTGTGAGTGCACGGAGGACCTCAACCTGCTGCATAAATCTGTCGAGACAAGCTGTTGCTGTTTTCGCAGCCTTGCCAGAGCTGCTTTTTACACGGCAATTCAATTATTCACTTGTCTTAATTGATGTGTTTGGCTTACACCCTTTCTCCTGAAGGTCTTTCAGGACTCTCTCCAGTCCAATGTCAAGTACCGTCCCCTCTTGTCCTTGATTCGTTTGCTTCAAGCTGACTTTGAATTATTAAGCTTTGTGGCAAAGCTCATCTGTGTAACTTTAATAAATTAATACCCTGAAGAGCCAACCTGAAATAACTGCTTACTTAATTTGTCCTGTAATAAAGACATTTCGCTCATGACTCGGAGCTGCCAGCAGTAAAATGGCCCCAGCCCTTTTTATACTAATCACTGGGAAGAATTTAATTGCACAGGACCTGAACTCTTTGCTACACCGTAAGGTATTAATAAGCTGGGATGTAGGTTTGTTAAGATAATGCTTAAATTGAAGTTTGAGTCTCTTTGGGAGGAAGAAAACGAATCATTGTGGTTAATTAACTAATAATAATGGATTTTCACTGGATAACAGAAGTGTGAGCACTCATGCAATTTGGGCAAAAAGCCATATTTCAAAGAGAACGCACTGAGGGGCGCAGCTGTTTATACTGTACACCGACTCATAATGGCCTCGAGCATATGCTTTATGCTTTCTGAATAAACAGATTCGACGAGGGAATGAAAAAATTACCTCTAAGAATAGACTCCCAAGTCCAGAGGATGTGTGTTTTGCCATTGACAGATTGCTGTGGTTTGAAATTACACTGGAGGGCCAGGGCTGCAAGTCGTAGAGATCCTGAGCAGGTCGCTGGTGGAGAGGAAGTCAGTGAAACTGGATCTGTATCGGTCAGCTCTTTCCTGACCTTAAGGTCAGAAATCTCAATAGAGCAGTCTTTTTATAGGGTAAGATATCCTTGAATCTGTATATTGTGTCCTCCTCTCTCTGCACAACAGTTAGTCAGGAGTGATATAGTGTTTCTACCCATGTACATGTCCGTCCAGGCTGCTCGTTCATGGTCGCCATATGAATTCACATATCTTTCATCATCCTCTGGATTTTCTTAAGCCATGATGAGTGAAAAAAAATCCCATCAGTCTCATCTTCTGTTTTCATTGATGAAATGAGATGATGCAAACACACCAAATGAATACACTGAACATACCTGGTCCTGCACACACATCATCATTGTTAGCATGTTAGCACACCTCACTGTTACATATCGTCATTTTAAAGTAAAAAAAAAAAGTACTCTGTGGCAGCTTAAACACTAAATTCATTGTATATGACTGGTTGCCTCATATAATCCACTGAATTACACATTATATAATTCCCCCCCTCGTGCCTTAATGGCAAGGCAGCCCAGCCCTGTGTTTGTAGTGGACACAGTAAATGGAGAGTGCAGGGCCGGTTTGTAGCATCAACACCAACAGCAGAGCGAGACCAAAGCGGTGTCAGGGTGTGTGCGTCTGCAGCGGGACGAGTCCGGGCTTCAGCGGACCTGACAGGCTGTGGCTCATTAAACCCCCATCAGACACACGAGGTCAAGACAACAGCTACGGCTCCAACAAAAACACTCTGCCGCCCTCCACGAGTATGATAATGTAGTGTAGGCCTGCGCTGCGCACAATGCAACTGTGTAGGATAATACCCTCAGATCTATCAGTCGTTTTATTTTTAGCGTTTTAATCATTACTTCTCAGAAGTTCAGAGAAATCTTCAGATAAAGCATGAAGAGTCTAGGGGCTTATAGAATTATGATTGCAGATTGATGCACAAAGGGAATATGTTGTGTATGATTAAATGGGGGAAAAGTACTTTTGTTTTTTATTCTCTTCTCACGACACACTTAATGCATGTTGTATTACTGTGTTTACTGTGTGGGTGGATGGATGGCTGGTCGGGTTTGGGGGAAGCAGGTCGACAATGTGGCTGCAGAAGGTTTCACAGTGGGGTAGAGCGAGATGAGCTGGGGGCAACACTGCTTTGGCAAGGTTGAAGCGATTAGCATAATTTCAGGTTGAAACGCGGAGGTGTAAATGTCACTTATTTGATCGCATTTACTCGAATGCGGTAGAGCTACACTTGACAGCTGGTGGGTTGTTTTTTCGTTTTTAAATCAGGGCTGAAATGAAATGCAAGTCATGGACTTCAATGTTGTGGCAACCGACTCGACGGTTTTCCAAAAAAAATCTGACTCATGTTATGTTGCCTGAGCTGAAATCCTGCAAGGTCAAGCAATGAGTCTAATGCCAACCACAGGCTCCACATGGTGCCTTTCTGCCTCTATCCAACAGCATGGGAGAAAACAAGCACAATCCACCAGCATTTCAGTTTATTCCAACCCTATTTCCCAATTTATATTTCAGTATATCCACTCCATGCTGTCCTCTTCCTCATTTGTCCATTTCTGTACATTAAAAAAACCCACCGGGGACCTCCCTCGACCCCTCTTTTGGCTGGCTGGTCAGCAAGAGAGCGGATATAGAGGAAGAAGGAGAAGATCTCTGTCAGATCTGCCAGTCGAGTGACCAGTCAAGTGGAAGGGATTACTTACATCCTGTCCTTCTCTCACACTTTAAAGCGGTCTCATTAGGGCTGCCGGGGCCAAAGGATTCAGGGTGCTCCCGAAAGGGCTGGCCTCGCGCTGAGGGAAAGCCCCGGGCGACGTGTTATCCCCATCCAGCCCAGGGTTATCATAGTCGCACAGTTACTTAAGAGGATTGCATTGTGATGTGTAATTGCTAATCTCCTGACCACAATGGAAGTGGAGATCAGCATTGTCCATTCATTCCAAGTATTTGAGCTCGTCTGTATCAGCGTAGGAGGTGTTGACACAGGACGTTACCAGGAACAGTTTGACATTTTGGGAAACGCATCTGTTAGCTTTCATAAAGGGGTGACACTGTTATCTATGAAGATTAGGCCGAGGCCAGGAGGAGTGAGTGTGCTTAGCTTAGCTTAGCATAAAGGCCGGAAACAGGGAGAAGCATCTAGCCTGGCTACAGTATGTACACAGGTTATGAAATCTGCAAAAAACTAGCACCTTTTACTGTCGCAAAGTTGTGCTATTGCTTCATAGTTGTTTAAAGGGATAGTTCAACATTTTGGCAAATTGGCCCATTGCCATAATCCCTATAGTCATAGCAGTAGGTTCATTACCTTTAATTGTCGGTGCAAGCTGTTTTTAGAACGGCGGAGCAGAGCCGTGAGCTGCTCAGAGCTACGCTACGGAGGCTAGTGGGATTTCTTGGTTTCCCTCATCAAACTCATCAAATACACAATCCAACAACTCCAAAACGCTCTGGTGGACAAGTTGTGACCTGCACATTCACCACGCTATGAGATAATAACAGAACGTTATGAGTTGTTTTCGAGGCAAATGCAGAGACTGAACGTGCATCAGCAATTCTGCATGAATTTACCTGTTGTTGGATTGTGTATTTGATGAGTTTAATGAGGAAAACCAAGAAATCCCATGAGCCTCCGTAGCGTAGCTCTGAGCAGCTCGCGGCTCTGCTCCGCCGTTAAAAAAAATAAAAAATAGCTTGCACCGACAATTAACGGTAACGAACCTACTGCTAAAACTATAGCGATTATGGCAATGGGCCAATTTGCCAAAATGTTGAACTATCTTTATCTTTATTTTGAACTCACAAGTCATAACAATGGGTTATGTACCTGACAAATTGCAATGATGACATACAACATGTTCATATTTTATCTTAAAAGGATTCTGGTGGTAGATATGTATTACTTTTGCTAAACTAAAGAACAGAACCCCTGGCTCCAGCTTATTTCCTCGCAGGAAAGCTCGAGAAAATTAGCAAATGTATTTCCCAAAATGTTTAAATATTCATGAAATAATAATGAGTCTTTTTCTGTCTACTTTGTGTTTGTTAATGTGATTGTGTTACTTTGTCTTGTGTGTCTGTCTCTGTTGCCGTGTGCAAAGGTGACAGAACTGCTCTGATAATGTCAGAGCTACATTGACCGCTCTCTCCGGACATCACTGCTGTCACATCACGGACGTCTCAAATGTGTCAGCTTCATCTTCAGCCCACACACACACACACACACACACACACACGGACACACACATACATACACAACGCAGCTGCTCACCAGGAAGCATGGTGCAGAAGAACATTATTTTCAGACCAGCTTTGCCGTGAGGCGTCTCACCTTTTTGTCCACACACAACACACAGAGAGCAGACAATAGCAGAATCTGTCCTGTGCAATACATTGTCCGAACAAACAGGGTAATTAGTCACTGTCCAGAGAAATCTATAAAAATCTATTTTCCTGTGAAAGCGTCATGCATCTCTATAGATATAGAAAATGACTCTGCTGTGCAGCTGCTGCAGCTACAGGTTCTCAGATTGCATGTCAAAAAAATCCATGTGCGTTCATTGACCCGTACCTTTATCGAACACAAACTAGATTTTCCCATGTGACGGAGGATGTGGTGGAATGTGCACAAACTCCTCCATTTGTTGTGTTTACATGACAACATAACGTCAGCCTGCAGCAGCAAGCGAGCGCAGCGGACATGAGGGAACGTTCCCTTGTTCCTTTTGGTTGGTTGAACGGCCGGTCATCATACGCTGTGCCGTAGTATGTTTGCATAAAACAAAGGTGTTGTGTTGTGTTGTTCCGTTGCTAGGAACTCTGGGCCCACTGAAAGAATACTGAAGTGGGCCTCTGCCCCCTGACTTTTCCCCTTCTTTCTTAGACTACGTATGTATTATCATTTTTCATTTACTTTGTTTTGATGCTAATGCAGCGTTACATATGAGTATTAACACTGCAAAAACTCAAAATCTTACCAAGAATATTTGTCTTATTTCTAGTTAAAATGTACGGTAATTTCTAGTCAAAACAAATTTAATTATACTAAAAATACTAAAAAAAAAAAAAGACTCATCACATAAAAAGTAGCTTGTTTTTTTTTTTGACACTTTTTACTTTTTTCAAGCATATTTTCACTTGAAATAAGTAGAAAAATCTGATAGTGGAGCAAGTTTTTATTCCTTATTGCAAGCACAAAAAACCTGCTTTCACTGGCAGATTTCCTACTTATTTCAATTGAAAATTTGTTTGAAACAAGTGAAAACTGTCTAAAAACAAGTAAATTTTTAGGTGATGAGTCTTATTTTAAGTGGAAAGAGATTAGTTTTGACTAAAATTGAGACATTTTGACAAGAAATAAGACAAATATTCTTGGAAAGATTTTGAGTTTTTACAGTGTAGTCAGGGTCATATGCAGAATAATTGAGTCATACAAAGATTAGACTACTTGGTTTTTGTGTGGGTCCTATACAACGGCCCTGGTTGTTCCCGACGATCAAACTGCTCAACCTGTGAAGCTGGAATTATTCATGACTTTTAAGCATTCAGCTGTGAAACACTGCAACTCCCCAGACCTCAGACAGTTGACAGCTGACAAAGGTTAAATAACACAACACCCCCACCCTTCCTCCTTTAAAAAAGAGAAAAAACTGTCTCACACTTTCTGCTCACCCTGCTCTGATATCGTTTCTTTGTCTCTGCAGCTCGTTTGCCATGTCTAAGACAGCGGTGAAGAAGCTGCACTGGCGCTCCAAGGTGCAGGACAGCTTCGTCCCCTTGCTGGGCTCGTCGGGGGAGCTGGGGATCGCCGTCGGTGGAGGGGCAGATTACGGAGAGTTTCCTTTCGTCACGTCGGCCCCCGGGGGCGGACTCACAGTGGGCGACATCGTTCTAGAAATCGGAGGCACACCTGTATTAGGGATGACATTAGGAGACGTCCGTGGTGTCCTCAACTCCTGCCCACATCCAATCCGCATCAAAACTGTGTCACCAGGTATGATTCAGCAAACTCCACAACACAACACATTAGGGAAAAACACGCTTCAAATCCCACAACACAACACATTAAGAAAAACGCGCTGCAAAAGTCACAACACGACACATTAAAGTGATACGCCAACATTTTTTTCCGTGTCTTGCCTCACTCCCGAGTCCATGACCAGCAGATAGACACCATCCTTTCAACTGTGCGTGCAGTAACAAGAGAGATACGGGCAGAGCTGGCGCGCTGCTAATTAGCTTAGCTCAAACGCTGGAAGTGCATGGGTAGTGTTAGCCTGCCTCCTACCTGAGCCGAAATCAGCAGTCAGAAGCTGATTTCATTTTAGCTCTAAACTCGTAAATATATCACTTTATCGACATTTCAAACATTTTTAGGCGAGAAAGTAGCCGTTTAGATCAGCAGTGTGTCGTTAATTTGTCTAAATACCAGCTGTTTACAATTTTGTTCAGACGAGTTTGGCGCTACTCAAGCTAGCCGTTGTGACCCACGCACTTCCGGTTACTTTTACAAAATAAAACACACGTTGCCCTTCACATACAGAAAACCATGACGATAGAATTTGTGCTTTTACTTTGAAATAGGAAGCTAACCTACCCTCGATGTAGCTAGCTTGAACCAAAATAAACCGTCTTTGCTTGAACCCTCCGTTTTGACCGATCTCGTCCCGTTACCGGCATTTGACCGTTTTGTCAGCTCTGAGACGGAGATCGGCCCACTGGTCTCCATTTAGAGTTGCTGAAGAGTGTCTCTGATGACTTTAGGTGGAGGCAGGCTAACACTACCTATACACTTCCAGTGTTTGAGCTAAGCTAATTACGGGCGATACGACTCTATCTCCCTTGTTACTGCATGCACAGTTGAAAGGATGGTGTCTATCTGCTTGTCATGGACTCAGGAGTGAGGCAACAAAAATGTTGCCGTATCCCTTTAAGAAAAACGCGCTGCAAAAGTCACAACACAACACATGAAGAAAAATGCACTAAACATCTCATGGGTAAGTTGTGTTGTGACATTTTGCAGCGCGTTTTTCTTAATGTGTTGTGTTGTAGAGTTTGCAGCGTCCTGACCCCTCAGGGCCACCGTACTTTGATTTGGTAGATGTGTAAATGATCAGCCCACAGGCGAGAACAGGTCTTGTTATGCACGAGGTGCTCCTCCTCTCGTCTGGCGTTTATGTATCACATGTCACCAGTAATAATGCATTCAATCTTTAATTCTCTCCCTTTAATCCCGCAGGCAGTTTAACTTGTTGCTGTTTATGTCGCACTCCATCGCACTTTGCTTCATCAGGCTGCACCCAAACAATCTGTTACACTGGCGTCCAAGCTGTCATCCATAATAATCTTACTCAATAACCCTCCTCTGACTCTCGCAAGCCAGATCTATCTGCAGCAGCCTGTAGCGTCCTGATGCTGATTTGCACTCGTCAATTAGTCTGGGTATGACTATGTGTCAGGCCGATCGGTCAATATGCGGGTATAGGGAGGAGCGAGGCCGGAATTGCTGATGACACATGACAAGAGTGTGGCGACTGGCGATATCGTCGTCGCCTGTCACCCACACGAGGGGCCTTGATGTTTAGAACAGGGGGGCTCAGGGAAACGGATGTCTTTGTTGGCTCTGAACGGAGCAATATGTCACCGGAGTGTCACCTGACTGCGGCTCCCGATGGCCTTGCTCTCCAGATTGATAGCTGATTTGGCCACAGGGGTGTAAATGTGGGACCTTTGCTCCCGGTTCCCCGTGTCGCTGCTAGATCCATTATCATTTCTGAAGTCTGCGGCCTGGCCCCTCCCTGGGCAGCTTGACTGCATGTAGTGTGGACAGTGATGGATGAGCTGATGCGCCGGCTTGCTGCTGTATCACACCTCCTCCTACTCCCTACTACTACTACTACAACTCCCTGTGCTCCAGCCCTCAAAATAAAAGGACACTAGGCTACATTCCCCCAGAGGCACCGAGCAGTTTAAAGGTTTTAGCACTAATGCCGGTGCTCTGTGGAAGAATCCAAACAGCACTGACACGATCTATCCATCAGATGATGTCGCTGCTTTTAACCTTGATATCTGACTGCCTCACTTTAATGACATATTTTGCATGTGATACAGGAATGTTTGCACAATGCACAATGGATTTAAAGCCCCAGTATGTAACTTATTTGGCTTTTTATTAGCAAAAATCAAATATTGCTTTCATAAATACGTATTTCACTGAAGTGGAATCACACCCGCATACAAATGAAAGCTTTCTCGTACCTTAGAATGAGTTGTTACAAGTCGTTACAAATACATAAGTGGGCGACGCACCGAACCGAGGCGGCCATGTTGCATCGCCATTTTTTTTACGTTGAGTGGCAGCGTGACCGTAGGTAACCACGGAAACTCAGCGGAGCTGTCGGCTCGGGGAGAAAGTTTTCCAGGTAGCGCCTGTTAAAACTGTCACCACTGTGTAGTGTGAGGAAGGACGGAGGCTCTGGTGTTGCATTCAGGTGCAGTCAGGCAGACGGCCGACGGCAAACCAACCGGATGTAATTTTACTCCGCGAGAGAAAGACGGTAAAACGTGGGTCAGGTAAACAATACGACATCACCATGGCAACATATTGTCACGCCTGCATTGTTTTGCCTCGTGCTGGCGGACCACTTGTTTACATACTAGAGGCTTGTTTATCCTGTTACATGCAGCGTCTGTTGTCTGTCAGACGTCTGCCCGATTTCACGTGAATGCAACATCAAGAATACGTTCCGATATGCAACCGCACCGCTAGATGGGGGAATTCCTACACATTATACCTTTAACGATTGTTATGAAATCTGCTATTCACATGAGAATTTTGCAGAAAACTGCAGCTGTTTCGTAACAAGATGAGCAAAAAAAGCCCATTGCAAGATTCATTTCCCCTTTACAAGCAGCAGCCATATGTGGCCAGTTGACTGCCTCCGCTAATAAAGTTATACCACTGTGCTGTTTTTTTTTTCTTTCTTCATTTTTTTTAATAGTGCACCGCAAATTCAGTCTGCTACTGGGCAGAACCACTGTAACAGACGGCAGAGGGAGGGTATAACGGCGGGGGCTGCAGGGGGAAGCACCGACAGAACGGTCGTCTGTCAGGAGTGACAAGCTGTGGATCCGCTCAGCCGCCATCCATAACAGCAAGTGGCCTGTCATCAGAGGCCGTAAAGCACTCGAGATGATATTAAGAGATCAGAGAGAGAGGGGGACGGGGGAATGAGCCCCCCAGTAGTGATCAGCCCTGCCTCTCCTGGTGACAGCCTCAACTGTTTTTGTCTGGAGCAATTAACCTCAGCTGGTTTGTTATGTATGCATGAAGTACTCGGGGAGGGGCTGAGACAGACACACTCGATGTGCAGTATGTGTGAAGTGATATAGGAAGATCAGTAGCCTATGTGTGAATGTGGAAGTCTCAGGTTGTAAAAAAAAAAGAAGAAATGATGGTGTTAAATCCGGCCTGGCAGGAGGAGTAAATGATAAATTTCAGCCTCTATTTGACGGCACACAAACAAATCTCTAAGAGTAAACATACATCACCGGACTGTTTGTGCTCACAGAGCTCTCTGTCTTTTTTTTTTTGCTGCACTTTTATTTGTTCCCTCTGCCCTTCTCCCATGCAGGCTCCACATTGTGCAAGGATCTCAGGTTGTATCTGAGTAAGTGCTTCACACCCGGCTCAGTGGACAGCCAGCTTCAGCAGGTCATCCGTGAGAACCTCTACCTCCGAGCCGTACCGTGTAAGTCTTTTTTTCTCTTTTGTGCCTCTCTTGCTTGCTCTCACCTTTCTGCTGTGTGTCTCACTATACACCACCTTGTCTTTGTGTATCTCGTCTCATCTGCTCCAGTTTCACGTTCTTCACAGAGCCTTTCCTGTGCAGAGTCACTGACTGCATTAATTCTTCGCTATAACACATCCTCCTGGTTGCCGCCCTGCGAATGTCTGGGTGTTAATTGGCGATGGAGCTGTGTGTTTTCCACACTCCCCCCCCTCCCCTTCTGTCAATGTATGCAAGCAGACCTGAGGTGATTTAAAGTAATATGTATTTACAACACTATCAGGGTGTTGTTAACGGGATAGTTCACCAAAAAATGAAATGAAGTCATATATGAGAGTCAATAGGGCCCAAGACAAATGTCTGTAAAACTACACAAAAACCTCATAATATTCCTCCACACTGCTCGTCCGCTGCAATCCAAGTGTTCTGAAGGGATATAGTCCAGAGTTTACTCGAAACAAGGAAATTTAGGACATTTTTACAGCCTAAACAGTCCTGTATTGAATTTGGCTGGGGCACGTGAACGTCAGAGTGCAATACAGGACTGTTTAGGCTGTAAAAATGTCCTACATTACGTCATTTCGAGCTAAACTCTGGACTATATCCCTTCAGGACGCTTGGATTGCGAGGACAAGCAGTGTGGAGGAATATTAAATAGTTTTTGTGTAGTTTTATGGACGTTTTTGTGTCAAGCGCTATCGACTCTCATATAAAGTTTTCGTTGGACTATGAACCGGCCTCCCGGGTCTCCAGATGCACTTTGAGGAATAAAAAACTACTCCGGAGTATTCAACAGCATGAGGGTGAGTCACTAATGACTGAATTGGTGAACTATTCCTTTAAGTGAGACAGAAAATACCACATGTGCATCAGTTTGTGCATTTCCATAGCAACAGCTTCTATTGCCACAACACAGGGTTTATCCTCAGTGTCAGTCCCCCCTCTTACAGTCCTCACCCCTCACCTCACCCCGGCTGTTTGTTTGTTTGTTTTGGTGGTGGTGGTGGTGGTAGGATGTTTGATGGTCGCTATGTTTGACAGGATCTTTTTTTTTTTTTTTCCCACACACAGTATCTGTATGATGAACAGGACGGCCGCCGTTCTCACAGTCAGTTTCATTTTGATGCTTATGAATAAAATCAAGCACAATGGCAGCCAAAGGCAGCTAGTTGTAGTACATCTGTTGCTATCTTAATCCTCTGTAATGTGACGTCACTGGGAAACGGCTAGAGGTTATAACAGCAGTGTAGGGTGTTTCTGAGGGGTTTTTGTGTGTCTGTGTGTGTGGTGTAATTCCTCCCGGCCTGCGTCGTGTCTTGTATTGGGGTTACAGGGTTTTTTTTCTTTCTCGTCCAGGTGGTGTGTGTGTGTGCGGAGGAGATCGACCACCTAGTGTGTCTGTAGTCTTAACCTTGCTGTGTGTGTGCCTGTGCGGAGTTGTTGCTAATCTCTCCTTTAGTCCAGGAAGTAGGTCATACGGGACAGTCTGCCGCCGCCGCCACCAGCACCGGCACCAGCACCGATCGCTGTTAGAACAAGGCACACAGGTCACAACTCACAGGAGAAGATAAAAACTGGCTCTCTTAGTGAACAAAATGCATTTTAATACGAGGCTATAAATGCAGCTGTTGTAGTACTAGTAAGCTCTCTCTCTCATTACTTAGCCATGCATGCACAGCAGCATCCTGTTACGTGGGCGAGCAGATGCTCAGACAGACAATTGCCCAAATAAACTGAGCTTTTTTAGCCATTTTCTAATCAGAATAGAAACAAAAAAGTGGAGGCTGGTCTTGTCAGAGATGAATTACTATACTTTTGACAAGATATTGTATTATGTTACATAAAGCAGCTCAGCTCTGCTCCTGCTGTTTAGTGTCCAACTTTTTTTTTGTCCAACTACTCCCCATCTCTGGGCGCTTTCTTTTAGTTAGAGTGACAACAAGGCAGACAGGCAGGCTCAGCCCTCGGGGGTGTAATCCTCTGATCTGCAGGAGATGCCACAGTAAGATGCTGTTGTTCTCATGCCGATAGCAGCGCAGCAGCACGCCACATGCACGCCCGCCCTGATCCCGGGACGGCTCCCAGACCCATCGCCTCGTCTCATTTTTCATTTGTAGATTACACGACGTGTGGAAGCAGAATTATCTTTTCCTTTTCGTTGTTTTTTGTTTTGTTTTTTAAATGATTCTCTCGGAGGAGGCAGCTGTGCGTGATGTAACAGGAACTTATAGCTGAGGAGTTTTTCCATCAGTGGCTCATTGTGGCCCCCTTCAGGATCATATGTACGTTCCTCCACTCTTTGTTGTAGTGTGTGTTTTTTTTTGGTAGTAGAACGAAGACTTTGATTACATAATATAGATTTATTAGCCACAGAAGCTCTTAAAGCTTGTAGTTTAAATATCCTCCACTGCAAGACAGCAAAGATAAGATAATAGCTTCAGTTTTGATTCCTTTAATACTTTTTATATTGGATTTTTAGATGCTGTTTCTCCCACTCAAACTGTGGCTTCACTGTTCACATCACTGTGCTATTTACAGAGCATCTCAATCGCCGAATCCGTTTGATGAGACAATGTTCTCTGATGTTGGAGTTGGCACTGGTGCAAGAAATATCATTACAAAGGCTCAGTCAGGAGGGCAGTGCATAAAAATGGAAATGAATGACAGAATTAAGTGAACGCAGGCTACTGTATCAATAATCTAGAGGCGGAGTGGGTGGGGATAGAATTAAATTAAAAGCAAATGTCCATCAGTGCCAAAGTGGAGGAGGGGTTGACTGCAGTGTAATGACTCTGTGTGGCAGATATGGTGTTTACTGTGTATATTACACCATATGTTAACTTTTTAAAGGGACATTGTGTAACTTCTCCTGTTATCTATTCACGAAAATCAATTATTTGGTTAAAAGGTATGTTTTTCATTAATCAGTAATCCCCCCCATCAACAAACTGAAGTGTTCCTTTCAGCTCTGAATGAGCCGTTCATATCATTCATATCTACATGGAGCGGGTAAGCTCGGTGCTGGCTGCCATGTGGTGTCGCCAGGTTTTTACGTTCAGTGGCAGCGTGACGGTAGGAAACCACGGAAACTCAGCGGAGACACCGGAGCTGCCGGCTCAGGTCGAGGTGGCGTCTGTGAAAAGTCACCACGGTAACGCAGTGAGGAGGAATGGAGCGTTACACTGATGCTGCATTCACCTGCAGTCGGGCAGACGGCCGTCGGTAACAAACCAGATGTCATTTCAGTCACAGAAGTCCAGAGAAAGCCGGTAAAACATGGGTCAGGTAAAACAATACGACATCGCCATGACAACATGTTGTCACGTGTATTGTTTTGCCTCGTGCTGGCAGACCACTTGTTTACATAGAGGCTTGTTTATGCCGTTACGTGCAGCGTCTGTTGTCTGTCTGACGTCTGCCCGATTTCATGTGAATGCAACATCAAGAATACACGTTCCGATATGCAACCGCACCACTAGATGGGAGTAATTCCTACACAATGTACCTTCAACGATTGTTATAAAATCTGTCGTCCGTCTGCCGTCTGCCCAATTTCACGTGAATGCAGCATGAAAAATACGATTGAGTTGCTTGCGATATACAACTGCAACGCTAGATGGGAGTAATTCCTACACAATGTCCCTTTAAATAACATATCTTTCCATTTTATGCTTCTGTAAATCCCCTCCACCTCCCTTTTTTCCTTCTCTCTCTCTTCACTCATGCCATTATTTCCTGTGTGCAGGGTTTGCAGACATCACATTACCCTCTTGAACTTTCCCATCCGTATTTTGTATAATCGCTGTAAACCATTTGTACCATCATGTGCCCTTGGATGATTCAGAGCCAATGTCATCAAGACTGGCTGTCTCCTCCGCCATAAAAGACTTTTTTTTTTTTTTTTTCTAATTGTCTTCAGAGTGAGTCAGAGATAAGAAACATCATCATTTAGTTATTCTAATGCGCTCGCCGCCGCTGCCATCAGACAGACAGACAGACTGTGGCCTTTTCAACTGTATAGGACTCATTGTTAGTTATTTGTGTGCGGTGATCTTGACAGACAGCTCTCTCTCTCTCTCTCTCTCTGGGTGTTGATATGGAGTTGTGTGTAATTACCTCCTCACTCCCGAGCTCAGCCACAGTCCCAGGGGATCAGTGTGCGACGCCTACAGGGACAGGCAGGGGAGAAGAAGATGTCAATAATCCATCCCGCAACCCCCCCACTGACATGTCATATATATCTCGGAGGAGGGTGCCTAGATAATGAATCCCTGCCTCGCCAACCACCGTTATCAGCCTGAGAGATACAACATGTCCTGAGGGGAGGAGAAGAATTACACACGTCAGATGTCATCAAGCGATTTACTATCAGGGTCTTTAATTAGACACAGAGACCTCTTAATTTCCTTTCACTGGGTACAACAAGCTCAAACTTGGGGTGCAAGGCAAGCAGAGACGGCGGTGGGTGTGAGCGGTTTGTTTTGTTGTTTTGTTTTGTTTTGTTCTGGGCAATTTTCAGACAGCAGAGGTGTGAATGCGACCGTGGCGCTGCTGCGTGCCGCAACGTTACACGACAACAGGATCAGCAGGTGGCGTCACATCAGCTCAGCTCATTTAAATATTTAAAAGCACCACACACACAGTTTCCTATTGAGCCAAGCAGCAACCTTCTCCAGAGAGAAACCTGTCCAACCAAGGATCGACACGATTGATTAGTCGATCAGTCGATTTGTCGAACAGAAACTTAGTCAGCAGCAATTTTGATTCTCAAGGGATGACACTACAGGTGAATAGGGATAAAAAAAAAAAAATTAACTAACAGATATCACCATGAAACTTCCCAAGTTTATCACTTACATTAAGACAAATGTTTTTCGTATTACAAGTTTTGTCAAATTTTATGTTTAAATATGTAAATGAGGCAATATCTGATGAAATATGCGCTAATTTGCATACATTTCCAGAACCGAAATCTGAACAATGGATAAAGCCCCTTTCAAAATTCTTGTTTTATTTTGTTGACATATTAGAGTCAGAAGTTTTTACAGAGGATATTTTGGATATCTCTTTTTATCACTCTGTAAATGAGAAAATACTGTCACCAGCCCTAAAAAAAAAAATCTAATTTCACCATGTTTTTAGGAACAAAATGTTGTATAAATCAGGTTTTGAATGATATATCAACAAACCCCTCTGTAAAAACCTTCAGAATATAGACAGGAATAAAACTGGAAGGTTTGGTGTCTGTAAGTGCTGCTGAAGTGGAGATTTCTAGCTCAGAGTCTGAGGAAAAACTCATTTTGAGAAAACGGCATTTAAAGACTTGACTTTAAATTCCATAGATTGTTAATGTAAATCATACTTTTACGATTGGTTGCAGATATGGAGGAAATGACAATTGTCGGAGCCTACATCATTGTTCAGGAGAGAGAGCTTTACAATGATACCTGACATGACATAGGTCAGACTAACTTTTGGTGAATTTAGGAGAAATCTACTGACGAAAGAGACAAAATTAAGTAAAATAGCCACCTTAATGTGGTTTTTCTACCATTTCTTTTGACTTTTCTGAAAGAATACATGTTAAGGAAGAAAAATAGGCCAAAATCTCAAAATTGATCAGTGCATGAAAAAACAGTGTTTTTGCCTGTAGTGTCTCGCCTTACTATTTTTGCTCACATATTGTATTAAATTAGATGTCTTTTATAGAGATGGTTATATATAAAGAGTTGTCAGGAGGTCAGTAAGTTTGTGATGGTCACTCAGAGTTCAGGTCCATCCTTTTGTTGTTGTTGTTGTTTTAATTTTCTTAACGACACAACATCCCTCACTAAGCTTGAAGACCGGAAAATTTCAAAAACTAACAAACAAACAAACAAACAACAACAGTAGTACTATATCATTATGTAGCTCTAAACTGTAGTAGTATTAGAGACCAGACTATGGTTTGTTTTTTTCTGATTCACCAGCGCTGCATTTTATTCTGAGTTGGACCATCTGTTCGTCTCGTTTTAACGCTGATTGACCATCGCCATTTGCAATTACTAGTGATTTTTTACCAGGCTCTAGTAGCGAGCTACAATCTGTTAGCTGCACCTGGCCAATCAGAGGACAGGCTCAAAATGCCTTGTTTTAGAGAAATACGAGAGAGGAGGTCGATATCTATACTGAGCCGGCTTTTGGTGCTAAGAACTACGGGCAAAAGTAAAATATGGGATCTTCTCTGGTGGTAAACTGATTATCAATGGGCTTTTTGACCTTTTGATTTGAGTTCTCACTATTTTAAAATGATCTACAAATAGGGTTGCAGAATTCGGGGAATTTTCAAAGTTGGAAAATTTCCATGGGAATTAACGGGAATATATGGGAGTAAATGGGAATATATGGGAATTAACAGGAATATATGGGAATTAACGGGAATGTATGGGAATAACGGGAATATATGGGAATTAACAGGAATATATGGGAATAAACGGGAATAAATCCGAAATTTACAAAATTGAAGGTTGGCCCTTAACGGAGAACTTGAGGGGGGGATTTTGCATGTATTATTTTGCACAAAATATTTACATTTATGTTTGAATATGATACAGTTTGCTTAAATTATCCCCAATTTCCAGTTAATTCCCATAAATTCCCATTATTCCCATAAATTCCCATGGAAAGTTTCCAATTTGGAATATTTCAAAAATTCCCCATCTTAACTTCCCATGAAAAGTTTCTGGTCATTTTCCGCCCCTTTGCAACCCTATAGTAATAATAATGAAACATAATTACAAACTGGCCCAAAACCCAGCAGTGTTTTTTTAATAAGGATGTATTTACATCATCTAACGAATATAAATGCATTTGTTTTTATAATGCAAAGTGGTGTTCAGGTGTTCAACACAGCAAAAAATAGCATTTCATCATCAACTGCTGCACAAAACGATGCGGACACACACACTGTACAGTCACACAACACAGTAAACACACTTTGTTCTACAGAGAGAGGAGGTCACACTGAGAGAGATTTCTCTCCACTGTTAATGTGCGTCCAGTCCTTTGTGTCCACATGTGTGTGTTTGCGTGTGTTGACTCTAGTGTAGTGTTTGGGTTTCTTTCTTTTTTTTCCCAGTGCCCTTTATGTGTGTGTGTGTGTGTGTGTGTGTGTGCTTGCGTGCGCTGTGTGCAGTCCTGCATGTGTCATTGTGGCTGCGAGAGCTGCTCTGCTCCCAGGACGGCAGTGCATTAATCACGGGTTTTATTGGGGATCTGGGTGTGACTCCCTCCTGCCGGCCTCACACTGACTTCACATGTGGTCCCTCCAGGAGAAGGACACACATTCGTCCTCCTCACTTTGGGCTCAGTGTGGATTTTGTCTTGGGGGAAAGGAATAAGGAAGGAATTACTTGTCTCAAGGTCAGGACGGACGGATGGGCGCCGTTGTCGTCTAGTTTGCAAATTTAATTACTCCACTCGAAACTGGAATGTGATCTATTTTTCTGTTATGGGTTAGGTAGATCTGTCTGGGTCAAAACACAACAAACACTGAGACCCCCCCCTCCCCTCTCCCCTGTAATACTATGTAATGCTTTTTTTTTCTTTTTCCATCCGGTGCTTTGGAGCCTCTTCTCTGTCCCAGGCCAAGGTCAATGTGAATCAATTACGATGACAGACCATTGATCATCTGAGTGCTCCTTCTTTGCGATTGTGATAGAAAGACTTTAAGACTTTCACACTGCCTCATTAATGTTTCATCCTGTTCTTCTTACTGATCTGTTCATATTAAAGAAAGCCCAGTTTGGTAAATGCTACGGCGTCATCATCACCATCGTGCTCTTTGTATCCGAAAGGGTAAATTTTCGTTTTAAGTGCGGTAATTAAAGCAGGCACTTGTTAATTGTTGCTATGAATCAACACTCTACTTGAATTTGTTTTGTCTCCTCCAGACTGTTTATGATGTTAAATACAACGAGTGCGCAGCCTTCAGGGTGTTACTTACTTACCTCTCACCGGACTCCTGCTATATAATTCATCAAACTAACACTTGGACTATTTATAGGCTGCTGAGTTGCTGTTTTGTTTAAACACTGAGCTGAGATTGATAACTCCCGATGAGAGGAAAAGACCGTGATTAATTGACACATCATCCCGTAGTGGAGCTGGAAGTGTTTCTCACCTCGTGGCTCTGATGTATTACAAAATACCTCCTGTTGTCTCTCTCTCTCTCTCTCTCTCAGGTACGACCAGACGGCCCAGGGACGGGGAAATCTCAGGGGTGGACTACAACTTTGTCTCCGTCGAGGAGTTCTTCTCCCTGGAGGAGTCAGGAGCGCTGCTGGAGAGTGGAAAGTTCAAAGGTGAAGAACGAGTTGAACATTTCTGATCTGGCAACCTGGTGTCCTGTCTGTATGCTGTGAATACTGTGTAGTTATCCTATTATTTAAAGGGATAGTTCACTCAAAATTGAAATTTCACGACTAAGGGCTGGGAGAAGTTTCAGAGTCCTCCGTGGCTTCTCTGAGTTACAGTGGGGCTCCGTGCAGCACTGCATGACCATATGACGGTTGCAAATGGATACCACTTTTCTTCATAACAAAAAGACACACCAAAATACATCCAAATACCTCCATGCTGCTCGTATGTAACGTCCGTCTTGTATTGAAGCCCCGAAATGCGAAATTGTTCCGAAAAAAATTAAATAAGTCTATATTTCAAGCTTGTTTGTAGCGGAAGCTCCTTCCTGGTCCGTCCAAATCTCGCGAGATTTGCGACGCCGGCGGTATGGAGGTATTTGGATGTTTTTTGGTGTGTCTTTTTGTTACGAAGACAGTTGGTATCCATTTGCAACCGTTATATTGACATGCACTGCTACGCCGAGACCCCCTGTAACTCAGAGAAGCCACGGAGGACTCTGAAACTTCTCCCAGCCCTTAGTCCACATGAGAGAATTTTGGGTGAACTATTCTTTTAACTCTAGTACAGTGGGTATTTTGCTTGAATTTCTCTGTGTTTTAACCTAAAAAAACCCCAACCAACCGTCAAGGTAACTGAATTATTAACCAAAATTTAGCACACACATTCTAAATTATGTATTGCTCTTAAAAAGAAGAAAAAGAAGAATATATTGTTGCAGTTGCAAGTTGTTAGGAGTTCATATAACGGAGAGGCTTTTGCAAAGTATATAGATGCTATACGTCATATTGAGAAACATGCTAATTTATTTTCTTGCCAAGAGCTTGATAAGAAGATATATCATGTCTTATTCTCATGTGTAGCAGGAAAGATATGATAAAATAAGATAAGATAAGATAAGATAAGATAAGATAAGAAAAATCTTTATTGTCTGTTTGTATGAGCATTATACCTGGTGGCCAGTTAGCTTAGCTCCGTGTTCTTCAACCTTGGGGTCGGGACCCCACGTGGGGTCGCCTGGAATTCAAATAGGGTCGCCTGAAATGTCTAGTAATTGATAAAAATTTCTGATAAAAATATATTTTTAACCAATTACTAAATAATGATTAAAAACACCACACACAATCTTAAACACCTGTATTCTATACTTTCACTTTCTCAAATATAAATTGAGTTCAAATAAAATGCAGCATATGAAAACATCTGAGCTGGTGCGTCTTGATTGACGGCCATGATCGCCGGGTCGCCAGAAATTTGTGAAGTCAAAATGGGGTCACGAGCCAAAAAAGAAAGGTTGGGAACCACTGGCTTAGTTTATCATAAAGACTGGAATGAATGGAAAACAGCTTTTATTACCAGGCTAGCTGTTTCCACTCATAATGCTAAGCTAAGCTAACATGCTTCATATTTACCATATAAATCCTATTGGGAATGAATAAGATACTGTTTCCCCTAAAACCCTTAAAATTCCTTTAATGAACTTTTTCTCCTAATTTTTCTAAATCATCATTGTGCTCCTCACCAATGAAACATTTAGCAGTTTTTGTTGTGATGAATGAGGTTTACATAATTAATGATCGGAGGAAGGGGGCGAAGAGTCAGTCGCAAAGTCTAAAGTCCTGCCTGGCATATTAATGGCGCCGTCAGGTGTTGCTCACCTCGTATCTACCCTGCAGACTCCTCCCCTCATCAGGGTCAGAGAGCTGCCTCTGATTAAAAAGCCCCCATACATTAGCATCCATAATTTATAAGAGTTTAATGGGAGCAATAAATGTCATCCTCCCCTGCCTTACATGTGACATTGACAGACACATCACTACAGCAAAGCAATCAGGAGTATCGGCTGCAGCGTGCGAGCAGTAGCCTGCAGAAACCTGCAGTAAATGGTGACGGCTGGTGACCTTGTTGCTGAGTTCACTAATCTAATGTTTCCCCCCCTCAACCCATTTGGAGCTCCGTGAGCCAAATGGAGGAGGTGGAGGTAATTTCATTTCTTCTTAAGCAGCTGGAGCAGATGGCTCGAATTGAGAATATAGAACATGCTATATATATATACGTGTATGTGTACCGTATGATGTGATCTCAGGGGGACACATAATGCACATACATGGAGTCATGTAGCATGTGTTGTTTTGTCTATGATAACATAACCCTGCCCTGCTTCTGAATATTTGAATATAAAGTGTTTTGTTTAACTCGATTTGTCTCAGTAACGTGTTTACACAGACTGCTTAACCTATGACAATGTTATATCAGTAGATTTTTTGTTTTATTTTGGCATTTTCATTTACTTTAATCTCATTTGTGATGTTTTGACTGAGGTAACGGTATTTAATTTTACCCTTTTGACATGTACGGTGGAGTTTCCATTTCTCCACATTTCTCAAGTCACGTCGTCTTTCCCCTTGCCCTTCTCTGTCTCAGGGAATTATTACGGCACACCTCGGCCTGTTCACATCAGCCCCGAGAGCCCCCCCATCACCTACCAGGAACACCGCAACCTGCTCAGAAACTTCCGCACACGCAGCAAATCGCTCAGCAACCTGGAGAAGGCTGCAGAGGACGGCGAGAACAGCGAGGACGACTCCGGCCTCTCAGGCAAGTGTCTCCAAGAGTCACGGATGTAAATCTGAAGAGGTTGTCGCTTCCTTTTTAAGAGGCAAAAGATTGAACGCCGTATTGACACAAGGAGATGTTTCTGTTAAGCCCTGCACTGTAGCCAGCAGCTAAATGCTGCATTGTCCCCCCTATCTATAGCTCCAGTCTCTGATACACAAATTAATCAATCATTAGCACGATTAGTATGCCTCTAAACTCTCAGAGGGGCTGTGGCCCCATCGATCGCTGGATCACCTCCAAAGGAAGGTCGGCCTGCCTGAGGTCGAGCAAGCGAGGAGGTAAGTAGATAGTAAACATGCACACAGGGAGGGGACAGGTTTAAATCATGTGATAAAAATGTAGATGTTTGAACTATGTCATGAAACTTAAAGGGATAGTTCAACATTTTGGCAAATTGGCCTATTGCCATAATCCCTATAGTAATAGCAGTAGGTTTGTTACCTTTAATTGTCGGTGCAAGCTATTTTTAGAACGCCCAAGAGCTACGTTACGGAGACTCATGGGATTTCTTGGTTTCCCTCATCAAACTCATTAAATACACAATCCAACAACTCCAAAACGCTCTGGTGGACAAGTTGTGACCTGCACATTCACCACGCTATGAGATAATAACAGAACGTTACCAGACAGAGTTGTTTTAGAGGTAAATTCATGCAAAACCGCTGATGCACGTTCCTGTCAGGGACAGTTTTTTGGCAAGCAGTCTCTGAATTTACCCCGAAAACGTCATAGCGTGGTGAATGTGCAGGTCACAACTTGTCCACCAGAGCGTTTTGGAGTTGTGTGGATTGTGTATTTGATGAGTTTGATGAGGGAAACCAAGAAATCCCATGAGCCTCCATAGCGTAGCTCTGAGCAGCTCGCGGCTATAGGGATTATGGCAATGGGCCAATTTGCCAAAATGTTGAACTATCCCTTTAACCACAGATATTTTTCCTCTATAATAAAGAAACCTTTTTAATTTTAGATGTGATGGATGACTCACTGCAGCAGATATGGTTTATTACGTTAAATAGACGTCTTTAAAGGATTATTATTCACCAGTGATGGAAGAACTGTTCATTTACTTTATTCAAGAAAAAAAAAACTTCCCATTAAAAGTAATTAAAGCCCTTCACTCAAAATCTGACTGTAGTAAAAGAACAGAAGTGCTACAGTACCTGCAAAATGGATTTTAACCATCAACGTGAAAGTGCAGAGAAACGTCCCCTGTGACTGATATATGAATAGATATTATATTATGGGGTTGTTAATATTGATCGATGTGTGAGCGGTATTTTACAGCTGATGCTAATGGTCCCGCTAAAACTCACTGACTCAGACATTAGTGCACCATATTTTATCATGTGATGATCCGTTGTTTCATATAAATCTTTCACATGCAATATAACAAATATATGCAGTGGAGAAAAAAAAAGGTATACTAATTCCTGAATATAAAATTGTAAAGCTTCATAAAATGTGCAAGTATCTCAGAATGTTGTTTTTTTAATTAAATTTTCATTCATTTTCTTTTAGTATGCAAAACGATACACATGCGCCAATGTGACGGCACAAGACACATAACATAACATAATGTAACGTAATGTATCATAACATTACATAATGATATCACAATGTTTTATTTACTTTTTATGTATCTTCTTTCAGTATGCAAAACAATGCACACGTGCCAACTGGGCACAAGAAACATAACATAACATATCATAATGTATCCTAATGTAATATGACATAACATAACATTATATAATGTATCATAACATAACATAACATAACATAACATAACATAACATAACATAACATAACATAACGTAATGTATAAGATTACATAATGTATCATAACATAACATAACATAACATAATGTATCTCAACATGTTTTTTTATTTCTTTCTTTCAATATGCAAAACAATACACATGTGCCAAGTGGGCACAAGACACATAACATAACATAACATAACATAACATAACATAACATAACATAACATAACATAACATAACATAACATAACATAACATAACATAACATAACATAACATGACATGACATGACATGACATGACACATACCTAGACACATGTACCCACATCTTCTCTTATCCCAGTATACTACAGACTATACACACAGCATACATAATACAAGCATATTCATATTTGTGTTTATGCATCCTATACTCTACTTATACAGCATACTTCCCTGTATCCCCATGTAAGATTCTGCTGTTGGAAAGAACGAAGACCATTTTCAATCGGAGGGTTTGACCTTATACTACTGCTATTTATACAAAATCAGGTCTTACAGTTACTTCAAAAACATCAGTCTGGTTCCTTAGTTTGAATGTAACTCTCTCCATCTCAAAATGTTTGATTAAATCTTAAGTTTCCTCCATGTTATGTGTTGGAGAAGTGATGGCGAGCGAGATGGAGAGAAACTAGAACACAAGAAGAGCTGAACAGACGGAGGGAGCGAGATAGATTAAATGACCGAGGTAAGAGAGCAAGGCGGCGGCGACACAGCGTGGTGTAGATGTAGAGATGGGAGGAAGGTGGAGAGGCTGAGAGTTAGGAAAAAGGTATAGAGGCAGGGAGCCAGACTTGGTACACGAGATAAGAGAGAGGTAGAGGTAGAGGCAGAGTGGGCGGTGAGAAATGCAAGGCAGGCAGAGATCCAGATAGTTAGGGACGAGCTCCAAACAGGCAGGTAGGGCAGCAGGGAGGGATGGGGAAGAGGAGGAGGAGGAGGAGGGGGTGAGGGATGAGGGGTGAATACAGGATGCAGGCAGCAGGATAGAGTGGGAGAAAGCCATCCAACACCCTGACCTCTGCTGCTGAGTCATTTTGTGAAGTGAAACAGTGTCGGTGTGTGTGTGTGTGTGTGTGTGTGTGTGTGTGTGTGTGTGTGTGGGTGGATGGCTCCGGCAGCAGGACTCAGTCAGTCAGGACGCCCTGTGTGATGTCCGACGTCGCCGCGGCTTCACGGCTGAAGGACAAACTACATACAAGGACAAGCCAAGCAGAAAATATGCTTGTTTTCTCCTCCTCTGGTAGCACGGCATGGCATGCATGCACGGTCACACACTCTGCTACTCCTTAGAGAGAGAGAGAGGGAGGACAAAGCGGGCTAAGATGCTGACCTCAGGACTTTTTCCTTGACAACATCTCCACACCTCCCTCTCCCTCTCCCTCCTTCCTTCTCTCCCAATGGAAATCCCAGCAGCATCAGGTCATTAGGGACTGCAGGAGAGAAACTTTTTCACCTTCCATAACATGTCACCGTTTCATTGCGATGTCTTAAAGGACAATTCTGGTCATTTTGACCCCTAAATCGTTGTCCTGATGGTCACCCAGTGTTGTGGAGCAAAAAACGCGACTAAAATTGATTCAGGCAAACCGGAGTTACACCATGGCTACCCGGCGCTAGGGATAGAGACAACGTTAACCTATGGGGGCAATTCTTTCAACCACAACAAACACTCATAAAACAATCAAATATTTATGGTACATGACTGGAATCCTTATGACACACCACTGAACTCATATAGTGTACAGTATAAACAGTATAAACTTTGTGTTTTTGCATGTCCCTCACCTCAGATCGCCGAACTCTGAAACATCCTGGAAAGACATTACTATCTGATCACAGAGCGCCTGCTCTCCCCGCCACAGAAACAAACACTTTTTCCTTGTTGTGATGATTTCTTTACAAAAATAGATATTTTGGACATTACCACTGCACTGCTTGACCGTTTATTGTTGTAAAGAAATCATCACAACAAGGAAAAAGTGTTTGTTTCTGTGGCGGAGAGAGCAGGCGCTCTGTGATCAGATAGTA
The DNA here is from genome assembly GCF_045865225.1 of Trachurus japonicus. Taxonomy (NCBI): domain Eukaryota; kingdom Metazoa; phylum Chordata; class Actinopteri; order Carangiformes; family Carangidae; genus Trachurus; species Trachurus japonicus. The sequence goes on from NC_140913.1 coordinate 31,013,370, forward strand.
ATGTCTTTCCAGGATGTTCCAGAGTTAGACTATCTGAGGTGAGTGGCTACATGTAAAAACCATAGAGGCAAAAACACAAAGTTTATACTGTTTTGTACACTATATGAGTTCAGTGGTGTGTCATAAGGATTCGAGTCATGTACCATAGATATGTGATTGTTTTTTCAGTGTTTGTTGTGGTTGAAAGAATTGCCCCCATAGGTTAGCGTTGTCGCTATCCCTAACACCGGGTAGCCATGGTGTAACTCAGGTTTGCCTGCATCAATTTTAGTCACATTTTTTGCTCCACAACACTGGGTGACCAACACGATTTTTCCATTAACGCGCCCTCTGATCTGATCTCTGTGTCTGAACAGGAGGCTCTGCAGGAGTCAGCGGCAGCATCCCCCACGCCCACGCCCACGCCCACCGCTCCCCCAGTCGGCCCCGGGCGTACAGCAGCAGCGGAGGCGATGGTCGTGTGGTAGAGAACGGGATCATCGGCGGCAGCAGGAGGGTGAGAGCCGTGATGCCGGACCACTGGGAGCAGGCCTTCAGTGACCCGGGGGAGTCGCACTACATGGAGTGAGTGTCCACCTGCATGGTCTAAGACTATTTCAGGAAACTCGTTCATTTTACCTCCATGGAGAAGAAAAACAAAACACCTCTAAAAGTTTGACACTAAATATGAGGAGGTAGGTAGTTAGCATAGCTTAGCATGAAGACTGGAAACAGAGGGAAACAGCTAGCCTGGCTCTTTCTGCAGGTGAAAACTTATCAGCAGCATAAAAATCACTGATTTCACATTTTCTGCTCAAAGACAGAAGTTGTTTCAGGCTCCAAGCCAAGACTGCTGTTAAGTCAATGTTTGTTTCCACACTAATTAGAGTTCCCACAACTTTATGGAGAAGAAAAACACCTCACACTAAATATGAGGAGGTAGTTAGCATAGCTTAGCATAAAGGCTGGAAACAGAGGGAAACAGCTAGGCTGGCTCTTTCTGCAGGTGAAAACATATCAACAGCATAAAAGTCACTGATTTCTGCTTTTTTTTTCTGCTTTGACTTTTGTAAAGTCAATGTTTGTTTCCACACTAATTAGAGCTTCCCACAACTTTAGTGTAGGGTTAACCCTAACTTTTTTGCTATGTTTAATTAATTAACCCTAACTCAATCAGTGAACAATGCATAACTATAATCTAACTTAAACTCTTTTAAGTCTAACCACAGAAGCGATTGGGTATTAAACAGCATTTTAAAGTAAGGAAAAAAGAGGACTTAAGTTTCATTACAGGAACACAAACCTCTGTAAACTCCATCTTGTTGTTTTTACACTCAGGGTTTTGTAAAGATTAAAAAACAAGGTGTGGACCATGTTAGTCCCTGAACTCCAGAGGTGGAGAAGAAAAAGACTTCTAAAGTCTGACACTAAATATGATACCCAGGGGGCAAAATCCCAGTTTTTTGAAAAACGGACACGGAGCGTTGTAAAAGGTTTGACACCAGAAATGATATCTAGGACCTTCAAGGATTAAAACCTGGGTGGACAACCCGGTCAACTAGCTGCTGGAAAGCTACAGGGGGTCAAAACCCCTTTCTGGGGTCATTTTGCTGGCGAAATGATGTAAATGCAAATATTTAGGTACTACAATGGCATAAATAGTCATACAACTATACAATTTGGCAGAGAGTATCTTGACACATAGGGGGAGGCATGAAAAAAAGATTCTGGGGTTTGTTGCAACTCAATTTTAAGATATCACCCTCAACATCCCAAAAAAGACCAAAAAAAGTACTGTTCGCCTGACAAATTCTCATGAAAATGATTATTTTTCAGCACTTTATGGAGAATATCTATGCTTAACATATATATAGAAAATTTCCTTAATTCATAAGCTTCCATTTGAGTCCAAGATAGCCTTTCTACTAGCTACTGGAAAGCTACAGGCTGTCTCCAAACAATGCAACACCTATTGTGAAAAACTACATGTTAACTGGCCTGATCAGAAACCATTCTATTTCTGGTCTCCCCAAAGTGAACAGATAGATAGAGGAGACCGTTGGCCACAGCAAGTGGGGCTTTTGAGATAGAAAGGCTAGCTTGGTTTCAAATGGAAGCTTATGAATTAAGGAAATTTTCTATATACATGTTAAGCATAGATATTCTCCATAAAGTGCTGAAAAATAATAATTTCCATGAGAATTTGTCAGGCGAACAGTACTTTTTTTTGTCTTTTTTGGGATGTTGAGGGAGATATCTTAAAATTGAGTTGCAGCAAACCCCAGAATCTTTTTTTCATGCCTCCCTCTATGTGTCAAGATACTCTCTGCCAAATTTTATAGTTGTACGACTATTTATGCCATTGTAGTACTTAAATATTTGCATTTACATCATTTCGCCAGCAAAATGACCCCAAAAAGGGTTTTTAGCCCCCTGTATCTTTCCAGCAGCTAGTTGACCGGGTTGTCCACCCAGGTTTTAATCCTTGAAGGTCCTAGATATCATTTCTGGTGTCAAACCTTTTACAACGCTCCGTGTCCGTTTTTTTGCTTTGCCCCCTGGGTATGAGTAGGTACAGTAGGTAGTTAGCATAGCTTAGCATAAAGACTGGAAACACAGGGAAACAGCTAGCCTGGCTCTTTCTGCAGGTGAAAACGTATCAGCAGCATGAAAGTCACTGTTTTCACATTTTCTGCTCAAAGACAGAAGTTGTTTCAGGCTCCAAGCCAAACTGTTGTTAAGTCAATGTTTGTTTCCACACTAATTAGAGTTTCCCACAACTTTAGTGTTAGCTAGGGTTAACCCTAACTCAATCAGTGAACAATACGTAACTATAATCTAACTTAAACTCTAAGTCTAACCACAGAAGCGATTGTGTAACAGTATCTGAAAGTATGGAAAATACATGACATTACTTGAGGGTGAAACAAGTTTCATTACAGTAACACAAACCTCTGTGAACTCCATCTTGTTGTTTTTACACTCAGGTTTTGTATAGATTAAAACACATGTTAGTCCCTGAACTCCAGAGGTGGAGAAGAAAAATACCTCTAAAGTCTGACACTAAATATGAGGAGGTAGGTAGTTAGCATAGCTTAGCATAAAGACTGGAAACAGAGGGAAACTGCTAGCCTGGCTCTTTCTGGAGGTGAAAACTTATCAGCAGCAAAAGTCACTGATTTCACAGAAGTGGTTTCAACTCAGTGTTTGTTTTCACACTAATTGGAGTTCCCACAACTTTAGAGTTAGGGTTAATTGTTTAAGTGTTTAATTGACCCTAACTCAATATGTAACCATAATCTAACCTACAGAACTGACTGTGTATTAAACAGTAAGGAAAACTTATTTCACTTGAGGGTGAAATTAGTTTCATTACAGAAACACAGCCCTAAGTGAGCTGCACTTTGTTGTTTTCACACTCAGGGTTTTATATAGATTAAAAAACAAGGTGTGGACCATGTTAGTCCCTGAACTCCAGAGGTGTAGCCTACATCCTCCAGTCTTTGCACCAAGTCTGTTTCCCCCTGTTCACAGTCTTTATGCTAAGCATACCTAATCGTCTCCTGGCACCGGCTGCGTGTTTGATGGACAGGTAGGGGGAGTAGCGGCATCGATCTTCTGGTTTAACTCTCGGAAAGCAAGCCATTAAGCCTGTTACCCAAAATGTCAAACTATTTGTTTAAACGTGAGCCGAATATAATAATACAGTCAGAGCTGCTGCTGCTGCTGCTGCTGTGTAAAGTTGTCGAGCCCATCAGCCGCATGTCGGCATCATCTGTGTTGTTGACTGTGATACATTCTGATGCTGTCATCTTACATCCAACACTCTGACGTTTCTGAAGAGGGTGTCTTTTCTTTTCCTTTCTTTCCCCACAAGTCGCAACTCAAAGAGGACCAGCTGGCAGAGTCCTCGAGCCTCAAGCAGGGAGACGGTCTACAAAAATGAATGTAAGGCTCCTTTGTTTCTCCCTGTCTTTCTCCTTCTCTCTCTCTCTCTTTGGAGGTAATTATTTGAACACCGGCGGTGACACATCTGACTGCTGAACAGCCTCAATGGAGCTAAACGTGTTTGTCAAGAACAGGAAGTAGCAGACGCAGCCAGCTTGTTCGAGTCAAATGAGATGGAATGAGCTTTTTAAACCGAACAGAGACGTGTAAGTGATTAAGGCCTAAAGCTCGGAGCCGCTGGCAGAGAGCCAGACTCTCTGCCGGGGGCTTGGCAGGGTCCACACGTGGTGGATCGCATGTTGTTGTCTGGTAACTTCATTTTATAATTTTGGCCACATGACTCATGCTCGTTAAAAAAAAAAAAAAAAGAACAAGGTCATCGTCTAGTTTTCTGATGTCTGTCTGACATATCTGATTGCAAAGTGTAAGAAACCCATCTGTTGTTATTATTATTATGCTGTAATTCCAGTGAGAGGTGCAGTACACTCCTCTCGCCAGCAGACGGTGATATAATCGCCGTTATGGTCAGAGGTACCTGCACACTGCAAAAACTCAAAATCTTTCCAAGAATATTTGTCCTTTTTCTTGTTAAAATGTCTCATTTCCAGTCAAAACTAATCTCTTTCCACTTAAAATAAGATTCATCACCTAAAAATGTACTTGTTTTTAGATAATTTACACTTGTTTCAAACAAATATTCACTTGAAATAAGTAGAAAAATCTGCCAGTGAAAGCAAGTTTTTTGTGCTTGTAATAAGAAAGAAAAACTTGCTCCACTATCAGATTTTTCTACTTATTTCAAGTGAAAATATGCTTGAAAGAAGTAAAAACTAGCTAGAAACAAGCTACTTTTTAATGTGATCTTATTTTAAGTATAATGAGATTTGTTTTGACTAGAAATGACATTTTGACTAGAAATAAGACAAATATTCTTGGTAAGATATTTGAGTTTTTGCAGTGCATGTGTAGGGATCACAGTCACATCTGCTACATCTGGAGCCCAAACCTGCATTTTTATACTATTACCAGGCTGATAAATGAATGTAAATACAGTTAAAAAGTAAAAAAAAAAATCATCTGTGTGGTCATGTTTGATATTTTCCACACGTTTGGTGATGCCAGTGACAGGAAAAGAGTAAATAAATAAACACACACACAGATTACAGCACTGAGTTGGGTCAGTGTAATGGATTAGGCTGTAATGGACGCTGCCTTTTAATGCAATCTTCCCTACAAATACTTTGGTTTGTGTGCGTGTCGATTTAGTATTTTTTGTTAAAAGCCATCTGCCGATTGGTTTGCAGCGTCCTGACTGTCTCTCTCTCTCTCTTTTCCATCGGTTGTAACCATTAAGTCGTATGAACACGCAGTAGCCACACTGTACTGTAAAGCATCATCATCGTCATCATCTTCTCTTCCTTGTCTCTGTTTGTTTTTTTGGGGGGGATATTTCGGTGACCACCAGGGTTCACGGACCATCCCGGGGAGCTACGGGGTTTCCCTGTGCACACACACCTGACCAAGGGCTCCAGAGGGTTCGGCTTCAACATTGTTGGGGGCAGCAGGCCGAGGGAGTTCCTGCAGGTCTACAGCGTGACTGCAAGTGGACCTTCAGCACTAAAGACAGGTAAGAAATACAATGAACCTGAAGCAATATGGCTACGTTTTTGCTCAGAATCCTATTTTTTGTTTGGCTGTTGTTCACATCACCATCTAAAATGTGGCCTGTATCAGATTCCAGTGTGAACGGTTGTGAACTGACTCGCATGCGCAAAAAAACAATAACAACGACTCCAGGCGCAGCAGCTGTTGTACAGGAAACATAGAGGGAACGAGGATTTTCACTTTTATTTAGAAATGTATGTGAAATGGAAGCTGGAAAATGTCTGAGCAGCTGCAGAGGAGGAAAAGAGTGAAGAAAAAGAACCAAACTCTGTATTTTAGTTACAGTTACCATTACTTTAGTAGGATTAAACCTCCAAAAGTGTCTCAACCCCTTCAGTTCATTAACCTTCGTCTTGTGTCAGCTGTCTGCTACCATCTCTTGTGTAAGGGTCCGTTTTGACCAGTATTTTAAATCAGCTGTAAAATACACGAAAAACTTTTTTTTTTTCCTCCAACGTGTTTTCTTCTCTTGGTTACATTGTTAGGCTTCATTATCCATGATAATGTTGGTTTTAATATTTTTGGTGTGGGCCCCTTGACTTCAATTTAACCTCAGTCTTGACGGCTTCCTGCTACCATCTCTTGTGTTAGGGTCGGTTTTGACCCGAGTCTTAAATCAGCTGTAAAATACACTAAAACATTTATCAATCCATTTGTTTCTCATCTCTTGTTCCTTATCCATGAAAAGGTTAGTTTTGCACTTCAGTTTTAACTCTAATATTCGTTCTTATCGTTATAACATAACAAAACAAATGTCATAATTTTAACCAGAGCATTTTAGAATTTTTGTTTTATGTTGTTTAAATAGAGGTTCCCGACAAAGTCAAAAAGCCTTGATGCAATAAACAAATTTATGTGGTACTTTTATGCATTTAAAACTGGTGACTTGAACACAACGTCAACAAGGTTATTACAACCCAAAGTGTAACACCACGTGTCGTTTTTTATTTATAATCTCCTCTCCTTCGGCGCTCACATTCTCACTACAGCCGTTCTGTTGTCGGTAAACACACACCGCTGCACGTTAAATTATATTATTTTTATTGCTCTGTGTGTGTGTGTGTGGTCCTGCCGCTGTTTCTTAAAACAAAACCTGGAGTAAACATTGTAAAGTGATGTAAAAGTCGCATCAAATCCGCCTTAGCTGTTCACACTGGGGTCGCATTGGAAAAAATGAAAAAAAGCCTGGCCTGATTCTGATTCAGAAATGTCAACGCGACTTGTGCTGTTCACACTGTCAAGTAAATTGGATGTGGGTCACATTTGAGCGAAAAAATCGGATTCAGGTCACCAACTTACTGCAGTGTGAACGTTGCCGTACTTAAAATGAGCAGGAATGTGTTGCTATGAAAAAGATGCACGAGATAAATCCTGTGAAACATCTCAAAAGCAAAGCAGCATAAACTTCTAGCGTGATATGAGTGATGATAATAGACTTGTTATGAGCTGCAGCCTGAGATCTGTAATTACTGTAAATCTGATAAAATGTAAAAACAGTTTAATGAGAAGTGTTTTTTTTTAGCAGCAGGTCTCTGTGCTTCTCTCTTTGAGATTATTCTGCTATTTTCTGATCTCCCACAGCAAGTGTATATCACAAACACTCCTTAATCCTCAAGGCTAGCACAACATAATCTAGCTATCATAACACATGCACGCACAAACACACACACACACAAGTGCTCATGCAGGCAGATATTACCGCTCTAGGAAGCCAGAGCACAGGCTGTCTCTGCAGGGACTGATCTAGTTCATATATGTTAATAGGCTGGTTTAGAGGGATTAGTTGGTTGGATTAGTCCACGCCCACACTAAACACACAGACGGTGCTTCATTTGCAAACTACACTTATCTGCACACTCAAGCATATGAAAATGGTAAAAAAAGAAAAAAACAACAGAAAAAAAGAAGTTAAAACAGTGAGATAAAGAGACTTTTAAAGGGATAGTTCAACATTTTGGCAAATTGGCCCATTGCCATAATCCCTATAGTCATAGCAGTAGGTTCGTTACCTTTAATTGTTGGTGCAAGCTATTTTTAGAACGGTGGAGCAGAGCCGCGAGCTGCTCAGAGCTACGCTACGGAGGCTCATGGGATTTCTTGGTTTTCCTCATCAAACTCATCAAATACACAATCCAACAACTCCAAAACGCTCTGGTGGACAAGTTGTGACCTGCACATTCACCACGCTATGAGATAATAACAGAACGTTACCAGACAGAGTTGTTTTAGAGATAAATGCAGAGACTGTTTGCCGAAAAACTTTCCCCTGATGGGAATGTCCATCAGCGGTTTTGCATGAATTTACCTCTAAAACAACTCTGTCTGGTAACGTTCTGTTATTACCTCATAGCGTGGTGAATGTGCAGGTCACAACTTATCCACCAGAGCGTTTTGTAGTTGTTGGATTGTGTATTTGATGAGTTTGATGAGGAAAAACCAAGAAATCCCATGAGCAGCTCACGGCTCTGCTCCACCATTCTAAAAATAGCTTGCACCGACAATTAATTAATTAAGGTAACGAACCTACTGCTATGACTATAGGGATTATGGCAATGGGCCAATTTGCCAAAAATGTTGAACTATCCCTTTAAAGGAACCAGAAAGACGTGGGACTTTAGAGTGCTGGAACAAATCTGTTTTTATTAATGAATTCATCTGCCTGTATTTTTTTTCCTTCATGACTCGCCAGCCGACCTCCTCGTCTACATCAATGACGTCTGCGTGCTGGGCGTGTCTCACAAAGAGGTGGTAGAGATGCTCAAGTCGGTTCCCGTGGGTCACAGCGTGGACGTGGAGGTCAGGCGAGGCTATCCCATGCTCTACAACCCCGACGGCTGCCCCAAGCAACCCTCGCCACGGTTACTGGGCGGCGGCGGCGGCGGCGGCGGCGGAGACCTTCTCCTGCTGCCGCCCACGACCACGCAGCCTCAGCCTTTACGCCTCCCGACGCCGACCCCGCAGCAGCAGCAGCACTTTAACTTCAACGGGATCCACAACGGCGAGGGCAGCTACACCGAGCCGGGCGTGACTCTGGACACCAACGGAAACCACCACCACGCCACGTCGTCCTTCGTCATCAGACAGCCACAGCCGCCGCCGCCGCCCTCGTACAGACGCTCCAGCCTGAGCAACGCCGGCTGCTGCTCCTCGCCCCCCATGCGTCCGCCTCGCTCCCTCAGAGCCCGGCTGCAGTCGCTGGACCAAACCTTCGCCAGCCAGAGCGACAGCGAGGTCGTCTCTGCGATTGGTTCACACAGGTAGAAACTAGGGCTGTTAAATTAATCGATTTAAAATCGTAATCGCGATTATTTGGAATCGTAAAAATCGATTTTTTGAAATCGTTTTTTACTCTAACTAGGGTAATTACGGTAAGACCCCGTTCATGAATCTGGGCTGTGCTGAATTATCGTAATGACTGCTGCCTCCTTCCTCCCATCACGCTCTCCCACTGCTCTCCCCACACACTGTAAATAAGCATGTCGGCATTTTGCTAAGACCAGTGAGGATTTCCAAAAGACCAACGGCCCTTTTCCACTACACAGTTACAGCTCTCACGTTTTTAGATAGATAGATAGATAGATAGATAGATAGATAGATAGATAGATAGATAGATAGATAGATAGATAGATAGATAGATAGATAGATAGATAGATAGATAGTTATTTTAAACATTTTTAATTAAATTTTTTAAATTAGACTCTAGCTCCATTTAAAAAGACACAAACAGCACACAAAATAGTTTGTCATCTAACAAAAAAATCGTAATCGTAATCGGAAATCGATTTTTCAGAGAAGAAAATCGAGATTTTATTTTTGGGCAAAATCGAACAGCCCTAGTAGAAACACACAGATTGACGCCTGCAGAGACTGTAGCTACACATGACCTGAATAATTAGAATCTGTAATTCCTCTTTTCAGCGTTCAATTACAATAATTAGCGGCTGATTGCTGCTATTTAGAAGCTCTTCTGATTACTAGTTGATTTAAGTGTCATTTGAAAGTTCGCCTCTAATTTAAAGTCCATGTCTGTCTGAGCTATGACTCACTGAGACACGAGATTCAACCCCATAATGATCGAAAAAGATTCTGTATGTTACTTAATGTAGTTTATAAAGGTGATTTATACTGTTAACAGGGCGCAGCGACAGGCCGGAGATGTGGGGAACAGGATCTAATGTAGCTTACAGATTGATCCCTATGAGCTATTTAAAGGGATAGTTCAACATTTTGGCAAATTGGCCCATTGCCATAATCCCCATAGTTTTAGAAGTAGGTTCGTTGTCAGTGCAAGCTGTTTTTAGAACGGCGGAGCAGAGCCGAGAGCTGCTCAGAGCTACGCTACAGAGGCTGATGGGATTTCTTGATTTCCCTCATCAAACTCATCAAATACACAATCCAACAACTCCAAAACGCTCTGGGGGACAAGTTGTGACCTGCACATTCACCACGCTATGAGATAATAACAGAACGTTACCAGACAGAGTTGTTTTAGAGGTAAATTCATGCAAAACCGCTGATGCACGTTGCCTTCAGGGACAGTTTTTCATCAAGCAGTCTCTGTATTTACCTCTAAAACAACTCTGTCTGGTAAAATGTTGAACTATCCCTTTAATGATGCATATTTGCCCAGATGTAGGTTTGTAGACCTGAGTGTTGATGGTGAAATGAGGAATATTTCTTTATCAGCTCGTTGCCTTCAGGGACAGTTTTTCAGAAAGCAGTCTCTGCATTTGCCTCTAAAACAACTCTGTCTGGTAAACTTTATTTTCAGCATATATCAACCAAAAAAAAAAAAAACTGAGCTGATTCATCAGTAATGAAAATAAACTTTATTTCCATGTGTCAAATGACTTTTCTTCCTCTTCTTCTTCACCAGAGCTTCAATGATCCGTAACCACAACAACAACTCCCTCTCGGCGCCCCCCCACCCGTTACGCTACGGCACGTCCAAGTCGTCGGAGAGCGACCTGTCCACCTGCACGCTGTCGGGGTCGCGGCTGCCGCTGCCTCAGTCGCCCCGGAGACCGTCGTCCTCGCCCGGCGGCCCCCCCCGCAGCAGCGCCCACTCACGCCTCTTCGCTCCACAGCCACAGACGACCTCACACCTCAGACCCCCACCCAGCCCGGACCACCACCACCTCCTCCATCACCATCACCAACACAATCACCACAATCACCGCATCTTCAACGGCTTCCATGGCAACACCAGCCCCACCGCCAGCCCCAGCAGCGTGTCGTCTCCCGGGGCGATGAGCGTTGGCGGCAGCGGACTCGCCGGCGGTGGGGGAGGAGGAGGAGGAGGAGGAGGAGGAGGAGGAGGAGGGGGAGGGGAGCTGGTGCCGGTGGCGTTGGCCCAGATCGAAGGAGACAGAGGCCTCGGCTTCAGCGTGGCGGCCGGCAGCGGCGGCGGTGCGGGCGGCATGACGACGGTGGTGAAGAGAGTGTGGGACAGGAAGCAGTGCAACGCTCTGCAGCCGGGCGACACCATCGTCAAGATCAACGGAGCCGACGTCCAGAGTCTGAGCTTTGCACAGGTAAATTGATTGATTGGAGGGAGGAAGGAGAGAGGAGAGGAAAATAAAAAACAAGTAATGAGAACTGATGATGATGCATTCACTGTTGTTCGTTTGTTCTCAGGTACAAACGGTGCTCCAAGAACACACCAAACAGGGAGAAGTCGTCCTACTGGTTTACAGAGGAGGTAAATGACCTTTAGTTGCTGCTATTGAACAGGACAGTCTGGACAGTCAACACTTTATTAAACTATTTTTCAGGGTTCCCACGTGTCCTTGAAAACGTGGAAAATGATTGACCAGTTTTCCAATCATGGAAAACACATTGAAAATGAGAAAAAAATACAAATAAAATGTCCTGGAAAAGCTTGAGTTGACATCAGCTACCAGAGTTCTTCTATTTGACTTTTCCAGTGAAGTACAGAGTGAGAAAACTGGCGACTCTGAGTTGATCAAAAGTTATAATACAATTTCTAAGCATGTAAGAGATTATTTCATAAGTTAGAGCCATAGACAAATACAAATAAGGTACAACTGTGGAAGAGAACACTTCTCCAAAGCATGAATAGGATTGATATTTTAGTGCAGTGGTTCTCAAAGTCGGGTCTGGGGATCCCCAGGGGTCCTTGAGAGAGTTCAAGGGGATCCCCAACTTTTTCTCTGAATTTTATCACTTTTTTCTTGACATTTTTAAGCTTTTTTTTTGTTGTTGTTGAGAAATTGTATCACTTTTTTCTAGAATTTTTAAAACTTTTTTTGATAAATTTCACCAGCTTTTTTAAAATTTCAATTCTTTAAACTTTTAAGAGAAAATTTACCTTTCTTTTCTAGAATTTTTAAAACTTTTCTTCGATTAATTTCACCAGCTTTTTATAATTTAGATTTTTAAAAACTTTATTAAAGATAAATTTGACAATTTTTTTCTAGTTTCTTTTTTTTTACTTTCTTTTTGAGAAATGTAATCACTTTTTTCCTGAAATTTCACTAAAATTTTTCAAAACAATAAAACCAATGGCCCTAATTTGAACGTACATTTACTAAGAAAGTAACATTATTCAGTCTCAGAACAAATATTTGTGTATTTCTGGTGTTTGTTTCAAAATTTTGTGCAATGGGGGTCCGTGGTCTAATTTGTGTCAATTTAGGTCCTTGATGTAAAAGAGTTTGAAGACCACTGTATTCGTGTATGGCGTGATAACATGTCTGTCTGTAACAGCTGAAAATGTCCTGGAAAAGGATTTCAAGAAACGAGTGGGAACCTGTTTTTGTATTCTTTAAGTTATTGTTCAGTTGTTTTTGTAGTTGCTGTCCTTGTTCTGTATGTATGTTTATATTTAAGTACAAAGGATGAAGCAAAACCAGAGTGTGCACTGATTCTGATTCAGTTTATTTTCTCTCTCTCTCTCTCCATCATTTAGGCGTCTATCATCCGACCGTCTCCCCCGGCTCTCTCCGGAGACTCCCCCCGCCTCTCCTCCGCCCCCCTCCCCCACCTGTTGGCTCCGACGACTCCTCGCTGCTGCTCCCGGAGGCGCTGCCCGTGCCCCGCACTTCCCTCAGCACGCCTCCCTCCCCGGTGCCGGCGCGCTCCTCTCTGATCCAGAGCACCAGCTTCTTGGAGTCGATCCCCGTCACCCTGACGATGGAGCCCAAGGACTGGATCAACACGGGGCTGGAGGACGAGGCGGCCGGCGTCACCGCTCCGGATTCGGGTGTGCAGAGAGAAGGCGGCGGCGGTGGCGGTGGTGGTGGTGGTGGTCAAACCCGGCCGCTGCGAGGGTTCGACGTGGAGCTGAGGAGGAAACCCGGAGAGGGCTTCGGCTTCGTCATCGCCTCTCAGGATGTGGAGAACGGAAAAGGTGAGAGCCAGAAAACTCATGAACTAACAGGCTTTGGTTTATAAAACTGCATTTTTCTTTTTATTATCCTCTCTATGAATCTTTAAATAAAGCTGGACGGGCATGAGGTGAACTTCTCTGGCTCAACAAAAACCATTTTATTTGGTTACCTGCCCGGGGGGGGGGAAGGCGGGGGGTGAGCTTGATCTGGACGCCCTTGTGGACAGATGCACCATTAGCTAATTACAGATTAAAGAGTGGTCACCATGGCCACAAGCCACACGATGAGTCATGATGCATTGTTCACCATCTTCCTCTTCTTCTTTTTTCTTTTTCTTTTACAGTGTTGAATGATTTGCTTTTTTTTCCTTAAAGGACAATTCCGGGCAAATTCAACTCTGGGCTGTATTTTCCTAACATTTTAGGTCTAAAAGAATGAATCTGAAGATTTTCAGTTTAATTGCTCTTGTTTTGCGGTAGTTGTGTCTGTCCCCGCAGCAATGAATGGGAGCGGATGTAAGTTCTGCTGCTTAGGCTGTTTACATCCCTCAAAGCCGCAATTTTTTTCCCCCAGACAGCGTCAGATGGCTACTCAAACATGCACCGAGAAGTTTATTTACTTCAAGCAAGTCAAGAGTTGATATTCCTGTGTTTATGATGCAAACGGGAGCTTCCGACTGCTCACGAACACACCGAGCATCAACTTGGGTCTCGCGCGAGACTTTGAATTAGATCTAGTTTTACAAACATGTCGGCATGTTGCTTGAAGTAAACAAACTTCTCGGTGCATGTTTGAGTCGCCGTCTGACGCTGTCTGTGGAAAAAATTGCAGCTTTGAGGGATGTAAACAGCCTAAGCAGCAGAACTTGCATCCGCTCCCATTCATCGCTGCCGTGGCGATGTGGGGACAGACACAACTACCGCAAAACAGGAGCAATTAAACTGAAAATCTTCAGATTCCTTCTTTTAGACCTAAAATGTTAGGAAAATACAGCCACGAGTTGAATTTGCCCGGAATTGTCCTCTAACTAATTTATTATGCACTCATTTTCTGCAAAGATATTTTAAAATGCAAAACAGACTTCCCATGAGGCCCTTTGGGTGTTTGTTTGTTTTTGTGGCTGCAGCATTCGGTTTCAATTTATAAAAGATTAAGAAAACATCCACACAACATCTGGATCTCATCAGAGCTCATCTGCATCTGATTAATTCAACTAGAAAAAGCATTTCCAAGAATGGAAATGGTGTGACTGCTGATAGCAACTGAACGCTGTTGCAGAATTAGCAAATAGTGCAAGCAGTGATCACCATACAAATGTTTGACCAAGGTCGGAATCGAACCCACAACCTCATGGTCATTAGACTTCCACTCTGCCTCTAGGCCACAGTGCACACACAGTTGCAGAGACTGTTGTCTGTTAATGATCTGCACACTGTCAACATCAAGAAAGCTTGAGAGTCAAGCTTGAATGACTTTCTGTGAATTTCTGTGAATTTCAGGCTGAGAGCAGCAGTTTCAACATGAAGCAAGTTATCAGAAGTCAACAGAGGACGACTGGGAAAATAATTCACTATAATTGTTGTTGAGGCAAGATTTGAACCAGCAACCTTCAGGTCTCCAGACCAGCAAGCTAACCACTAGGCTACAGACAGAGTTGTGGAGAACTCTCAGCATTGGGCTGAATGAGAGCAGAGAGCTCCCTGGCTGCATTTAAAAAATATTTAAAATTATTATCTAAGTCTCTTTGTATTTTTGACCAGAATTTTAGCCAGAAGACAAGTGTGGCTACAAAACTGGAGAAAATAATTTGTCTAGAGTTTAATTTGCAGAAAAAGTTTAATATTTGAAAAAGTATAAATAGTTAAAAAGAGAAAAGTAACGCCGATAAAGTTCAAAAAAAGCTGCACGTTTTGATATATGAATTGTTGAAATAGCACAACACCTAACACACTAACCATATGGCCACAGAGAACCTGAGTTACAATGAGCTTTATACTATGAGGAATCAAAGACTGTCCAATGACAGCTGAATAATTGGAATCAAAAGTCAAGCAATGATGTGAAATGACTGAGGCAGGAATCGAACCCGTGACCATATGATCACTAAACCTTTACTCTGCCACTCGGCTACAGAGAGCACACTGCTTTCAAGACTGTTGTCATTCATTGTAATGTGATGATGTGCTGCAAACTGGTACGAGTAATCAAGGAGATAACAAACACCTGTAACCAATTGAAGGCGGGGAGGAGAACAGAATTCAACATAACATAACAAGAATTCTTCCCTTGGATTCGAACCAGTGACCTTAGGGTTGGCAGGCAGTTACCCTACCCCCTACACTACAGTGGAGTTGTCAAGAAGAGAGGTTGAGACGTTGATGAATGTGAGATTTTTCACACCAAGTAAGAAGAGGACTTTTTTGTGACCTGTGACTATTTTTTGGTGAATTAAAATGAATTAAAAAGCACTTAACGGCAAGTTACAAAGTTGAGCTCCTTCTCCTGCTGATGTGAAAAAAATGCATTGAGCTGAATGGGAGCAGAGAGCTCCCTGGCTGCATTTAAAAAATATTTTAAATTATTATCTAAGTCTCTTTGCATTTTTGACCAGAATTTTAGCCAGAAGACAAGTGTGGCTACAAAACTGGAGAAAATAATTTGTCTAGAGTTTAATTTGTGGCCGTGCTGACAGTTTAGCCAGAAAAACTCTAGAATGTTTTTTTGCCTCTCTCCACTCTAGCACCACTCTAGCTCTGCTCGTTAGACGCAATACACACCCATTATAAAGCTGAAAAAAATCAGAAAAAGTTAAATATTTGAAAAAGTATAAATAGTTAAAAAGAGAAAAGTAATGCCGATAAAGTTCAAAAAAAGCTGCACGTTTTGATATATGAATTGTTGAAATAGCACAAAGTATGAAGGACTAGAAGAAGACCGTAAAAAGGCGGAAGAAAATGGCCAAACAGAAGAACAATAGTGTGACTGCTTCAGCAGTCACACTAATAAAGCATCTGTAGAACCAGTAAAACAAAACAATATGAACACTTAGTTAGTACACAGTAACTGGATGTTGTTTATCCATTTTGGGAGCAGTGATCATCCTCTCTCCCTGACGATCGGAGAAGCCGACGGGTTCACTTCACACAGTCAGTCAGAGATGGATTTTGTTAACTAGAAAAAGCATTTCCAAGAATGGAAATGGTGTGACTGCTGATAGCAACTGAACGCTGTTGCAGAATTAGCAAATAGTGCAAGCAGTGATCACCATACAAATGTTTGACCAAGGTCGGAATTGAACCCACAACCTCATGGTCGTTAGACTTCCACTCTGCCTCTAGGCCACGGTGCACACACAGTTGCAGAGACTGTTGTCTGTTAATGATCTGCACACTGTCAACATCAAGAAAGCTTGAGAGTCAAGCTTGAATGACTTAGAATGAAAATTTCTGTGAATTTCAGGCTGAGAGCAGCAGTTTCAACATGAAGCAAGTTATCAGAAGTCAACAGAGGACAACTGGGAAAATAATTCACTATAATTGTTGTTGAGGCAAGAATTGAACCAGCAACCTTCAGGTCTCCAGACCAGCAAGCTAACCACTAGGCTACAGACAGAGACAGCGTGTGAGGGGTAAAGAAAACCTTTGATAAGAGGATCACTGGCTTCTGCTTAAAAAAAAAAGTAAGGAATCGAACCCATGACCTCATGATCAATAAACCTTTACTCTGCCACTTCGCCACAGAGAGCACAGACATAAGCATGTTTCAGACAGAGTTGTGGAGAATTCTCAGCATTGGGCTGAATGAGAGCAGAGAGCTCCCTGGCTGCATTTAAAAAATATTTAAAATTATTATCTAAGTCTCTTTGCATTTTTGACCAGAATTTTAGCCAGAAGACAAGTGTGGCTACAAAACTGGAGAAAATAATTTGTCTAGAGTTTAATTTGCAGAAAAAGTTAAATATTTGAAAAAGTATAAATAGTTAAAAAGAGAAAAGTAACGCCGATAAAGTTCAAAAAAAGCTGCACGTTTTGATATATGAATTGTTGAAATAGCACAACACCTAACACACTAACCATATGGCCACAGAGAACCTGAGTTACAATGAGCTTTATACTATGAGGAATCAAAGACTGTCCAATGACAGCTGAATAATTGGAATCAAAAGTCAAGCAATGATGTGAAATGACTGAGGCAGGAATCGAACCCGTGACCATATGATCACTAAACCTTTACTCTGCCACTCGGCTACAGAGAGCACACTGCTTTCAAGACTGTTGTCATTCATTGTAATGTGATGATGTGCTGCAAACTGGTATGAGTAATCAAGGAGATAACAAACACCTGTAACCAATTGAAGGCGGGGGAGGAGAGCAGAATTCAACATAACATAACAAGAGTTCTTCCCTTGGATTCGAACCAGTGACCTTAGGGTTGGCAGGCAGTTACCCTAACCCCTACACTACAGTGGAGTTGTGAAGAAGAGAGGTTGAGACTTTGATGAATGTGAGATTTTTTGTGAAAAAGTTAAATATTTTAAAAAGTATAAATAGTTAAAAAGAGAAAAGTAATGCCGATAAAGTTCAAAAAAAGCTGCACGTTTTGATATATGAATTGTTGAAATAGCACAAAGTATGAAGGACTAGAAGAAGACCGTAAAAAGGCGGAAGAAAATGGCCAAACAGAAGAACAATAGTGTGACTGCTTCAGCAGTCACACTAATTAGCCATTTTACAAAATTCAAAGTGGGAGACTTCAGAGTCTGTGGAAGCCGTTTATTAATGATGCTGCATCTTGCAACACCTTACTTTGCTTTTAAAAACACATTTCCACCTTTGTTGCTCTGCTTCAGGGGACGATATTTTCCTCATTATGTGATCGATCATCCTTGGGCTCAACACCCGACGACGGGCAAACTTACTGAATAAACAGTTGTGCGTTTGGGGGAAATGTGCTTGTTTGCTTTCCTGCCAAGAGTTAGATGAGAGGACTGATGCGATTGTGCGCTGTGTAAATATGACACTGTTATCTTAGCCCAGCATAAAGGTAACAACAAACTCTTCTACCCTGAAAAACTATGAGTCATTTTTACGCTTCGGTGTTTTTGTATTGATTAAAACAAACAAAACATAATAATAACAGCACAGATACGAGATTGGAATTGATATTGATCTTCTCACCTGTGCGAAACGACGAGAAAACAAATTATTACAGGTTGAAGGTTTTATAAAGTGTCTAGATTTAATTCAGTATGATGCTGTGATGTCTCTTTTTTTTTTAAAGGGATAGTTCAACATTTTGGCAAATTGTCCCATTAACATAATCCCTATAGTGATAGCAGTAGGTTTGTTACCTTTAGGGGCTGTGTCCACCAGACGCGTTTTCAGCTCTGACAGCGCTCTCAGCGCTGCTTTCCCAGCGCTTAGCGCTCTCTCTCTCCCTCGTCAGAATGCCGCTGTTGCTAGGTTACAAAACGAGTCCTCTGACACTTCCGTGTTCCGGCCTTGTTTAATGTACAGTAAACACTACAACGAGTGTCAGAAATACACAATAGCATTAGTGGCAGCTTTTGACATGGACCCTGAGGTCGGCCTACCTTCAACACAAGTGTGGGTCATGATATAAACCGAGCCACGTCTCCGGTTGTGTTGCTGTCGGTAACGTAAGTCCCGCCCCTTCTTGATTCTGATTGGTCAGTGCGGTGAAAAGTGACATTGACGAGCGTAGCGCTGTTCTAAAAGTTGAACAGATTTCAACTCGAAGCGCTCTGAGCGCCGCGACAAAAAGAAGCAAGCGCCCAGGGCGTTTTACCGCCGAGGGCGCTGAGCGCTGTGAGCGCCCAACTCAATAGGGTTTGAATGTAAAATAGACGCCCAGAGCGCTGAAAACGCGTCTGGTGGACACGGCCCCTTAATTGTCGGTGCAAGCTATTTTTAGAACAGCGGAGCAAGCCGTTAGCTGCTCAGAGCTACGCTACAGAGGCTCATGGGATTTCTTGGTTTTCCTCATCAAACTCATCAAATACACAATCCAACAACTCCAAAACGCTCTGGTGGACAAGTTGTGACCTGCACATTCACCACGCTATGAGATAATAACAGAACGTTACCAGACAGAGTTGTTTTAGAGGGAAATTCATGCAAAACCACTGATGCACGTTGCTTCAGGGACAGTTTTTCATCAAGCAGTCTCAAGCTGTCTGGTAAACTTTATTTTTAGCATTTATCAACCAAAAAAAAAAAAAAAAGTAACTGTGCTGATTCATCAATAATGAAAATAATCTTTATTTCCATGTATCAAATGATTTTCTTCCTCCTTCTTCTTCTTCTTCACCATAGCTTCAATGATTCGTCCAGAGCGTTGTGGAGTTGTTGGATTGTGTATTTGATGAGTTTGATGAGGGAAACCAAGAAATCCCATGAGCCTCCGTATAGCGTAGCTCTGAGCAGCTCACAGCTCTGCTCCGCCGTTCTAAAAATAGCTTGCACCGACAATTAAAGGTAACAAACCTACTGCTATGACTATAGAGATTATGGCAATGGGACAGTTTGCCAAAATGTTGAACTATCCCTTTAAGTCTCTGCTCACTCTGATCCGACTGGACGTTGTTGTTGTTTGTTTATGTTCTGTCAGGGACATAAACACATCCGGTACTAGTGAATACAGGAGAGCTGCACCATCCCTATGATGTGATGTATTACCCCCCCTCCTCCTCCTCTCCTCCTCTCCTCCTCCTCCTCTCCTCCTCTCCTCCTCTCCTCATGTCTTACATTGGCTTCGCTCTTGCGTTTTGATGTGGTTCAATTTGCTTTATGGCCTCAGCGAACACAACATTTATGTTTTCATGGTGAGATTAAGGTTATCTGTGCACCTGAGTCCGCAGTACAGAGACTCCTCCCTCCCTCCTTCCCTCCCCCTCTCAAACCTCCACCTCCATCATGTCCCTGCGCTCCCTCTTCATTTCACACGTCCCCTTTGTCTCTTCATATCTCCCTTCTTTTCCTCTCCTCTTATCCTTTTCTCTTCTCATCCCTCTCTCCTTCTCTTCTCCTCCTCTACTCTCAGCCTTTCTCTCTCTCCATCCCTCTTCCCTCACGAGCTCCCGCCCACTCCTCTCCTCTCCCTCCTTCTCTCTCTCTCACTCACTCTCCTTTTACTCTGCAGTAAAACCGTCCGGTCTGGTTTTTCAAAAGATTAAAACTCTCCCTCTCTCACTCCCTCTCCCTCTCTCTCTTTCCCTCCCTCTCTCTCTCTCTCCCGCCTCCCACTCTCCCCATCGCTCTGTGAATGCCTAAGAGAAATGCTACGATGAGCATTTCCCTCGCAGAGGAGCAACAGAGGCGACGGCCAACCTGTGTTTTTAGCTCCCGTTGACCGTCACATGTGAACTCAGCACCTTCAATCCTCCTGAAACTGGATATAGGAGCTTTTTTTTTTTTTCCTCATCATTTTTATTATTTTTTTCTTCATTTTTTTTCTATTCTACTAATGAAAGAGCCATGCTGGAGAGACTACAGTCTGCTTTGAAAACTGTGAAGGAGTCCAAACGTAATTATTAGCTCTATATGCTTTTTTTTAATATCGTGTTTACCATAAACAGGCAGGTCGGTTGGTCGGTGGTTTTGCTGCAGTGTTTCCTGTTCATCTACTGTATCTTTGTGCACGAGTGAGAGGTTTTTAGATTTAGATTCTGTGTTGCTCTCTGAAGTTTGCTCGTCGTCGGTCAGGTGTGTTGACTGTATGAAAGTTAGCTGCACTAGCTCACATGTCTCTAAACTGATGCAGTGTATGATGACAGGCGTGTTTGTTTGGGGGTTTTTTTACAATAAGAGATGAGAGAGAATATAATGTGTTTCCATTTTTTTTATCTATTAATTTTTTTTATTTTTATTCCCAGCCAGGCTTAAAGCAGCACTTGACGTGATCTGATAATGGTCTGTGTATTAGAGCCATTAGTGTGTGACACGTGAATAGATTTATCAGATTTAGTGTGAATGATTCTGCCACAGATCAACAGTGTCTCTGTCTGTCTTTCTCTCCCTGACATGTAGTAGTAGACATCTGCATGCTGCTGCTGCTGCTGCTGCTGCTGCTGCTGCTGCTGTGGGGATGTCTGCACGGGCCGTTGCATCTGGGCTGCAGAGGGGGGATTTTACGATGGCGGGGAGGAGAAGGAGGGGTGTGTGGGGGGGCATCTACGACTGTGGAGCAGTGATCAGTGCAGCGCGTCAGAGGCTGGCTGGCTGGCTGGCTGCTGGGCATACCGCAGTGGGATTACTCTGGACAGGAGAACATGGAGAGCCAGAGGAAAAGACACTACGATATAAAGCAGCAGTCCATTTGGATGCATCTGTGTGTGTGTGTGTGTCTGTGTGTGTGTGTGTGTGTGTGTTTGGTTCGTGCATGTGCGGCTGAGTACATCTGTCCCAATCCCTCTGCGTGTGAGTCACTGTGTGTGTATATGTGCGTGTGGCCGTTTCTCACGTATTCATGTGTTTTGGCGAGCGTTGATGTGCGACTGACTGATGTATTATGCATGATAAGAAGACTATTTGCAAAAAGCTGCCTTGGCTTTGATTTGACCTGATTGCCGTTTCTATCCCGGGTCACCCAGATTACGTCCAGAGTCCAGACAGATTGGAGATGTGTCTCTGGGCTCTGAATCATAGGCTGTACCTTTTAACGGGATCATCGTCCCTCAACGTGACACATACACTTCATCTAATATCACATCTCGACTGCAAGACACTACAGGCAAAAACACTGTTTTTTCATGCACTGATAAATTTTGAGATTTTGGGCTATTTTTCTTCCTTTACTTGTATTCTTTCAGAAAAGTCGAAAGAAATGGTAGAAAATCCACATTAAGGTGGTTATTTTACTTCATTTTGTCTCTTTCGTCAGTAGATTTCTCCTAAATTCACCAAAAGTTAACAGCTACTGTGACAAACTGTGCTGTGCCTGTTATCTGACCCATGTCATGTCAGGTATCATTGTAAAGCTCTCTCTCTCTCCTGAACAATTATGTAGTCTCCAAAGATTCTCATCTCCTCCGTATCCGCAACCAATCATAAAAGTACGGTTGACAATAACAATCTATGGAATTTTACAGTACAAGTCTTTAAAGGCCGTTTTCTCAAAATGAGTTTTTCCTCAGACTCTGAACCCGAAATCTGCACTTCTACACCAAACCTTCCAGTTTTCTGAAGGTTTTTACAGAGGGGATTGTTGATATATCATTCACAGCCTGATTTATATAACATTTTATTCCTAAAAACATGGCGTAATTGGATTTTTTGGGGGCTGGTGACAGTATTTTCTCAATTACAAAATGATAAAATGTCCAAAATCCTCTCTGTAAAAACTTCAGACTCTAATATATCAAACAAAATAAAACAAGAATTTTGAAAGTGGCTTTATCCATTTTTCAGATTTCGGTTCTGGAAATGTATGCAAATTAGCGCATATTTCATCAGATATTGCCTCATTTACATATTTAAACATAAAATTTGACAAAACTTGTAATACAAAAAATATTTGTCTTAATGCCAGTGATAAACTTGGGAAGTTTCATGGTGATATCTGTTATTTAATTTTTTTTACCCTATTCACCTGTAATATAAGGCTGCTATTTTATATATTTCTAGGTGTAGACTGAGGGGACAGGCGTGTAGCTACCTCGGCTGAATGAGAGTCTCAGAGTGTTTACGCTGCCTGATGGGTTACATAAGGCCACTGGCAAGACTCTGGAGGGGCCAGCTGTCACAGCACGGCTCGGCACAGCGTGGTACGGCACAGCATCCCCTCACCGGGGTCATGGGGAGAGTAATAGGGAGTTTACTAAGATACAGGAAGATAGACTTTGACGTCCAGACTGTCCAGATAAAAACTGTAGGCTAAGAAGCTTTTTTCTTTTCTTTTTTTTTTAAGTTGGTGCAGGAGATTAATTTAAAAGATTATTTTTAGGCTGCTCAATATCAATCAATCAATATAAACTTTATTGTCCCCGGAGGGAAATTTGCCTTGGACAGTTAATGCCTCCAGCAGCTGCATATCATAAAAACACAAGACAGACATAACAGTATATTTAAATAACATCAAAACATTTTCCGTTCACTGCACAGCCCTTGTTGCCTTGATTGCAACCAAGAAAGAAAAAAAGTAAACCTACAATAAATATGGTAAATAAGTACTGGGAAGAGTCTATAAAGTGCAGAGTGTTTTGGGGACTAAAATATCCTAAAAACCAGTAGATAAATGATCCCGTTATCTGTTATTATGTCACTTTGTTAAGTTTTAATATTTTTTCATGTGAGAAAGTAACTGTTTAGATCCCCAATGTGCGGACGGTTTATCGAAATGACGTCTGTTTAGACGTTTGCTCCGATGTTTTTCGGAGAAGTGAAGCTCCACGGTGGAGCCTCCACCTGTGGAGCAGATCAACGGCTCGTCACAGAGACACCACCCGTCTAGAGAGCTCGTCAGCCGGCCAACCTCCGTCGTCATCCCGGGAGAAAAGACGATCGCTAATTAACTTACCAGCAGGTTTTTAGAGGTTTACCGCCGGGTAGTTACATTCTTTTCTGGTCTCATTGATGAAATGTAACAATTGTGGCAGTCGCATTAGTTTGTTTGAATTAAAAGTGAAGCTTCATGTGTGTATTGGACGGAGGAGCAGCGCTGCCTGGGGGCTCTGTAGCCTATGTACAGAAATCACCACATTTACATTAAGTTAACATGGTTTTGAATACAGGATTTGTGGCAAAAGCTTGTCACGTCTGCTTATGTGAAAGCCAGCAGAGACTACTGATGACGTATGTGATTGTTGAAGGGGTTGACTTTCAACCCCTACCCCTTGTAGCTCTGTTTAGAGGGGCAAGGGTTAAGGACTAGGGGTAGGGATGAAAATTAGAATTGGAATTGGACAGGATAGTAATGTCTTTCCAGGATGTTTCAGAGTTCGGCTATCTGAGGTGAGTGACTACATGCAAAAACACAAAGTTTATACTGTTTATACTGTACACTATATGAGTTCAGTGGTGTCTCGTAAGGATTCCAGTCATGTACCATAAATATTTGATTGTTTTTTGAGTGTTTGTTGTGGTTGAAAGAATTGCCCCCATAGGTTAGCGTTGTCGCTATCCCTAGCCATGGTGTAACTCCGGTTTGCCTGCATCAATTTTCGTTGCGTTTTTTGCTCCCCCCAACACTGGGTGACCATCAGGACAACGATTTAGGGGTAAAAAAATGAACGGAATTGTCCTTTAACTGTGACCAATCTCTTTGTGCAGAAGGTGAGTTGATGATGAGGCTGGTTCTTCCTCCTCACGTTGTTGTTTTGTTGCTTCTCCTCATTTTCAAAAAAGGATTTCAAAATCTGCTTCACACCCCGCCGGCCTCTCTAGGAGTTATTATATATGTGCTGTGTTTTCTTGGTGCGATCGGTGCAGAGGCAGAGGGAGAGGAACAGCCAGCACTTTCCCACACAGAGGAAAATATATTTTGTGCTGCCAGCAACTATAACTGTCCGTGTGTGTGTGTGTGTGTGTGTTTTTATGTGTGTGTTGTTTTGTATTCCAGTGGCGTACCAGTGCAGACAGTCTGCAAGTTTTGGGGGATCTGAGTGTGGGACTCACTGACGCTGTATAAACCCAAAGTGTAAACATCTAAAGTCTGTTGCTGCGTGGAGTTTGACAGATTCAGGACAGGACAATATTGCTGGAAATATTGCGAGCTCCGTGACGGTTCGCTGTTGAGGAGGAAGAAAAATTATTGAGCGGCGAACAACTGTTAGCCTGACAGCGTGTCTGTATAAGCAGATGGAGAGGGGATACGTTGATGGATGGGAAGATGAAAGAGAAGAGGAGAGAGTTACAAGGAGACGATGGGGGGAGGTACAAGAGAAAAGTGTCTGTGGGAACTAATTTATAAAGTAAATCCTGCCAAAAACAATCCAGAGCTTAATTACAGCTTGTTTTAGGAAGTCTGGCACACGGACAAGTGAGATAAATCTCCCTGCTTTTAAATTAATCTACATTTGACCCCTCTTATTAATCACCGCCTTCAGTTAAAAGCAAAGTTTTTGGGGGCTGGGTTGAGTCCAGCTCCAACGACTGTAACGTCTAACTCGAGCAACAAGTTGTTTAAAACCCTCCTATTGTCCTCCTGGGTCAAGGAAGAAAGGAAGGAAGGAAGGACGAAGGGAAAGAAAGAAGGAAGGAAGGACAAAAGGAAAGATAGGAGGAAAGAAGGGAGGGAAAAGGGAAGGAAAGATAGGGAAGGAGGGAAGGAACAGATTGGGTCAATTGAGTCAAAAAGGAAGGAAGAAGTAAGGACGAAGGGAAGGAAGGAAGAAAGGAAGGGAGGGAAAAAGGATTGTGGAAAGAAGGAAGGGAAAAAGGAAGGAAAGAAAGACGGAAGGAGGTAACAGATTCGTTCAAGGAAGAAGGAAGAAGGAAGGAAGGGAGGGAAAAGGGATTATGGAAAGAAGGAAGGGAAAAGGGAAGTAAAGATAGAAGGAGGGAAGGAACAGATTGGGTCAATTGAGTCAAAAAGGAAGGACGAAGGGAAGGAAGGAAGGAAGGGAGGGAAAAAGGAAGTAAAGAAAGTTGGAGGGAGGGAACAGATTTGTTCAAGGAACGAAGAAGAAGGAAGGGAAAAGGAAAGAAAAGAAAGATGGAGGTATATAGGGAACAGATTAGGTCAGTTGGATCAAAAGAGGAAAAAGAAGTAAGGACGTAGGGAAGGAAGGAAGGAAAAAAGGATTGTAGAAAGATGAATGGAGAAAGGAAGGAAAGAAGGAAGGATGGAGGAAGGAAACACAACAAGTTGTTTAAAGTGGGATTAAGTGACAGTTTAATGTGTTTTTTTTTGTTTTGTTTTGTTGTTGTTCTCTCCTCAGCTGCTTCTCTTCTCCCTCACCGGTTTGTGACGGTGCGTCGCGGCAGCCCGGCAGCCAAGAGCGGCCAGATCCGACCCGGAGACCGACTGGAGGCGGTGGAGGGACGGTCGGTGGTGACTCTGCCTCATCGGGAACTCGCTCAGATACTTCGCCGGGTTGGAAACACACTACGGCTCACTATCGTCCCCCGTCCAAGCACCTGTAAGCACAGTGTTAAACATCCAGTCAACACAAACACACTTAAACACTTGATATTATCTTTTGTATTATATTTTGATCAACAGCTTAAAAAGTATATACATAGAACTCAAACCCCCACATCTCATGTTCCCTCGGCCACAGTAACACACAGGAAAACAAGCTTGACAACATAGAGAAAATAAAATAGTTAGAAAAGCGAAACACTTCATATCACAATTTTCCAGTCCTGAATGGGGGCTGGTCCCATTTACAGCAATCAGAGAATCAAAATAATATCCAAACATATACCCTCAAAACACAACAGACACTGACAACAAAACAAAAACAAGTAACAAACAAAAAGTGGGAAATAACCACTCACAAAAATAAACCAAATAACTACCACAACAATACAACACAAACTATTATACTCAGATCTTACCATTTTTATTGCCTTATATTGACCCAAAATGCTCTTAAAGTCAAATTTTATATAAGATTGCCAGATTTTTATCTTATCAAGTTCAAGTTTATTTATATAGCACATTTAAAAACAACCATTGTTGACCAAAGAGCTGTACAAGCCGTATCAGACGCATAATATCAGTTCAAACACATTCAGACTCCAATTCCACATAAATACACAAATAAACATTTCCACAAGCATACATAACTGAGTTTTCCGTATTTAACCCGTGTTGAAGGCCAAAGAGAAGAGGTAGGTCTTGAGCGAAGACTTAAATTGATGGACATCTTAAGCAGTTTTTTATATGCGTAGGAAGCTTATTCCAGAGCCTGGGTGCTGCCACCTTTACTTTTGCATCTTGCTCTAGGAACCTCCAGGAGAAACTGATTTGATGATCTTGTTACTCTGGCTGCAGTTTGAAAGCATAAAAGGTCGCATAAATAGGGTGGGTCTAGGGCATTTAAGATCTTAAAAACAAACAATAAAATCTTAAAATCAGTCCTAAATTTGACAGGAAGCCAGTGTAGCGAGACCAACACTGGTGTGATATGGTCCCTTATAGATATAGATTTATATTTTTTATCTATTAATCTAATCTCCAACTCCATCTCTTCCAGACACTTCTAGCCTTTCAGAAGCAAATGACTTTGACCCCAGTCACAGAAGCAGAAAAGGTCAGAGGTCACGTCCAAAGGTGCGATCATCATCATCATCATCATCATCATCATCAGTGTATGATATACTAACTGTAAAGTGCAGTGACGATGGTCCGTCCTCCCTCTGACTCTCTGTCTCCGTCTCACAGCGTGACTCTAGGTATTACAGCGTGGACCTGGACCGCGGCCCTTCGGGCTTCGGCTTCAGCCTCCGAGGCGGCAGCGAGTACAACATGGGCCTCTACGTCCTGGGGCTGATGGAGGGGGGGCCGGCCTCACAGAGCCACAAGATGCAGGTGTGTTTGTTGTTGTCGTCCGCTGCGTGTATTTACCGTAGTCATTTGTCTGTGTGCATGTACTACTCCAACTGTAATCCTCATCTTATCTCAGTTTAAAGGGTGTGTACACTCCTTTAAATGTTTTTATTTATTATTAATTTACAGCACTTGTTCCAACGCACAGATGGTGATGTCACGGTTGATTAATAACAGCATCCTTGTCGTGATGTACCATGTACTTAGAAATACAAAAAAAACATGCACCTGCATTGTGTTTGTTGCCAAAAAAATGTGCTGTTATTACAGATAGATTTAGAAAAAAACAGTTCAAGCTGCGAGAGCCACTGAAAACAAGAGTGAAGCTTAAATGTTATTTATTTTAAAGCTTAGCTTAGCACAAAGACTGGAAACAGCTAGCCTGGCTTTGCCCACCAGCACTTGTAATGGAGCTACATTTTGCTATTGCTGCATAGCTGACGTTAGCATTAACAGCTGCTCACTTACAAGTCGACAAGAACTTTTGTAAATTCAGCATTAAACTTCACTCCTTTAATCACTATGAGTTGTCTCCAGCAGAAGAAAGCAACACTAGTTTTAAGTCTTGTTTCTATCTCATCTTTTCTTCTGCTGAGGCCTGAGGGCCAATTTATAACCTCATGTCTTGTAAAAACAATGATGGCTGAAGTTTTTATCATGCAATAGTCATCATCACCACCTTTTCATAGTAAGAAACCATGTTTGGTGGCAGGGAAAACTTTAAAGGGATAGTTAAACATTTGGCAAATTGGCAAATATAGTTTTAGGAGTAGGTTCGTTACCTTTAATAGTCGGTGCAAGCTATTTTCGAGGCAAATACAGAGACTGCTTGCCGAAAAACGGCCTCCAACAGGAACGTGCATCAACGGTTTTGCATGAATTTACCTCTAAAACAACTCCGTCTGGTTACTTTCTGTTATTATCTCATAGCATGGTGAATGTGCAGGTCACAACTTGTCCACCAGAGCGTTTTGGAGTTGTTGGATTGTGTATTTGATGAGTTTGATGAGGGAAACCAAGAAACTGCTCCGCCGTTCTAAAAATAGCTTGCACCGACAATTAAAGGTAACAAACCTACTCCTAAAACTATAGGGATCATGGCAATGGGCCAATTTGCCAAATACCTACAAATATATACAGTAACATCCAACATCCAATTTGTGCATCGTCACCCAACATCAACATCAACACCATGTTAGCTCTGGTAGGAGCCCGAGGTCGCACCAATTTCCTCACTTCAAGTAATGAAATCTTGAAATGTCACAGTAGCACAGGTGTAAATAATAAAATCTGTGGTTGCTGCTTCACTCTCAGGCTCCAGCTTTTGGTTTTGTTTTGTTTTGTTTTGTAGCTGCTGGGCGTCATCCATAATGTCATTAGTAACACCTGTGCTCCTCCTGCTGTGACAAAGTCCAAACCTTTTTTTGCTTTATACCGCCGCTGGATGTCGATGTCGCGCTGCTTTTAATGAGCGACCGCCTCAGATTCAGATTACAGTCTTTAACCCGATGTGGATGCTGCTGTGTTTTGCTTTGCTGCGTCTCGTTGCTGCAGGTGAGCGATCAGCTGGTGGAGATCAACGGCGACAGTACAGCAGGGATGACACACAGCCAGGCGGTGGAGCAGATCCGCCGGGGAGGCCACCGCATCCACCTGGTGCTCAAGAGAGGGAACGGTTACGTGCCCGACTATGGTGAGACTGAGAGACGTGGGTGTGAATTCAAGACGTTCCCATGAGATTCACAGTTTTTCTCGGTTGGTTTGGCTCATTTCTCTAAACAGAAATTACGTTCTCAAAACTCTAAGATCATTTGGCACCATTGAAAAAGCTCTGTTCCATCTCAAAACAGTTCACTCATGTGTCAAAACTAAATTCTTTTCTCATATAAATAGTCAGTTTCCCCAAAATGCATCGTCCCTTTGGCATTGTGTGAGCACTGCAAGTCAACATGTTTAGATGTTTTGTCACTATGGCAGAGGAGCATGTTTGTCTTGTTTGTCCATGTTGTTTTGAGCCAAACCTATGGAGAAAAACTGTAAAACATTAGAAACAAACGCTGCTTGTGATGCTTTTCTCTTCTTGGGTGTATAATCTATTTTCTTCCTTCTTCTGCATCATTGATTCTGACTAAAACACTTTATTTCACTCTTTTCTTTTTCTTTTTGGTGTTTCCCCTCCTTCATCCCTTTCATTCTTCTGGTTAATTGAATATTTGTTTTGTTTTCTACAACATTTCCTCACTCCTCCATTTGGCTTGTCTCGGTTTCTCCCGCTTCCTCTCCCAAATATTTCTCTCCTTTCCGCTCCACTCCTTTTTTTCCTCCCTCTCTCTTCTCTTTCTCTCTCAGTGGAGCTCTCCAGTTTGTCTCTATGTATGACCAACTCCAAGCTAGGCGAGCCTTGCTTCTATGTCATTGGACGGACAGAGAATACGCGGTTGGTAATGGTTCCTGTTAGTTCTCCCATTTTCTGTCTCTCTACATTCCTCTGCTCACTCACCACTGCTGTCTTCACTTGTATTGACACAGACCTGTGTGTTTGACCTCCTCATTCTCACTTAGTGTTGATTATCAGTTACAGTTTTTTTTTTACGATCGCTATGACCCATTTTTCAATACTTTCAATACTACACACCTAAAACACACAATTCCCAAAACAGTTAAAGCCCCAGTATGTAGATTATTTGGCTTTTTATTTGCAAAAATCAAATGTTGCTTTCATAAATATGTATTTCACTGAAGTCGAATCTCACCCGCATACAAATGAAAGCTTTCTCGTACCTTAGAATGAGTTGTTACAAGTCGTTACAAATACATAAGTGGGCGACGCACCGAACCGAGGCGGCCATGTTGCATCGCCATTTTTTACGTTGAGTGGCAGCGTGACCGTAGGTAACCACGGAAACTCAGCGGAGCTGTCGGCTCGGGGAGAAAGTTTTCCAGGTAGCGCCTGTTAAAACTGTCACCACTGTGTAGTGTGAGGAAGGACGGAGGCACTGGTGTTGCATTCAGGTGCAGTCAGGCAGACGGCCGTCGGCAAACCAACCGGATGTCATTTTACTCCACGAGAGAAAGACGGTAAAACGTGGGTCAGGTAAACAATACGACATCGACGCTTGTTTATCCTGTTACATGCAGCGTCTGTTGTCTGTCTGACGTCTGCCCGATTTCACGTGAATGCAACATCAAGAATACGTTCCGATATGCAACCGCACCGCTAGATGGGGGGAATTCCTACATATTGTACCTTTAATTTCATGCTCAGAATCACACAGTGTAACTAAACACAGACACTGTAAGAACAAGAAATGTGTTAATTGTATAGCCCAAGTGTTTGAAGAGTTTTGAAAAGTGTTTTAAGTATTGAAAAACGGGTCATAGCGATCGTAAAAAAAAAACTGTAGTGATGCTTTGGGTCTAATATACTGCCCCCCCCCCTCCCCTCCAGAATCCAAAGTGTACAGTAGAAAAGAAAACTGCATAATTGCACCATTAGAGAACATATGATAATGAGATATGTGATGTATTTCTAATGAACGGTTATGCAAAAATAGAAAAGCATCTGTCGTTACACAAGCTAACCTAAGATAAACTCCCACAAAAAGAAAAAAAAAGCACTGTGGCTGTCAGAGCTCCTTAATAACAGGTTACATAATGTTCTCTGTCTGAGATTGTGCTCTTCCTCTCAATTACCTGCCCATTCAGTCTGTTTTCTCTCTTCCTTCCTCCATCATCCCCTCATCCCCTCATCTTCCCTCCCATCATCATCTATATAATGTGCTTCCAGGCCGTGAGCACAGACTCACCTCCCCCTCCCGCCTGCATCACCCCAAGGAGCCGGGTTTGGCTGCAGTAGACTCCACCGGGCAGAGAAGGAGCAGGTCTTCAGACGGACGCAAGAAAGATAAAGGGAGGAGGAAGAGAGGAGGAGGAAGGACGGCCTCAGAAGGAGGGGGGCGCTCAGGTGTGCAAAGCCCCGTCTCTGAGCTGGGAGAGAAGTCTCGAGAAGCCAGAGACGAAGGCAGAAGCAGAAGCAGAAGCAGCAGTAGGAGGACGAGGAGGAGAAGAGGAGGAGGTGCTCAGAGTTTACCCAGAGACGCCCTCAGGAATTATAACGACAGTGACACGGAAAAAGGAGCAGAGAGGGGAAGAAAGAGCGAGACGGAGAGGAAGAAGAAGAGGAGTAGGAGCAGGAGCAGGCAGAGGAAAAGCAGGAGTGAGGAGAGGGAAAGGAGGAAAGAGCAGGAGGAGGCTGAGGGAGAGCAGGAGGCAGTTGCTGTGGTGGAGGAGAAGAAGGTGGAAGTTCAGGATAAGGAGGTGCAGGTGGAGGTGCACGAGGAGGAGGAAAAGGAGGAGGAAGAGGAGGAGGAAGAGGAGGAGAGGGTGAATTCAGAGAGCGGAGGGGGTGAGGAGAATGTTGTCTTACCGATTCCAAGTCCAAACCAAAAGCTTCCCAGACCCAAAGAAGATATATGGGAGGAGGCGAAGGATGAAAACTGGGACATGGCAGCGGAGTACAGGGAGCTGAGGAGAGGAAAGGAGGAAGAGGAGGAGGAGGAGGAGGAGGAGCAGCGGAGGTCAGGGGGCGATGACAAAGAGACAGAGCTGAATGAGGAAGATGACGACGCAGAGAGCGGCGAAGGCGTCAAGAGGCCGTTACCGAGCGCGAACATCGTGACAGAGTCGGAGCCGGAGAGGAAACCCTTCTCCTTCCTCACCTCCACCGCCTCCACGCTGTCCCTGCAGCAGCTGGAAGACGAAGTCAAAGACGACGACGACAACGACAATGATGATGATGATGAGTCAGACTCTGGAAACAGCCAATCGGACGGCAGCGTGTCTGCTGCCAGCATCTCAGGCCTTTCCGTGGCCGCTTCCGCCGCCGCCGCTGCAGGAGGAGGACGAGGAAGAGGAGGAAGAGGAGGAGCGGTGCTGCCCGGCCGCTGGCTCACACCCAGCAGACAGAGGCTGGAACAGGACGGAGGAGGAGGAGGAGGAGACGGGAACGGGCCGGAGGGAAGAGGGAGAGGAGGGAGCATGGGTGCAGATCCCGATGGGGGGGGGCGGGGCGCGACATGTCTCCCCCATTTTCTGAAAAACATGAGTTGCCCCCCCCAATAAAATAAAAGGTTCAGGTTCAGGTGACTTTATTGATACCCAAGGGTAAACTAGTTTTGCAGTCGAGAGTCGAAACAAGCAACAGGAATCGAACGATCAGAATCGGAGCAGGACATTAAAAAGAACACATACACATAAAACAAGAAACAAATTAGACTAGACAGAAAGTGCTGCAATTCATGAAATAAATATAAAAGTAAAAGCATGAATCTAAAAACAAATAATTAAAAAACCCTAAAAAATACCCTAAATTATTAAAAATTGAACAAATGTATTTTCAGATTTCACATTCTTCACATTTTAGATTCACATCTAAAAAGAAATGATTGAAATGGTGGAAAAAATAATGTTTGACAAATGTATTTCTGACTCCACATCCCATCTCTGGTCTCCTCCACTACGATGCAAATGAACGGGTAGTTTCTTACACAGACACTGATGAAATCAAAAGGCTTTCAAGTGAAACTAAACAGGATTTCTCCCGTGGCTATGCTACATTTTTACCTTCATTAAAAAGCTCCGGAGTAATTGTGATAGTTAAGTCAGTGTAGTTACTCGGCCGCTGCCCCGGTGTCCCAGCTCTCGTCTCTGCACACCACGACACTGCAATTTTTTGTTCATGACGGTTAAGACAACACAAACACACACGCCGTAACATCGTATATGTTATGTAACGTTATCCACTGCTCCATTTATTGATGTTTCGCCGGCTTCATTGTAAACAAATGCACATGGGCGAGAGGAATGTAACCAAACAGCGGAAAAGCCACCAGACTTGCATAGTTCCCCTTTAAAGAAACAGTCCCCTCAATCTTAGGGGTTCATATTTTGATATTCATCCATATCAATATATCATGCATAAAGTCCCATACATTGGGAGGGAGAAAAGGAAGATGGGGAGAAGAATTGGGGATCTGAGAAGGTCGGAGGAGGCGAAAGATAAGAATGTGAGTATTTAAACATTACATGCCCGAGACCCTGAAAATTATAATTTACTAATATAACAGCAGTGATACACGCTGTTGGCTGTTTAGGACAAATAAACAAGAAAGGTATAAGCACAATAAATGATTCCCTGTGCAGTACTTTTTGAATGATATGGCCTCTACCAAGTTTTTTGTTTTTTGTTTTGTGTCCCCCCCTAATCCTGACATCGGATCTGCACCCCTGGGAGGGGGGGGGAGGGGTTGCACTGCCTCTTGACTTTGAAAACAGGAAGTTGAAGTTGATGAATTATTAAAAGCGAATCAGAATCAGACTCCGTCGTCCATCTCACAGCGTTTAAAGACCTCCACTTGTTTTGTCTTGCAGCTACCCACACTACCAACATCTTCTCTCTCTCTGGTCACTTTGAAATCTACAGTCGTAGTATGAAGTCATATTCTTTGTGCCTTTTTACAGCTGACCTCCGGCTGACGTTCAATGTCGAGATCACATTTTATCCTGTAAATGACACCAGTATGGTAATCTTTGGAAACTTTGGAAACATTTTTTTGGTGTTTTTTATTTTATTTTATTTTTTCTGGGGCAACTGTCGCCCTCATTATGTTGCACTGCTCTCTTCACGTCTTGCAGCATTTCTGATGGATATTTCTGGGACGTCGGCACAGCTTTTGTTTAACCCACCTCCCTCCTGTCTCTCACCCACACCTTCCTGCTTCTTTCCTGGCTACTTCAGCACAGTGTCCTCTCTTAAAGGATAATTACCGTTTTTTACAATCTGGACCTTATTTCTAGCATAAAATACAATCATTTACTCACCCAGATAACTTTGGCGTCATTACAAGTCGTTCCCAACGAAATTAGCTCCAGCTGAGAGCCGCGTATATCTGTATAATGTGAGTCTACATGGCAGCAGATTGCAGCCTCTAAATAACACATTATCTGCAGAGAAACTCGTTAATTTCACCAATATTTTGTTATGATAGGCTAGTGCTATTCCCCTCTGAGTCCGGGGTTAGCTGTTATCAACATCCGGGGTCTGTAGGTTGACCTACTGACCTCTGACCTGGATGATGTCATCTCTGAGCGCCGCGCGGTTTGTTGCTACCGCTAATGCTACGGTTCGTTTCTGGTGTTTCCGACTTGTCAGAACAAAATGAGCAGCTGGATGAAGTTCAGCTTCCACAGGCTTCCTCTCCTCAACCTGGACTCACTAAAGTTGCGCAAAAAATGGACCCGAATCCCGAAGTGGAATGATTATTATCAGAATGAGCCGCGCGGCGCTCAGAGATGACATCATCCAGGTCAGAGGTCAGTAGGTCAACCTACAGACCCCGGATGTTGATAACAGCTAACCCGGACTCAGAGGGGAATAGCACTAGCCTATCATAACTAAATATTGGTGAAATTAACAAGTTTCGCGGCAGATAATGTGTTATTTAGAGGCTGCATTCCACTGCCCTGTAGACTCACATTATACGGATATACGCGGCTCTCAGCTGGAGCTAATTTCATCAGAACGATTTGTAATGACACCAAAGTTATCTGGGTGAGTAAATGATTGTATTTTATGCTAGAAATAAGGTCCAGATTGTAAAAAACTGTAATTATCCTTTAACTCATGTCCCCCCCTGCCCCCCTCTTAAATGTACAGAGACTTTCACTTATACCTCATAAAGACACTGAGCAATAATAATGCAACAGTCCGAGACGATCAGCCATTCATTCACATCATCCACCGCACCACCACCACGTCGTCCACCTGGTCTGGAGAGGAAACGGCAGCGTTAACGTGTTTGTACAATATCCTCTTTGTCATATGTGGACACTTGCCTCAACTTGTAATGTTTTATGTCTATAATATAACTGAATATATGATTGTGATAATGCAAATCCCTTTTGACAGCGGGTGTGAAATATATAATCTGTAAATATTTGTAGAGAAGAACCTATTGTAAATACTCTACTAACTGGAGCCAAGCCCTAATACGTATTACTGTATTTTAATACATCATATATAAATATAGTATATATATATATAAATATATGCAGTATCTCTATATATTACATACAACAGCTACACATTCAGATTATTTATTATTGTGTGATGAGAAACGACATATAGCTTTTGTGAAGGCCTCGACGTGTAAACAGATTAAGAATTATATTGTACCTGCCCTGTTCATAAATGAATGTTTTGTAAAAAAGAAAAAAGAAATGCTGCTTGAGTGTGGATTAGGATGCTCAGTGTCGTACAGTACCCTACTTCAGAAGTCAGCAAAAGATGCCAAAAATATGCATCTGGTGTGCATATTTCAAGTACTGTTATAATATGGTGTATGTGCAGTCAGAACAAAACAACACAGAAAAAAAACAAAAAAAAAACACTGTCTAGTTTCTAGAGAGTGCTGTGCCCATCGTGCCACGTACAGTTGCCTTGGTAACATAAACCACTTTATCCTAACCACTGACTTTTCTTACTGTGAAAACCCTTTGCTCCGAGGTTTCTAACACGAGAGGTGGGCGTGCCGTTTAGCCGTTTAGGAATTTCAGTCATGCCAAAAAGAAAAAGAGAAAAAAAAAGAAAACATAAAAACAACAGGGCCCCTTTACTGTAAATCCACGAATATATATAGGAAATCAAATCATGAGCCTCTGCAGAATCTGAGCTCAGTGTTGAGTCTGAGATGATCAAATAGCACATAATTGTTCCTTTGCTCTCTTTTTTACACATTCTGTTGTGGGAATTTAAAAAACAAAACAGGAGCCAAGCTGGATGGATACTGTGAGATGTTATTTTTCTATGAAATTATCTTTTTGGAAATACTCAGGTTTTCAGATACTTTTGCTCTAGACAAGCCATGAGGAGGGAAGGGAAGGAAAACTACAGAGTGACTTCACGTCATTTTCATATTATAACGCTGAGAGGATTCATATTATTTCAATGTTAAAAGCAACATTATATTTGATTGATGCTAGCATTTGGAGACGCAGACTGTTAAAAGCCTTTTTTTTGGTCGTTTTGTTTTGTTTTGTTTTGTTTTTGTTATACCAGCCCATAATTATCTAAAGAGGATGATGCTGTAAAGTCCTTTCCCCAGCCCCTTCATGTGTGCCCGCCATTAACAAAAACCACAGGACTGAAATGAACTGCTGTGCCGTTGTTGCCCTTGTCCATGTGTTTGCATTGCTGTGCTGTCCAGATGTGGACAGTCCAGATGTGCGTACTGCACCTGCACCCCCCCCCCCACCCTCAAACAACCAACCAACCAACCAGTGACCATACACAGTAGCTTGGTAGCCTATATATGTGAGACTTATTTTATACGTTTGCTAATGTTCTTTTTTTAGACGTTCATTTCCTAAAGGGGATTATGTGGCTGAACTGTAAACACGTTCTAATAAAACTACAAATAAACTGCTGAACCAATTTCCTTCAGTGGTCATGCATGTCTTTTTTCTTTTATTGCTTTTTTTTTTTTTTTTTTTTTTTTTTTTGTGGAGCAGCAGGGGAACCCCCGTCATGGACAGCAGGTGGCAGCAAAATAATAGGCTACATGTAGTAGTAGTGGAAGTGATAGTGGAGGGGATTTGATGGGATAATGAGCAATAGAGAGAGGGATTATTTTGAGGATCCTATTAGATATGTGTTCAGGAAACAAAACCAAAAAAAAAAAAAGGCTGAGATGCATAAACAATAAATCAGAGGACAGTGGAGATTGTAAAACTCTGGTTATGGATGAAACAGGTCAGAGTCTGATCATTTTCCCCCACAGATCAATTATTAAATCTGCTTTTTGCACGAACATGGATTTTACATTTTCCACTTTTCTCTCTCTCACTCTCACTTGGTCTAATATTAGTTTCCTCTGCAGTGAAGCACAAGCAGCCTCACCTGTGTGTGTGTGTGTGTGTGTGTGTGTGTGTGTGTGTGTGTGTGTGTGTGTGTGTGTGTGTGTGTGTGTGTGTGTGTATGTGTGATGGTGGGCTATATAACACACAAACACACACGCACAGAGGAATTGACAGGGTCTGGGCTCAGATATGAGCACTTAAGTACAGCCACTATAAATAACATCGCTCTGAGGCCTGTGTGTTTCTCTCCTGTTGTCCTGAGCCGCATCCTTCTGTTCAACTCAGCTCAGATACGCAGCTTCAATAAAATAAAAACCGCAGTAGCTACTACCATCATCGCTGCTCCCAGATCAGCTGTTTTTCCAGAAAAACTTCATCATGAATCTGAGCCACAGAGAAATGTTCAACACACCTCACCGTGTGTGTGTGTGTGTTTGCTGCTGTTTTCTACTGTAGATGTAGATGTGCACCCCGGGTTGTGAGGCGCTCAACAGGATCCCTCAAGTCTGTGAAGCTACAAGAGAAAGGTGCAAAATGAGCTTCCGGTTGTACCTTCAAAATAAAATACCAATTGTACTCGATTATATGATATTCTATCAAAGTCCTTCTGATTCTATGCAGAACAGTGAATGAAAATGGTTGAATTCAAGTTATGAATAGGTATCCTTATCCTTTGTTGAAAACTGTATTTCTTTATTACCTTGACATAGGTAGGTAGCCTAAGCTGTAGCAAAATTGCAAAAACTTTTACAGGCTGAATACACCCAAGACATAGATGAGATAACAAAACAATTCAACTTAAAATCAGCTCAACAAATGTCTCATTGTATTTCTCAGTAGCCTCTTTGTTGTTTTGAATTGTGTGTCTACAGGCTACACACAGGAAAATGAGGCATTTTACATCAAGCAGGAAGACAGACCTATAGGATCATAGATTAGATCGTTTGAAAATGTACATCTCTCTCAGTCCATACACATTTTTACTTTTATGCATGACACAAAAATGTAATTCGTTATTTTGGTTTCCATCAAGGAGCAGATTTGTCCCTGCCAATATTTGCATCACAGTGGGAGTGAGGGCTTCTGAGCTCTGATTGGCTGAGCAAGACAAAATCAAGACCAACCGCCTGCCTAGTTAAACTACCCCACGGGAAAGAAGAAGCAAAACATTTGTGGATTGTGCATTAAAAACAGGATACTGTCGTGTGGCCGTGACGAGGAGTGAATCGTCTGGCTGTGCTTTGACATCTTTGTAGAAACAAAAAACAAAAACGTGCTTACGTACCGTACAATACCTACGTACGTACGTGGTCGTGCAGTTTGAACCAACATGGCGGCGGCGGTGGCGTGGTGCAGTTTTCATATTTGCTAGTGAAAGTAAAGCCTTTAAAAAGACAACAAAGACATAACATGATCTTTTCGGGGGAGAAAACTATTCTCTCTCCACCAGTTTGTCAACAAGTGCCAAATAGTTATCTCGATAGTGATGTTAGCATGCTGGCCTCGGTTAAACACTTTTTGGTGATGAAGCATTAGCCCGCCACAGTGGACACTTCACATCATGGACGATGGAAGACAACTGACTGAGTCATTGGACAGTAGAGAAACAATGTATGTATCCAACAGAGTCCTGTCATCATCAAAAGTAAGACAATTTACTTTTTTATTTCCTATTATCATATCATTACAGACATGGGCTGGTTTCCCCCCACACACATCCATTATGAATCCAGGCTGTTTGCACCTCTCTGACCCATAGCCTATAGGAGTTTCTATATAATGTGCAATATGTATGGTGTGTGGGATACATTTAAAACAAAAACAAAAAAAAAAAAAACTTTTTTGCTGCTGTATTTATACTTTTGCACCTGGGATTACGATTATTTCGTTGTGCTTGTGCAATGACACCAATAAAAATCTATCTATCTATCTATCTATCTATCTATCTATCTATCTATCTATCTATCTATCTATCTATCTGTCTGTCTGTCTGTCTGTCTGTCTGTCTAAAAGAGGGCATAGTCCAAGCACATGCACTGTATGCATACACTGTATGCAAAAAAAATGTCCATGTCCCTACCAATGTTGAGGACAAACGCCATTGGTTTCTAATTAGCTACTTAGAGAAACTTAGAATGCATTCTTTGTTTTCACCTATACTTTCTGCGCATTATTATTGTCGTTTTATTTTGAAAACCCCTGTCCCGGAAGTCGCTGGGTTGCCGCTGTCTAACTTGACGCTGATGCGCTCCGGAGGAAAAAAGCCGCACGCATCGCTGCAGCTCAGACGCGCAAGGAGCGAAACCTCCGTGTGTTTGAGCCCCACCACCACCACCACCACCACCGACAGAGAGACAGACACACGCTCCCCGCCGCTACTACAGCCGCTGTCCGTGGATTTAACCCGAGACGTGATGTGACGCCGTGGAAACTCGCCTCAGATAAGTAGGAAACAACTCAACCTGTGTGTTTTTAGACGGATCTCAGATCAGCATCGAAAGCGGCAAACACTTCATGAGCGCAGTTAAAACATCTCATTCAGCCCATTGAGACTTTCAGACTGTGATTTCTTTTCTTTCTTTTTTTTTTTTTTATTCTGGAGAGTTTTTTTATATTATTAATATTATTTATTGGTGCCAAGTTTTATGAATGCGCGTCGTGGAAGTCCTAAACTCTGCGTTTTTCTTGGATGGAAAAAAAGCCCAGAGAGACGCGCTTTGGGAACTAATCTGAATGTAAAGCAGAGGGATGTAAGTTGTGTCGGACCAGAGAAGAGGATCTGGATCTGGATCTGGATCTGGATCTCGATCTGGACCCTCGACGATGAACTTGGGTGAAGCGGCTCTGCGCTCACTTTCTGCGCTTTAAGGACGCGCCGAGCCATGGGTTGAAAGCGACGATGATAGACTGCGGGGATATTCATCGTGGGAGGGAGCAAGCATTTTCTGTGTTATGTAATGATTGACGGTGCCTGATAATTAGCGGTAGATCACAACCGGCAGCACCCCCCCCCCCCTCCTCCTCTCCCCCCTCTCCCCTTCTCCCCCTCTCCCCTCCCCTCTCTCTTCCCCATGAAGCTGGAGGTTCATGTATATCTGAGATGTTTAGACTCCAGAGCTCAGGATAAACTATTTTATTTCCCTAGAATCAGGGAAGTTAAAGTTCATTATAGACCTCATTTACCTCCCCCTCCTCCCACTTTCCCTCCTCCATCCTCCAATCTCAGTTTGTTTTTTTTAAAAAATAACATTTTGGTTAATGAATTATTAAAGATTCATCATGATTCATCACCAGACACCTGGACTGCTCCGTGCTGATTCGACCACGACCACGACGATGGCGGCGGTGACTTCAGGGGATAAAACCGTCTTCATCTTCTTTTTCTTCCTACTTTCTTCTCGGTGTTGCGATGTTTTTCTTTTTTCTTTCTAAACGCCACTAAGATGCTGTGATGCTCATCCTTGCCCTCGGGGTCGGGGTGGATATGTAGTCGCTCTGAACTTCTTTCCACCTCTTAAAAAAATCTCTGTGACTTCCTTGTTTCTGAACATCTAAAAAAAAAAAGCTCATAGTCCGTCCTCCAACCAGAGCCCCTCG
The DNA here is from genome assembly GCF_045865225.1 of Trachurus japonicus. Lineage (NCBI taxonomy): Eukaryota > Metazoa > Chordata > Actinopteri > Carangiformes > Carangidae > Trachurus > Trachurus japonicus. Next base: position 31,054,340 of record NC_140913.1, read on the forward strand.
CCGGTCCCTCCCTCCCCCCCACTCATCAGGGCTGGTGGGGGGGGCGGATCGAAACCGTTGGCGACGGTGGCGGCGGCGGCTGGCGGTCGCGCCCGCAGAGGCATGGAGACCAGCCCGGAGAGCCCCAACCGGGCGGTGGAGTACCTGCTGGAGCTCAACAACATCATCGAGAGCCAGGCCAAGCTGCTGGAGACGCAGCGGCGCCGCATCGAGGAGCTGGAGGGGCAGCTGGACCGCGTCAGCCAGGAGAACCAGGACCTGAGGCAGGAGCGCGGCGGCGGCGGCGGTTCGGACACCACGCCGGATCAAAACCAAAACCAGAACCACAACAACCACAGCCAGCCTCTGTCCCTACCCATCCATCATGGCACCACCACCGCTGCTGCTGCTGCTGCTGCTGCTACGGTTGGCGGCGTTGGCAGTGGGAACGGTAGCGTGGCGGTGGCGGCGGCGGGATCGGCCACAGCAGCTGGATCGGCCACAGCTGCCGGGCCCAGTGGTGGCGGTGGCGTCAGGGAGCGGCGGACCCACACCAGGCTGACCAGAGGCCTGTCCTGCGGCTCCAACACCACGGAGCGAGACCGGCTGGAACGCACCGACAGCACGGACACCAACACCAGCGCCACCTTACGCAGAAAGTAAGTCCTCGCCAAGTAGGCTACTGTAGGTGATGATGAAAGCGTGAAGTGTCGTATCATAATCTCAGGTAGAGATGCACCGATCCGATACCCGGGCCGGATCGGATATCGGCTCCGATATCGGCTCCGATATTGACTGATTAGCCGGATCGGATGAATGAGGCCGATCTGGCGTTCCGATCCAGTTGTTTCTTTTTTACTAATATCATACACAGCAATACAGTTACAGCGATCTAGTGTTATTTATTTCTTTTTGCTGCTAATGTACACTTGTTGTCCTCCTGGGTCATGGAAGGAAGGAAGGAAGGAAGAAGGAAGGATGGACAAAGGAAAAGATGGGAGGAAAAAAGGAAGGAAAGAAAGATGGAGGGAGGGAGGGAACAGATTCATTCAAGGAAGGAAGAAGAAGGGAAAGAAAGAAGGAAGGGAAAAAGGAAGGAAAGAAAGATGAAGGGAGGGAACAGATTCATTCAAGGAAGGAAGAAGAAGGAAGCAAGAAGGGAAAGAAGGGAGGAAAGAAGGAAGGGAAAAGGAAGGAAAGAAAGATGAAGGGAGGGAACAGATTCATTCAAGGAAGGAAGAAGGGAAAGAAGGAAGAAAGGGGAAAAGGAAGGAAAGAAAGATGAAGGGAGGGAACAGATTCATTCAAGGAAGGAAGAAGAAGGGAAAGAAGGGAGGGAAAAGGAAGGAAAGAAAGATGAAGGGAGGGAACAGATCAGGTCAATTGGATCAAAAGAGGAAGGAAGGAAAGAAGGAAGGATGGAGGAAGGGAACAGATTGGGTCAATTTGACCCAAAAGGACGACAGGAGGGTTAAGTACATTTATATCTGTGTTAGGCTAAATGTTTATGTCAAGCCTGATGCCTTCACTCACATGGCAACGTGTACGGTTCATTCATTCAACAGTAGTATTATCGGATCGGTATCGGATTGGATCGGAAAAAACTGGATCGGTGCATCTCTAACCTCAGGTGGGGTGGGAGGTCAGGTCGGTGACCCCGGTGCAGGCGGCTGCTGACGACGACCACCGTGTGCGTACTGTAACATCTGGACGTTCATGTGCTATAAGCTTCACGTCGTAATGACAGAGCTGCTGTATTGTAGTCGTCATCACAGATAATCCTCGCAGTAATGGCACTAAAACCTTGGAAAAAGGATATTTTTAATACACCGTCCAACCGCCATGAGGAGGAGATATGCAAAAAAACCCCTCTCGAGGATTATGGGTAAAAAAAAAATATGATAAGTGCTCAAGGTGTCCATTTTATCGTGCTGTGTGTAATTTCGCCCTGCAGAAGGTTGGATTTGAGTAATGATCACAGAAGTCTATTATGTGAGGCGCGTAGGAGTTGCATAGTAGTGGAAAGCTGAGGAAAGCTGGGAGGGGAGGGAGGCTTTTTTTTTTTATAATTTATTTTTTTATGGCGATATGAACTTTCAGGACCAGTGAAAGCTCCTGCTGTAGGGAAAAGAAAAAAAATCCACCCACTGTTTGCTAAAAGAGTGTGTTTCTTTTCTTTTCTCCTTCACTCTTTACTGTACGATGATTGGTCTCTAAGGACGAGTTAAAGGGATAGTTCAACATTTTGGCAAATTGGCCCATTGCTACAATCCCTATAGTCTTAGCAGTAGGTTCGTTACCTTTAATTGTCAGTGCAAGCTATTTTTAGAACGGCGGAGCAGAGCCGTGAGCTGCTCAGAGTTACGCTACGGAGGCTCAAGGGATTTCTTGGTTTCCCTCATCAAACTCATCCAATTCACAATCCAACAACTCCAAAACGCTCTGGTGGACAAGTTGTGACCTGCACATTCACCACGCTATGAGATAATAACAGAACGTTACCAGACAGAGTTGTTTTAGAGGGAAATTCATGCAAAACCGCTGATGCGCGTTGCCTTCAGGGACAGTTTTTCATCAAGCAGTCTCTGAATTTACCTCTAAAACAACTCTGTCTGGTAACGTTCTGTTATTATCTCATAGCGTGGTGAATGTGCAGGTCACAACTTGTCCACCAGAGCGTTTTGGAGTTGTTGGATTGTGTATTTGATGAGTTTGATGAGGGAAACCAAGAAATCTCAGTTAGCCTCTGTAGCGTAGCTCTGAGCAGCTCATGGCTCTGCTCTGCCGTTCTAAAAATAGCTTGCACTGACGGTAACGAACCTACTGCTATGACTATAGGGATTATGGCAATGGGCCAATTTGCCAAAATGTTGAACTATCCCTTTAAGACTCGTTTCTCCTCCAAAAAACAACAACAAAAAAACAACAACTCAAGACTGACCTGAAGTTCAGAGTCCTGCAAATGTAGCTTTGGCAACCGACGAGTGCATCTGTCCTCACTTTTACTTCACCACACACACACAAACACACACATGGGTTGAGTTTTGTTCTGGAAGCATTAAGCTTTGTGAGTAGGCAGTAATTCATGTGCAAAAAAGAAAAAAAGAAAGTACACAGTGAGTGAAATATACTGTTGCAGTCTTAGCTACCAAAAAAGAAACCACTGGGCCTTGTGCATATGATCACATTCCCCCCGCGCACAGCACACTGATCTGAGCAGTCATCATCACTGTTGGTTTTTTTTTCCTCGCTGTCTGTTTTCCTAACGGTCCCAGTTCCCTGATCAGTGACTGACGCTGCCTTTACAAAATCCCCTATCGATTAGCGCTGTCTTTTCTTCTCCCCTCTCTCTCTTTCTCTCTCTCTGTGTCTCTGTGGCCTCCTCCTCCTCTCATCGTCCCTGGTGTTGACTTAGTCATTACACAGAAGCACACAAATGTGGGTGTTGAATGTAGTGACGAATTGCAATGCAAATGTAGATCTTCCTCCCTCCCTCCCTCCTTCCCTCCTTCCCTCTCCCTCTCCTTCCCTCTTGTTAATTGCCCGTAGGAATTAACACGGCCTGCAGCTGACTTTGGATCCAGGCTCAGACAAGCGTATCATATGAAGTGTCACATTTAATAAAGAGTCACCCGCACAGTGGAGCCATATTGTCCCTGTCGGACGGTGACTCAGCCCGGGCCCAAAAAAAAACAAAAAACTGGCCTGTTAGCTGAGGTCAGCAGCCGATACCCTCCTCCTTTAATAATGGATCACACAAACAACAACAACAACGACCACAACGACATGCGTTTCCTCATCACCAGAGCGCCACGATGCTCTAAATATGGCTCCAATCAGAGGCACAGACAGAAGGAAAGATGTGGGTAGATAGAGGGACGAGGAGGGAGGGTTGGGGGGACGACAAGGGGGAGGAAAGTGACTGAGCGACCTTACTCAGCGTGCTTCAGTCTAAAAGAGACAAGGTGGAACACACACACTGGTTCGCCATCTGTCAACAGGGTGTGTGAGGGAGGGAGGGAGGGAAAGGATGGATGGAGGGAGAGAGGGAGGTAGAGAGGGAGATCTGAGAGAAGCTGAGGCGTCTTTGTTTTTGTCCAGTCGACCCTTTGTCAAGTCCCGCCCTCCACGGTTACTGTTGCTAGGTTGGACAAACAATAATGGTCACGGAAAGGGTTAACTCCCATTGGAAACCATTGAAAATTAGGCAGATTTAAAGGGATACGTCAACATTTTTTTTTCGTGTCTTGCCTCACTCCCGAGTCCATGACCAGCAGATAGACACCATTCTTTCGACTGTGCGTGCAGTAACAAGGGAGATACGGGCAGAGCTGGCGCACCGCTAATTAGCTTAGCTCAAACGCTGGAAGTGCATGGGTAGTGTTAGCCTGCCTCCTACCTGAGCCAAAATCAGCAGTCAGAAGCTGATTTCATTTTAGCTCTAAACTCTGTAAATATATCACTTTATCGACATTTCAAACATTTTTAGGTGAGAAAGTAGCCGTTTAGATCAGCAGTGTGTCGTTAATTTGTCTAAATACCAGCTGTTTACAATTTTGTTCGGATGAATTCGGCGCTACTCAAGCTAGCCGTTGTGACCAACACACTTCCGGTTACTTTCACAAAATAAAACACCCGTTGCCCTTTACATACAGAAAACCATGATGATAGAATTTGTGCTTTTACTTTGAAATAGGAAGCTAACCTACCCTCGATGTAGCTAGCTTGAACCAAAATAAACCGTCTTTGCTTGAACCCTCCGTTTTGACCGATCTTGTCCCGTTACTGGCATTTGACCGCTCAAGATGCCTTACCAGAGAGTTTTGTCAGCTCTGAGACAAAGATCGGCCTGCCGGTTTTCTGTTTAGAGTTGCTGAAGAGTTCCTCTGATGACTTTAGGTGGAGGCAGGCTAATGCTACCTATACACTTCCAGCGTTTGAGCTAAGCTAATTAGCGGTGTGCCAGCTCTGCCCATATCTCCCTTGTTACTGCACACACAGTCGAAAGGATGGTGTCTATCTGCTGGTCATGGACTCGGGAGTGAGGCAAGACATGAAAAAAAAAAATGTTGGCGTATCCCTTTAATCTCCGCCGATCTCCCGTTTCTCCTCGTAAAACTTCACAAAGTTCAAAAGACATTAGCAACAGTAATGTTACGTTTGCAAGTATGTTTATTGATGTCTTGGGTTTGGGGAATGGGATAAAAATGACTCTGGGAATACGTTCCAGATATCCTGAGTCGCCATTGCAGGAACCCCAGGCACATTTTAACCATATTGAAAAATTATAAAGTAGTTTTTGCCGAAAAAATTGCTGTCTACTTATCTAGTTTCATAGGGTTTCACCCATAGGGTTGTCCAACCTTAGAATGCTGCGCAACACGTGACATGGGGAGAAGCGCTCTGATTGGTAGATCAGCAGACCAATCAGAAGGCCAACAGGGTCAATTAGTTGTTGCTCCTCCAGCGGGTGAACTCCTCATCTATGCTCTTTGCTTTCTGTGAATCACACAGCTCGGCAATTTTCTTTTTCCTGAACAAGGAAGTTGAATAAACTTGCCCGCCCCCGAGCCCCCTCTTTTTTTTAATAATTTTTTTATCCATGCGTGCAGCAACTGCATCAAAACAAAGTTGCCACCCCCATCCCCCCTTCCTCCTCCCTCCTCCCTCCTCTCCTCTCCTCTTGTTGCTCCCAGCGGCGCGCCGTACAAACAGCTGTCCCGAATGTTTGGTTCCTCTCCTCCTGTTAATGGCAGTGTGAACAATGTGAGAGTCTGAGGCCTTTGGGGGGGGGGGGGGGGTTTGGGGGGGAGAAGTATATTTGACGTCAAGTCCTTCCTCCTCCTCCTCCTCCTCCTCCTCCTCCTTCTCCTCCTCCTCCTCCTCTTCTCCAAGAGGCAGCGGGGTTGAGGGCATCGGCGCAGCTCGCTGTGAGCATGGCAGATGTTTTTTTGTTGTTATTTTGGGAGAGAGGTCGTGCAAGTGCATTTTTTTGTGTATATACATATGTGTGTGTGTGCATCTTTATATAAAAACCTGTGAAAGAGGGAGGTAGACACACACACACACACACACACACACACACACACACACACATATTAGAGTGCATGAGAGATTAATTAGTGTGACCAGAGTATAATTACCACTGGCCCAGGGGTGATAATTACTGCTGAGCATATATGTGTGATTGGTGTGTCTTTTTTCTATTTTTTTGGTGAGTGTATATGTGTGCACTGCAGGATATCACCTGAGACGTCCATTATTAGACAGATAATGTGACCCTGTAGCCTCCGCCACCGACACACACACACACACACACACACACACACACACACACATGCACGCACACACACACGCAGGCCGTCACCACCGTGTCCCAGTGATGTGACCGTTCCTGTTCTTCTCTGTACGGCTGCAAGATTGCATCCTTCATTATGTGCTTTATTTACATGCAGCTGTGCAGCTCATGCAGCTCACAGGATGAGAAGCCGGGGCAGCCAGAGGACTCGGTGACAGCCTCCACTCCCCCCACTTCACCCCTCCACCTCACCCCCCTCGCCCCCTCGCCCCCTCACCCAACCCCCTGTGGTGCTGGAAGTCAGGACAGTGTTATTATATAACATTATATAAAGGAAGGAAGGAAGGAGAGTCGTCGTCTTTGCCCTTCTTGCCTTGCCTCTGAAGAGACGGTGAAGGTGCTTGGTGCTTGTGTACTCGTCCATCCGTCCATCCATTAGGGCTAAACGATTGTAGGAAAATATCTAATTGCGATTTTTCTGGCAGATATTATTATTATTATGATTTTCTTCAAATCAAGCTTCAGTGCAATATTCATAATGTACAGTAACATTTACAAACATGACAGAAAATTACATTATAAAACATTAAATGCCATTGCTCTAATCATGCAAGAAAAAAAACTAAAGTTAAGTAGTGGGGGCGTGTACTAGTAGTGATATATAATCTAATTTTCATTAACATTTTACTGTACACGTGAAGCGCTGGGTAATGTCACATGAACATATTTATGAACAGATCCTGGGTCACTCAGGAGCACTGCAAAAAATTGTTGTCTAAAATCGCAATTTCGATCAGAAAATGATAAATCGTCCAGCCCTTCCATCCATCCATCCATCCATCCATCCATCCATCCATCCATCCATCCATCCATCCATCCATCTCACCATAGCCCTCTGCTTTGCTCTGCTCTCTCACAAATTGACATTAATTCTGTTTCTGGAGCAGTGATGAGCTTCATTTTGCTAATTTCTGTGAAGATCTACTACACATAACCCCCCCCCCCCCTTTTCACAACCCCCACTCCTTCTCTCTCTCTCTTTCTTTCTCTCTGTCTCTCTCTATCACATACCCACACACACACACACACACACACACACACTCACACTCACGCTCTCCCCCTCGCTGTTTCTGTTTCCCACTGCTGCAGATATGACTCAGAGAAGCTGCAGAAATTACTTTTGTGCTATTCTCTCTTTCTCTTCCCCTTCTTTTCTCACCCGCTCCTCCTTTTTCCTGCTCGTCACTGAAATCACGGCTATTTTTTTTTTTCCATTTAGGTCAATTGAATATTCGCTAATATCGCGCTTGTGTGTGTGTATGTGTGTTTGTGTGTGTATGTGGAGTTTAAGCACCTTCTCCTCCTGTGTTTTACATCCTATAGCTGAGCAGCTAAAGATGTGCAGATACAACTTAGAGAAAGAAAACCGGCCTCGGGCGAATGTGTGGGTTCGTTCAGCTGAGCCTGTACTGACCTGCTCCGAACGGTCTGTGTGATGTGATGGGAGGAAATCTATTCTCTCTGGACTCGGCAGGACTTTCTAGAAGAAAAAAAAACAAAAAAACCACAGTAACACAGCTGCAGCTGCTGTTTTTCCTCAAGAACCCGATCGCAGTCTTGTTTTTGTGTGGGTTTTTTTTCTAAGTAGTGGTTTTAAATAATGTTCAAATCGAACTAGAAGTAAAATATCACACTGTTGCTAATGATTCACTGCGATGTCGTTTAGGTTGATTTAAATGTAAATGTAAATTTAAATGATGGATGTGTGTGTGTACGTGTGTGTGGGAGGCAAGTGTGTGTGGGTGGTGTGTTTTTTGCTGCCTTCTCTACTCGTCATTTCTGAGTGAAGTGAGTGTTCATGGCTTCATACAGCAGCGTGTGCTCACAAAATATCATCATACTCTTTTTTTTTTTTAGTTTAAAAAAAAATCATTTATATTTAACCACAGGTTCCTCAGGATTCATGAGGACACGTATTTTATTTTCCGGTAAACATGGCCTGATGCAATATGAGGCCCCGGCTGCGTTCCCTCCCTCCCCGATGTAGACTGACCACTGACCTTGGCGCTCTCTCTCCCTCTCTTTGCAGATGGTCATATTCAGCAGCACAGTGCACAAACTTAACATGCACATCACATGTAGAAGCAGAAAAGATTCATAGTTATTCATAGGCATATCAAACTTATTTTAGTATTTTAGTTCAGGGGGTCACATACAGCGCAATGTGATGTCAAGTCGGCCTGCCCAGTAAAATAAGAGCATTTATAACCTATAAATAACGAGAATCCTAAATTTTCTTTTTGTTTTACTGCAAAGAAGTACACAATTAAAGGGATAGTTCAACATTTTGGCAAATTGGCCCATTGCTATAAGCCCTATAGTCATAGCAGTAGGTTTGTTACCTTTAATTGTCGGTGCAAGATATTTTTAGTACGGCTATGAGATAATAACAGAACGTTACCAGACAGAGTTGTTTTAGAGGTAAATACAGAGACTGCTTGCTGAAAAACTGTCCCGACGGGAATGTGCATCAGTGGTTTTGCATGAATTTCCCTCTAAAACAACTCTGTCTGGTAACGTTCTGTTATTATCTCATAGCGTGGTGAATGTGCAGGTCACAACTTGTCCACCAGAGCGTTGTGGAGTTGTTGGATTGTGTATTTGATGAGTTTGATGAGAGAAACCAAGAAATCCCATGAACCTCCGTAGCGTAGCTCTGAGCAGCTCACGGCTCTGCTCTGACAATAGCCGACAATTAAAAGTAACAAACTATCCCTTTAAGATGTTTACGTAACTATTCTTTTACAAAACATTATGAACAACCTGAAATTTCCCAAGAAAAATCTGTGCAATTTCAACAACATTATGCCTCCTTCTTCTGTCTTCTATATAATTTTCACACTCATTCATCCCGTGGCCTTAATTGGACCCTCTGGCGGGCCGGTTTTGGTCCTCCGGCCACATGTTTGACACCCCTGGTCTACAACATGACCTGAAGAGTTGTTATTGTACCTCCAGACGCTCTGACCTCGCCTCTCTCATCCCACACGTCTCACCTGCTTGTCGACAGCTATTCTAGATTCATCATCATCACTATCTACGGTCACCGGCCGTCACCTGGAGAGGAGACAAGAGGAGACTTCTTGTTGTCTAGCTGTAGCTGTGGTGGTGGTGGTGGTGGTGGTGGTGTAAAGTTGTTGGGTTTTTCACAGAGAGTGAAATGTCCTTGGACCCCGAGCGCTGGCTGTGAGAGTTATAGTTGCTGTGGAAACTGTAAAGCTGCCGTCCTCTAGGCAGTTGCAATATTGCATTTCCATCTACTCATCTTCCTCCACCTCCACCTTCAGCTCCAGCTCCCTTCACCTCACTCCGGGGTGTGGTGGATGATGATGATGATGATGATGATGATGATGGCGGTGGAAGTGGAGGTTGAGGTTGAGGGGAGCAGCTACACATCCTGATTCTGGCACAACTCCCTCCTCCTCCTCCTTCTCCTCCTCCTTTTCTCTCGTCTGTTGCTTTGTCTTAAGTCTGCAGCTGTGTGTCCAGTGGTAAATTAACACAGAGGTTGGCGCTGCTGCTTTGTTATTAGAGAGGTGGGCACAGCGCTGAGCCCGCCGGCCGCTCATTGGCGGGTTAAACATCACTGTGGATCCCATCATTCCCCACTCACATCACTCCTCAGCAAGGGTGTAACTTTGGTTTACCATAAGATCTCTGCCCATAGAAGGTTTTCCTTTTATTTTTTAAGCAAAAATGTAAATGTAAATGTGTCCCAATGCGAGGAAGAGTGCAAAATCATTAACTTAAGGTGAAGGCTAATTTACCTCTTTATTTTGTAATTTCCATATTCGTTAACAGTAGTAAAAGGTTTTACACCATTATTTAACATAATGTATTTGATTTTGTTGTTAAAAGGATATTTTAACATATCTCATAGCGTGGTGAATGTGCAGGTCACAACTTGTCCACCAGAGCGTTTTGTTGTTGGATTGTGTATTTGATGAGTTTGATGAGGGAAACCAAGAAATCCCATTAGCCTCCGTAGCGTAGCTCTGAGCAGCTCACGGCTCTGCTCCGTCGTTCTAAAAGCAGCTTGCACCGACAATTGAAGGTAACGAACCTACTGCTATGACTATAGGGATTATGGCAATGGGCCAATTTGCCAAAATGTTGAACTATCCCCCCATAAATGACGCCCCTTGCTCCTCAGCGTCCACACTGTGTAGGTCATCGTTTCATTAACACGGCTGCTGCTGCTCCATCGTTTCTCTCCCTGTGACTTGATTCATTGCCCTTCACTTCATTTCTTTTTTTTTTTTTTTTAAAGAAAATGCAGATAAGTGGCACTTTTTGAGGCGGGATGTTTGTCAAACACTCATGCACACACGTTTCTGTGGAGCAGAATAGGGAGACTGGTTACCGTGGGAACGCTGTGAGCTCTTCTGTGAAGAACTCTGTGGGCGAGAGACACAGAATAGAGAGAGAAAGAGAGAGAGATGGAGAGAGATGGAGAGGAGAGAGAGAGGGTAGGAGTGGGAGCGGGAGCAGGAGGGTGAAAGACAGAAGCAGGATTGAATGACGGCTTGATGGGGATGGAGGAGACGTGTTGAAGACGGATGAGTGCCGTTCTCTGTTATTAATCACAGGTTACCGAACCTACCTGCTCTCTCTCTCTCTCTCTCTCTCTCTCTCTCTCTCTCTCTCTCTCTCTTTCTGTTTTTCATTGAAAAGTTTTTTCAATCTCTGGTCGACAACTGCGGAACCATTAAATCATGTTTCATAACCTCTGGATCTGTTTTCAGACTTGGCAGTCCTATAAAAACCCTTCCCGTCCCCGTGGTGATCTGATCTGAGAGGATCATTTTCTTGAATTACTCCTTCTGTGCTACTCCCACTTCACATTCAAATGAAGTCTAATTGTTCTTCACTGGGTGAATCATATCCAGTTCAAGTCCAACACACACACACACACGCACACACACATGCACACACTCACACACATGCACACACACACTCATGCACACTCACAGGGTACAGCAGGTGCCTGGTGCTGCTGCGTAGTCGAGTCGTAACTGTAACTGTTGCCCCTCCTTGTCAGTGCTTTTCGCCTGGCACTCAACGCCAAAACGCCCACACAGGCAGTCCGCACTGTTGCCAAGCAGCAGGAGACTCAAGCTCGCTGTGGATGGTGGATGTGTGTGTGTATGTGTGTGTGTGTGTGTGTGTGTGTGTGTGTGTGTGTGTGTGTGTGTGTGTGTAAGGAGGGGTGGGGGGGGGTTTGCACATGGAAGAGCTGGTGAAAGGGAAAGAGGGGAGGGAGGGGATGTGGAGCTGTGTTATTAAAAAGAAAAAAGAAAAACACACACTCTTAACTTTAGGCGGCGACACAGCATGTGTGGTTATGGGATGTGTGTGTGTGTGCGTTTGTTTGTTTGTCGGCGAGGAGTCGGAGTCGGGCGGGTGGAGTGACGACGATGACGCAGTCGCTCGGCTCCCACACTCTGATCTCATACAGGGGGATGATGATGATGAAGACGTGAAGTCGCTTGTGGCACGTTTTGTTTGTGTTTTCAGATTATAAAGCTACCTACACTTTGTTTTTGTTGCTGCTTCACACACACACACACACACACACACACACACACACACACACACACGATGATGTCTTCTTCCTCTTCTTCTTCTTCCTGTGATCGCTGCATGTGCGCCTCGCTCCCACTCTTCCTCGCTCGCTCGTCTATACATAGACTCACCTACACGCCGACGCCCACACACACACACACACACACACACACACACACACCGCTGCCGCTGCTGCTGCACAGGTTCGAGGAAACACTGACTCCAGCAGCGCTCCTCATCATCACCATCATCACTCCACATCCTGTCTCCGTTTCCCATCGCTGTCCGTCTTCTCTCTTGATTATTTTCACCCTTGCCCTCCTCCGTTATTCACCCTCTCCCACTCTCATGTAGCTCTCTCTCTCTTTCTCTCTCTCTCTCCTCCCACTCTTCCTCCTGCCTCCAGCCTTTGTCAACTCACTGCTTTAAATATACGCCACCTCACGCGTTCTTCCAATGTACCACTTTTTTTTTTTTTTGGCCTTTTGAGCCTTGGCTCCTCTCTGCTCTTCACAAATATTTCTCAAACCTTGATTCATATCTTTTTTTTTTTCTAGTTTAGTTTAGTTTATTTCGGTCTTGACATGTCGCCTCATTTTACATTAGAAATTAGATCAGCTAGGCAAGGCCTTTAAAGGTATAATATGTAGGAATTCCCCCCATCTAGCGGTGCGGTTGCATGTCGGAACGTATTCTTGATGTTGCATTCACGTGAAATCGGGCAGACGTCAGACAGACAACAGACGCTGCATGTAACAGGATAAACAAGCGTCTATGTAAACAAGTGGTCCGCCAGCACGAGGCAAAACAATACAGGCGTGACAATATGTTGTCATGGTGATGTCGTATTGTTTACCTGACCCACGTTTTACCGTCTTTCTCTGTGGAGTAAAATGACATCCGGTTGGTTTGCCGACGGCCGTCTGCCTGACTGCACCTGAATGCAACACCAGAGCCTCCGTCCTTCCTCACACTACACAGTGGTGACAGTTTTAACAGGCCGAGCCGACAGCTCCGGTGAGTTTCCGTGGTTACCTACGGTCACGCTGCCACTGAATGTAAAAAATGGCGATGCAACATGGCCGCCTCGGTTCGGTGCGTCGCCCACTTATGTATTTGTAACGACTTGTAACAACTCATTCTAAGGTACGAGAAAGCTTTCATTTATGCGGTTGTGATTCGACTTCAGTGAAATACGTATTTATGAAAGCAATATTTGATTTTTGTTGCTAATAAAAAGCCAAATAAGTTACACACTGGGGCTTTAAAATATACAAATATCAGCAAATAACAGTCAAAAAAAGAGAAGAGATTGACAGTTGTTACTGTTGTACATCTTAATTTCTTTAGTTGTCTGATTTTTGACTTACAGAATATACAACACATCCCTCTGAAGTTATATCTCTATTCACATCTTCATCTGTCATCATTATCGTCACTGTGCTAAATGCTAACAAAACACACATAGAGAGAGATGTAGCTGCACAGTGAGAGTGTGTGTGGGTAGCATCATGTGTGTTTGTTTTTCTATGGAGGAGTAAAAAAAGGAGGAGGAGGAGGAAGGTGTGTGTGTGTGTGTGTGTGTGTGTGTGCACTCAGGGATTAATGCGTAAACTGTATCATGAAACAGAATTCAGTTCCTAGATGAGCCTGTCAACACTCAGCACCACACTGGGGGATGCTGCACTCTCACAGGAGGAATCAGTTACTGCTGGTAAAAAAAAGAAAAGAAAGAAAAAAGAAATACAAATCTTGGCAGTGAGAGACCACACAGTGTATGTGTGTGTTGTGTGTCTGTGTGTGTGTGTGTGTGTGTGTACAAGCACAATCTCTTACATAACAGCACCTCTGCCTCTCCTCACATCTCCATCTGAAGCTGAGCAGGTCAGTGGGTTCATGTGTTCGCGGTGTTTCCTCTGCAGAGCCCTAATGAAAGAGGAATTAACCAGTCACATGCAGGTCACATCTTGACAGCAGATATTAACTGTACGTTTTCCTCTTCTCGCAATTTAAGCCTCAAACTCTGCTCATCTCGCCGCCGTGGCAGCGTAATCTTTAAAAATAGAAAACGAACAAGAAGCTCTTGTTCCACACAGTCCTATTTAAAATAGCCCATAGCAGCTTTATTCTCTTTTTCTTTTTTTTCTTTTTTTAATTGGGACTTTTTTATCGTCTGTACTAAGCAAACGCTCCACCTACATGATTATATCCTTAAACACTTTCATTTCCCCCTCCTCTGGTTAGTCACCCTTTAACTCAGTTAACAGCAGCTCAGTGCAGGAATCTCCAGTGAGTCTTGTTCACATTCAGAGTCGAGTTAAAGATTCCCAGAGGAGTTTGTATTTGGTTATAAAAGAGTCTCATATTAATGTGGATGAATCTACATTACCCACTTGTTAATGGGTCCGTTTTCTATAAATATATCGTTTTGTCTGTATAGTTATTGTGATATTATTATTTAGTGGTCGACTCGCCCAGCATTTCCTACTTTCGGTTTCATGGACGCTGCCCGGCGGGTCAAGGGAATAACGCCGCCGGATCGCCGTTTATGAACTACGACAGTATCTGATTGTCTTCGAACCTCCGACTTTCATTCTTGATCAATGAAAACATTCTTGGCAAATGTTTTCGCTTTCGTCCGTCTTGCGCCGGTCCAAGAATTTCACAGTGTGTGCGGAGGCTCATGGGAAATGTAGTGTGAAAACACTTTGCTTTCCAAAACTCCTCGTTGTCCCTTTAAATATAATATAAATAAATATATAATATAATGTCACTGTCACTGTCACACAAATGTGATCTTGGGTACCGCAACACTAATAAAGAGAGAGAAAAAATCACATAAACCCCCCAAAACCAACGGTGTAAGTTCATTAATTTCCAATTTTCCTACCCTTTCCTGTGGCTCTCGAACACAACATTGACATTTAACCACTCATATAGAGAACTTGTGAGAAAATAGTCGCTTATTTACACACCTGGTTGCTATGGAGACTCATTTGGAGTCATGTACTGTAAGTCTGGTGTTATTAGTCTCTACCGACTCCTGAGGGAAACGTCTGGATCTTTTTAGCAGCTAAACGCTCCATCAGCTCGTCAGTAGCTGTTTGCTATTTAGCTGCTGGACAGTGCCATAATGGTTTTCCTTTTTTACCATTATTTTTGTTTACTCGCTTGTTGTTATTATAGAGATTTTAATTATAACTCTGAGACAACGCCATGAGGATATCATTTCATTTCTAAAAACAGGCTCAGTGATTTAGTAAAACAGCAGGGGAGTGAAGTTTTCAGCAAACGGGGCTCAAACAGGATTAAATATGTTTGTCTGGAACTATTTTCAGGAGGTGGATTTAGTGCACTAGTGTGAATTTTACGAGCATGTGTGTATTATGTGTGTGTGTGTGTGTTTTTAACTTTTACACACCAGTTATGCTGGAGCTGTGAGCTACAGATTAAAGGGGAATTGCTATTTTTTACGATCTGGACCTTATTTCTAGCATAAAATACGATCATTTACTCACCCAGATAACTTTGGTGTCATTATAGTCCTCCGACGAAATTAGCTCTAGCCGAGAGCTGCGTATATCCGTATAATGGAGTCTACAGGGCAGCAGAATGCAGCCTCTAAATAACACATTATCTGCAGAGAAACTCCTTCATTTCACCAATATTTAGTTCTGATAGGCTAGTGCTATTCCCCTCTGAGTCCGGGGTTAGCTGTTATCAACATCCGGGGTCTGTAGGTTGACCTACTGACCTCTGACCTGGATGATGTCATCTCTGAGCGCCGCGCAGCCGGCTTAGCTTGTTGTTACCGCTAATGCTGCGGTTCGTTTCTGCGTGTTTCCGACTTGTCAGAACAAAATGAGCAGCTGAATGAAGTTCGGCTTCCACAGGCTTCCTCTCCTCAACCTGGACTCACTAAAGCTCCGGCTAGTTGAGATAAAAATGGACTTGAATGCCGAAGCAGAATGATTATTATCAGAATGAGCCGCGTGGCGCTCAGAGATGACATCATCCAGGTCAGAGGTTAGTAGGTCAACCTACAGACCCCGGATGTTGATAACAGCTAACCCCGGACTCAGAGGGGAATAGCACTAGCCTATCAGAACTAAATATTGGTGAAATGAACGAGTTTCGTGGCAGATAATGTGTTATTTAGAGGCTGCATTCCGCTGCCCTGTAGACTCACATTATACGGATATTCGCGGCTCTCGGCTGGAGCTAATTTCATCAGAACGATTTGTAATGACACCAAAGTTATCTGGGTGAGTAAATGATCGTATTTTATGCCAGAAATAAGGTCCAGATTGTAAAAAATACGGCAATTCCACTTTAATCTGAGCTCTGTCAGTCCGACTTGAGGAGACAATGTGTTGACTGGAGCTTCTCTTAACACGTTTCTGTTGGGTCACCTCCAGCGTCACTGCACTGTCTCACTTCCTCCATGACTTGGAGAATGACGGGGACTGCGTGTCCTTGACAGCAGCTGGCCCCAGTGAGAAGGGAAAAAAAAAAAACCCATCCATTTACATGCTAATCTTTCCCAACCACTGCTCACTCTCCAGCTGCTCGCTCACGATCTGCAGATGGAACATCTCAGCGGAGGGTGCACGACGGCAGAGAGGCTTTTGTGTTACATGTGCAGTTTTTTTTTTTTTTGCAGCATGCATTACTGAAAAGTGGTTTCCCATTTCCATGCAGGATGATCACACATTAGATACTATAGAGTGTTATATAATCCATCAATGGAGGAGCAGAAACTCTCATTTAACAGCTCTGGAGATTTTAGATTTATAGATGAAGTGACCTCCAGTGCTGCTGCTGCTTCTTCTTCTTCTTCTTTTTCTTCCTGGTGTTTTTCAATAAACCACCTGTAGCAGTTGAGTGTGTCTGTGCTTTCAACAAAAGCCTTTTTCTGTGTTTGTGAAGCTCCATCTCTTGAAATGTCAGCCTGCTGTTGAGTCTGGCACAAATTACCATCTTTTCTCCATTTAAATGTGCCATTCCTTGTATAACCATGACCACTCTATGATTTGTCACTATATCAGTGTGCAGCTTCAAACCAATGCTCTCTCTTTCTCTCTCTCTCTTCCTGTCTCTTTCTCTCTGCTTCGGCGCTGACTGTCTGTGTCTCTCTGTCTCTCTGCTTTCTCCATGTCTCTCTATGTGTTTCGGTGTGTATGTGTGTGTCCTGTCTTTCCTGTCAGTGTCCAGTGTCCGCCGTCGTCGTTGTCCTCGTCGTCGTCTATCTCAGGGCAGCCCGCCTCGGCTCCCACCACTCCCACGGCGGCGGTGGCGGCGGCGGGGGGGTTGGGTGGGGGCAGCGCTGCCTACGCCGCCGCCCTGTTCCCCACCAGTCTGACCATTCACAGCTTCGTCAGCCTCCATCAGTACTGCTGCCCCTCCACTGACCAAAGCTCGCAGCAGGACAGGTAAGGGACAAACAAATAAAAACATCCGACCCCGCCCGTCCCCCATTAAAGGAGAGTTCCAGTCATTTTCAAAATAACGCTCTACAGCTCTAC
The DNA here is from genome assembly GCF_045865225.1 of Trachurus japonicus. Classification (NCBI taxonomy): domain Eukaryota; kingdom Metazoa; phylum Chordata; class Actinopteri; order Carangiformes; family Carangidae; genus Trachurus; species Trachurus japonicus. Next base: position 31,071,767 of record NC_140913.1, read on the forward strand.
GTCACCGAGTGCAACCATAGGAAAAGGCCGGAGAAAAATATGTGCAGCCAGGACCTAGCTCTCCTCCTGCTAGCTACACCGCTACACTGCAGTTAAACAGCGAAGTAATGGGGGCAGAACTGAAGAGGGACATTGTGTAACTTCTCCTGTTCTCTATTCACGAAAATCGATTATTTGGTTCAAAAGTCTGTTTTTCATTAATCAGTAATCCCCCCCATCAACAAACTGAAGTGTTCCTTTCAGCTCTGAATTAGCCGTTCATATCATTCATATCTACATGGAGCGGGTAAGCTCGGTGCTGGCTGCCATGTGGTGTCGCCATGTTTTTACATTGAGTGGCAGCGTGACGGTAGGAAACCACGGAAACTCAGCGGAGACACCGGGAGTAATTCCTACACAATGCACCTTTAAAACCGTGACTTTGGCCTCTATATAATGCTCAAAGTATCACTACACATGCTTTGCAACATCCACCAGTCCCTTACAACACAACACTGAGTGTGCATAACTCTGTTAATATGAGAGAGCTGTGCTACATGTGTGTTTTTATCACGTAGCTCTGTTTACTGTAGCTTCCTGGGTAGATCTTACTAGTCGACTGTCGAGCATCAACAAAGACAAAGAAATGTGAGGAAAACAGGAATTTAGGAGGAAAAAATGATTTTAGATGGAACTAAAGCAGTTAGTCATATTGATGCTTTTTCCCCATCCAAAATCATTTTTTTTGCAAAGCATGTGTAGTGATATTTGACCATTATATAGAGGCCAAAGTCGCGGTGAGAAGAACTGCCCCCCATTGCTTCGCTGCAGTGTAGCGCAGCTAGCAGGAAGAGAGCCAGTCATATATATACATAGATATTTTTCTCCGATTTCTTTCCTATAGTCGCACTCGGGAACCTAGAGCTGATGATGAAATTCTTTATTCAGTCACATCACATAATAGCTACAAACATTATCAACAAGGTAGTGACTGAAAAGGCACAGGCAGAAGCATAATGCTTATGTCAATGTCTGTCTTTCATATCAAATTAAGCTACCCAGGATTCTTACAATATGAAAAACAAACATACATAAAAACAAAACTAGACCAGAAAAAGACCGAAACCAATAAGGTTAACAGTACTTAAATATATAGTAGTAAAGAAAATTAAATATCAGAGAAAAAAAGAATTAACATTTGTATCCTTCAAAAATTGCCCTGCAAACCATTTTTTGAAAACCGAAAATGAACTACACATTCGTAAATCCAGGTTAGCGTCATCATTCCATAGTTTAACTCCAACAACAGATATACATCTCCTTTTAGTCTCTTTTCTAGTTTTTTTGTACAACACATTTATAAACATCTCGCAAATTATATTTTGACTCGTGTATTGAGAAAAATCTTTGTACACAGACAGGGAGTAACTTTAATTAATTTAAGCTATAGTGCGTTACTTAGAAAATGACTGGAATTCTCCTTTAAGAAGCCACCTGCAACTCTCCCCTAAAGCCTGTCAGCCACCTCCAACTGTGGCCTCTCACTCCTCCTCCTCCCTTCCTCCCTTCCTCCCTTCCTCCAGCGCACGATGCTCCAACACTGCCATCTAATGGCACTAGGCCACTGTGAAGCCCCGCACTCTGAATGTATAGAAAACATTATTTCTAGTGTCCATCTACAGTGTTTTCTTTCTGCTCTCTCTGCTTTTTTTTTTGCTCATGTTGTTTTTTCGCTCTCTGTCCTCCTCCTGTCCTGTCCTGTCTTGTCTCTTCCTGTCCTGTCCTGTCCACCTACCTGGTTTGTTTCTTTTTCTTTTCCTTCTTCTTTTTTTATATGGTTTTTTATTTCTTGTGACTTGCCCCATGTTGCTTTCTAAGAGAGGAGGGTGACGATGAGGGCGCCCATCAGTTCTGCTGCTCGGCCTCGGGCTGCAGCAGCCCCTCCTCTCGCTGAGCTGGAGCTGGAGGTGTGAAACTGACCGCACAACGACGCGCTCGCCCGCCGTTTACCTGTGAAAAGACGATCTCACTTTATGCTGCCAGAAAAAAACAAACAAACAGGGAAAAAAAACAAAAAACGGAGACCTCACTGTGTAACCAAAACAACAAGTCTTTTATTATAGAAAAAGAGCATGCATCTTGTAGTGTTTGTGACAGTTTTGTACTCTGTGTGCTGTCATTGATTTGTTCATGTATCATATGGTTTGTGAGCTGGTTTCTCGATGTTGTCGTCTTCTCTCTGTATTTTCTCTCTCTGCTATTTAATTCTTCACTTGCAGCCATATCAAGCTGTCAGAACGCATCACCTATGTCTGCTCATTACTGTCGCACTCATGCTTATCTTTAGATCCACTAGTTGACTCATGTCAGTTCTGATGTGCTCGGTAGTCATTATTTGTTATCTGTGCAAACTGCTCCTGTCCTACGACCTCCTTCTTGTACCATTATGACTTGTTTGTTTTATAACATATTCATCTGACTTGTTTCCGCACATATTACCTTGTTTATTCATCGCCTATCCTGTTGGTTTGACACTGAACAACAATAAAGATCTACTCTATATTTCGTGAACACACTTCATTCCTTTCATTTTTTTTTCTTTTTGAAAGAAGTATCTATCTGACTGTCGGTGTAATTGCTCAGCCACAGGAATGTGACTCGCACACACCCGCTTCGTTCGGCTGCACCTCCGGCACAATGTACTCATCCAAACAACGATCAATTATAGACGTTCTATTTCCAGCCTTATCATTGATTATAGGGTGTGTATAATCCCTGAATGTTAATGATCACACACACACTGTTATTACGATCATCTCTAATTTTGGATGAAAATCTACTTTCTAAACTTCCACAGTAGCGTCGTGTCATTTTTTTATTTGGACGTGAATCAAACTTTTGTAGCAGGAAGGAACCGACAGTTTATGACACATTTATGTGAATTACTTTTTATTTTCATGTCATGACACCACTGTATGAATGGGATTACAAGACACATTTAATGACAAATACAAGAGAAGAGACTAGACAGACCTTCCTGTTGGTGTTACCTGCCACACAGGTGTGACACATACATAAACAATTTAAGATTACTTTCAGGATCGCTCTTCGTCTCATTGCCCAAGCCTTTTCAAGAAATAAAGAAAATGCAAATATATTCAACTGAAAAAGATGTTTTAGCTTCTCAGCATCATCTAACCACACAAATTCGTCATTTGATCTACTTTACTAAACAATTTTTGTCTTATAGAGTCATAGAAAGAACAGTAGAACACAAAATGAATTTCATTCTCCACCTCTTGGATGTCACAAAAATTACAAATTCTATCGTCTAATGCCAACATATCTGCCTATCTCAATATGAAGACCCACATTTATATTACAGAAAATTGTTAAGTATCATATTTTAATGCATTTTTTTGATGCACAAGTCTTATTTTCTGACATGTGCCCTTTCATTTTCATTCATGCAGTCGGCCCATCAAGGTGAAACCAAAGCATACAGTAGAAGCAACAGAAAGAACAACATGTTTTAATAAACGATGCACTGTGTCTGCCGTGTGTGTGTGTTTGTTTTGTCCCTTCAAGCTGCTTTGTTGTGTTGTGTTGTGTAATAAATGTTTTGTAAAAAAGTCTTGAAGTCATGAAGAGAAGCAGGGAGGGAGGGAGGGAGGGAAAAGCCTGGGCAGGGTGAGGGAAGTTCATAGCTGTCAAAAGACTGTCAAGAATGCAGCCTGTACAGCTTTGCAGGGCGAACGAGCACCAGTGTGTGTGTGTGTGTGTGAGAGAGAGAGAGAGAGAGAGAGGGTGTGTTTGTTATTACACTGGCCCAGTCAGTGTGGGACCTTTCTCTCTGACAGTAGCAGCATGGTAAGAACTTAGACTTTATTTATTTATTATTTTACTACTTTTCTTTTCTTTTCTACTTTTATTTCACTTTTCAAAAACAAGTAGATATACTGAGAAAAAATGTTGTTACTCTGGTGTGTTTGTACCGCGGCCTCCGCTGACACTTGTACAGAAGAAAACCTACAGAGTCACTGAGCCATCACACACACACACACACACACACACACAGAGCTTGTACAACATGTGGTGTTTTTAAAAAGAAAGAAACATTTGCATTTTTTTTTTAAAACAAGCAAAACCAAAACCTAATGATATGAGCGGTGACTGATGGCTGCTGACAGGCGCCTGTGTGAAGGAGTGTACGTGCCGTTCAGCTGACAGGTTACATACTTTTCAAACTCTGGCTGCCTTTTACTGTCAAGTCTTGAGAAAGTGCACACGCAGCATTTAGCTGGAGAGAAAATACCACAGTCACCTCCTGCACTGGAAAAAAAAAACTCTTGTTAAAATTACAAACATAGCTGCAAAGAAAAGAAGTTGTCAGATTAAATGTGGAAAGTGCTGAGAACAGTTTCACATGCTGTTGCGTCAGATGCCAAATTAAAAACGTCACTACGCTCAGGATGGAGGAGTCGACCAGCGCTAATCAGAGTTTACTTTATTTTTTGCAAACCCGCCTGTGTATACAAGACTTATCTCTTCAGTCTGTCTTGTTGCTGTGCCAGAGATGATCTGATAAACTTGTGCTTACAAAACACGGTCATGCTTTTTTTCTTTTTTGGCTGCATCACTGCAAACAATACGGTGATATTATAGAATTAGAATGAACTTTTCTTGAATTTCCCGCTCTCTCCATATCCCACATCCTTACTCTGTCTTTTTTATGATTTCAATCTATGAATTTTTTGTACCTTATTTCCATTGTCTCTATTATATCTCCTCATTTTTGCTCATTTTGCTCATATAACGTTGATTATGTAGCACTTTATCTCCTTTTTTTCCTTTTCTTTATGTTTATTTGTTAGCCAGAGAAATTAGTTTTGTTGTAATTAGTGACAGGGGTGGAACTTATGTACAAGCCAATCGGCTTCGTTCCCTCCTTGCACCATCGAATATAAATGTGTGCTAAATAAATAAACCTAAACCTAAACATACAGAGTTTTAAAATGGTAGATTTTATTATAATGAAGTGAACAGTGTGTATGTGTGTGATGGGAAGCTGACAGACGGAGACAGTGAAGTGGCTGCAGAGAGTTGGCGGCTCAGGAATCTGACCCATGAATGATTTTGATTGTTGCTGTTCTGTCGTTTTGTCCGTTTTTCAAAGAGTGGGGGGGCACAAAAAGACGAGACAAAGATCCCAAACTGTTCCGGTTGTAGATTTGTGTTTTTGGAGTCTAGGACATTTGTGTTTTCACGTTTGTGTTTCCCAGTCTCTCTCTCTAACTGAAGTTAATGGTCAATCCTCTGCAGCTCACACATCAACAGAGTCATTATCGCTCAGAGGATCCATCCTGCCCGAGGCCGTTCTCTGCCTTTCTCACCCCCACCACCAACACCACCACCGACCGTCCACATTTGAGTCCCAAAGGTTGTGTCGATCTGATTATAAGCTTTGGAACAATTGGGAAAAATTGACACAACAGTCAGAAAGGCAATTAGGAAGCATATGAGATAACGACGCTGAGTCAATGCTCAGGTGAAAATGAGTCAGCAGACGGATCGATGCGGTTATCGGCATCTCCATGGCAGGTTAATCCCCCCCCACCCACAGTCTCCATGTCCTGCTGTGGGTTCGATGGCACTGTTAGACCCACTGCTGCTCTGTTCATACACACATTCACACACACACACACTGCCAGCACATCAATATTATATGAGCGAAGGCCAGGAGTCGGGGGACTGGCTGCTGCATTTGGAGTTTATGTTATACTTTACTTTTCAGCTTCCCCATCGTCTGCCCACTTCCTTTTATTCATTTTACCACTAATCAGTGATCACTCTCCCTGTTCGTTAGACTTTCAACCATCTGTTTCAGCTCCAATTAAATGGTTGGAGGTGGTGGAAGTACTTTATGACGGAGCCTCTGGAGAGAACCCCTCTCTCTCTCTCTCTCTCTCTCTGGCACTGTAACGGGAACACAGGGATTCTTACATAAGTAATGAGGTGCAGGTGTCAGCTGCGATATGGCCGCACTCATGTTTTATACAACAAACTTTTTCTTTTACACAATATCATCCTCCACCTCGTCTCACAACATGGTGTTAATGGCTGCAGGTGAAACCAACTGAAAGTCCTGTTTTAATGCATGCATGCTCGGGGGTGGGCTGTATAGAGGCCGTGCATGGGTATAAAAATAAAAATCAATGTTGAAACAGAATTAATGTAAAGCTTAGAGTTGGAGAATAAGTATGTTTCAATGTGAATCTGTCTCCAAGTGCTCAGAGGCAGAAATTCAGAAATGTGATATTTGCACAGGTTTTGCTGCAGAGAGACGAGAAAGAAAGAAAAAAAAATCACTGTGGATACAGTCACATAATCCATAAAGTTGAACTCTGATTCAGCCTCAAGAGAAAATATCACAGTCTTTGAAGGTTTTTTTTATTTTTTTATGAGCTGTGAACAGGCGACAGGTGACGTGGAAATGAAAAATTATTCCAAGAATCAAATGAATGTTTTTTACGAGATCCGGTCGGTCTTGTGGCGCTGGCTGATGTTGTGCTGCTCACGTGTATATTTTGGTGGCTGTGACTCAGTTTTGAATGAAAATACCATCTGTGCCTGAAGATGTGGATGGCAGGAAGTTACAGAGCGGCTGAATCTATAAAAGCTACCTGTTGTTGGCACTGCGCAGAGCGACTCGGGTGGCTTCTTTCCGTTCCTTAAAAGGGAGCAGTGCAGTTTCAACGGCGTCTCTGCAGACGATTTTTTCTTTTGTCCAAAGTTTAAATAAAAAGACAGAGACTTAAAACTTAAAAGGATAATTCAACATTGTTGGCAAATTGACCCATTGCCATAATCCCTATTGTCTTAGCAGTAGGTTTGTTACCTTTAATTGTTGGTGCAAGCTATTTTTAGAACGGCGGAGCAGAGCCACGAGCTGCTCAGAGCTACGCTACGGAGGCTCATGGGATTTCTTGGTTTCCCTCATCAAACTCATCAAATACACAATCCAACAACTCCACAACGCTCTGGTGGACAAGTTGTGACCTGCACATTCACCACGCTATGAGATAATAACACAACGTTACCAGACAGAGTTGTTTTAGAGGTAAATTCATGCAAAACCTCTGATGCGCGTTGCCTTCAGGGACAGTTTTTCATCAAGCAGTCTCTGTATTTACCTCTAAAACAACTCTGTCTGGTAACGTTGTGTTATTATCTCATAGCGTGGTGAATGTGCAGGTCACAACTTGTCCACCAGAGCGTTTTGGAGTTGTTGGATTGTGTATTTGATGAGTTTGATGAGGGAAACCAATAAATCCCATGAGCCTCCGTAGCGTAGCTCTGAACAGTTCACGGCTCTGCTCTGCCGTTCTAAAAATAGCTTGCACTGACAATTAAAGGTAACAAACCCTACTGTTATGACTACAGGGATTATGGCAATGGGCCAGTTTGCCAAAAATGTTGAACTATCCCTTTAAAACTCAAAACAGTCCAATGAATAACAAGTTTTGGACAACGCCGTGCTCTTGCGTGGTTACATTTTGTTGTCTTCACTGTTTTCATAACAAGACAACATGTATTATGCAGACTGTCATTCACAACCTGTGGAGCATCTTCAACACCCACCTCAATGGCGATAACAGTCAATACATTGTCATGGCAACTACGCTTCTCTTCCTAACAACTGCCTCACCGCCCACAGAGGTCCCACAGCAACCGTCACCAGGCAACCCCCTCCCTCTTCTCAGTTTCTCTATTTAAGGAGCAGAGGAGGTGGAGGAGGAATGATAAATGATGCTGCAACAAATAAATAAAATTAAAATTAAGGAAGGGGGAGTGGGGTGCTGATAGAGTTGTGCACCAAAAAAAAAAAATTCAACTTTTAATTGATTTGCTTAAAATGGAAACAAAGCACAATTTGTTAATTCTGTGATTAATATAAACACAGATTTACCGTTGAATATTTACAACTCAGTCTCATTGTGGTGATGTGAGTTTTCCTGCAGATGTCAGAGTTGTGCCTCTTTTTATTTTGTACATGACTTATAGTATTATGCAACAAAATGGAGCTATGGGCCTACTCAGTGTTATTGTTCGAGTCGACAATAATTTAGCTGGGTCATGTGTTGCTTGAAGGCACAGGATGTCCTGCTGAAAAGACCCTGCATTGTAAAACATTTCCCTCTCCCCTCCTCTCCTCTCTGTGCTGTGCTGGTGTGGTGTTTGTGTTGCAGTGATAGAAGAAAAAAAAAAGCACTGCAAGACCAGAACTATAACCGATTGAAATACCTACAAGTTATTTCCTTGTTCCCGGTCGGAGAAGTACTTTTCTTTCACTAACACAGGAAGTCTCTGCGACGCCAGCAGCAGACGTTTGGCTGACCCACTCAAGGCCAGAATGGTTCACATTCACATCAACATGGCACCGACCATTTCACTCCTTTTTTGTCCATCAAATTAATGTGTGACTCAGAGCCCGAAGTATGCAAAATGGTAGAAACCAACCGCACTCACAACACAAGATTTGCCTATTTCATGTAGTGAATGCAATGCCAAAAACACCCCTGACCTCTCCCCTCTCCTCTCCTCTCCTCTCTTGCCCTCACTGTGGGACAGCTGACAGAAGGGGGTGTGGCTAAACTCCAGCAGGAAATGTAGGCAGGAGCATGTGACTGTAGGAACTGCTATGCTCTCCTTCTCTCCAGACTGTGTGGATTTTTTTTTTTATATGAGGCAAAAAGTTTTCATGACACGGGAGGATTTATGGATTTACTCGACTCTGTGACGCTCTAATAGGATGGATCCCCTTTAAGTGTTATTGTTGTTTTTGCTGTGGTTACTAATCGTAGCTGCTTCTTGTTGTTGTTATTATAACGTCTTCTCTGTGATAGACTACGTGAGAGTCAAGCCGGGGAGAAGAAGTGTCAGGAAGGAGGAGGAGGATGTTAACTGTTTTGTCACAGTGAGCCGTGTTTTGACACCTGCTCCTCTTAACTTTTTAACAACCTGGTCTTTCCTGTCAGTTAATGGTGTCGCTGGTATGTGACAGTGGTGAGGTGTGTGCATGTGTGTGTTTTGTCCTTAAAAATGTACGATCACTGCTACACACACACTCTCACTCACTCACAGAGGGGAAAAAGAGATAGTGGGAAGACGACACTACAAAGGCTGAAGGTGGTAGTAGTAGTAGTATATTAACTCATCCTCTGGACTCATTAAAGGAAGGAGATAGAGGGCAGAGGCCTTTACGTCTATTGGATCATCAAGTGCATGATATAGACAAGGATTGTTGTCAGGTCTTTACGTAAGAGGAATTTACGGATGACATAAGTCCACCATGAGCTCCTCTAAGAGATGGTTAGCGTCACGCCGCTCTAAACTCTACATGTAAGTCCTTAAAACTCACATCTTCACTGCTTTCTGTAATTCTTTCTCTAGTTTGCTCTTAAAGGGATAGTTTAACATTTTGGCAAATTGACCCATTGCCATTTCCTAGCAGTAGGTTTGTTGCCTTTAATTGTCGGTGCAAGCTATTTTTAGAACGGCGGAGCAGAGCCGCAAGCTGCTCAGAGCTACGCTACGGAGGCTAATGGGATTTCTTGGTTTCCCTCATCAAACTCATCAAATACACAATCCAACAACTCCAAAACGCTCTGGTGGACAAGTTGTGACCTGCACATTCACCACGCTATGAGATAATAACAGAACGTTACCAGACAGAGTTGTTTTCGAGGCAAATGCAGAGACTGCTTGCTGAAAAACTGCCCCCGACGGAAACACGCATCAGTGGTTTTGCATGAATTTCCCTCTAAAACAACTCTGTCTGGTAATGTTGTGTTATTATCTCATAGCGTGGTGAATGTGCAGGTCACAACTTGTCCACCAGAGCGTTGTGGAGTTGTTGGATTGTGTATTTGACGAGTTTGATGAGGGAAACCAAGAAATCCCATTAGCCTCCGTAGCGTAGCTCTGAGCAGCTCGCCTCTTGGCTCGGCGGTTCTAAAAATGCCAAAATGTTAAACTATCCCTTTAAGGTGACATACGATTCATTTTACACATTGTTTTACCTTCTGTTTCTTTCCCCCTCCGCAGTGTGGAAGGCGACTCCCAGTGTCCAGACACGGGCGCCCACAAAGACAGCCCGTTCAGCCAGACACCTTACCTGCGAGGCTCGGAGCGCTACAGTGACGGCAGCGGCGGCGGCGGCGGCGTCAGTGGCATCGGCGTACCCTCTGGCAGCAGGGGCCCTTCATGCGTGGCCGCCTCCAGCTCAGCCAGCTTGGCCTGGGCGCTACGGACGCGCCACCAGCCTGCGAGTTTGGCGCTTCGCAAGCAAGAGGAAGAGGAGAACAAGAGGTGCAAGGCCCTCTCGGACAGCTACGAGCTCTCAACAGACCTGCAGGATAAGAAGGTATCGATGCCGGTGGTCGTGTTGCAAATAGGGATGTCACGATTATAAATGTTCTTGGTACGATTATTGTCAGAGAAATAATCACGATATTACGATTATCTCGATTATTATGCATTAATTAATTTCACAACACTATGAATGTGTAAAATCAAATATAGTCAAAAAATAATTACATTACTCACTGTTTACACAAAATATTTCAAGTGTCTATCAATATATGACCAATTCTTAATCCCCAGGGGAAATGTTTGAAATATTCAGATCATAAATTGTCATCTATACCAAAAGTTTGTGTTTATTTTAATCGTTTTTTGTTTTGTTTTGCTTTTTCTTTAATTAAAGCAGAAGTAAGCGGAATGTTTGTGTTAATATAAGTCTTAAATAGTTCTATCTTCCGACAACAATCACTTCTATAGAGTGTTTGGTCTGAAACACGGGTCTGTCAGTCACTCTGCTCTGCTGTAAGCCGAGGAGAAAACTTTCCTTGTATCCTACAACCTTTATCCAATGAGAAGAGAGAACGGCATAAAGGGGCAGTCCTCTCTGTGTGTGCAGCCAAGGGATGCGCGTGAATGTGGTGACGTAGGGACGAGGGCGGGGACTGCTAACTCCATCGGCTGACAAGAAGTTAGCCAAAACGACCGGATCGCTTACTTCTGCTTTAATTGTGAAACCAAGTAATTGTGACATCCCTAGTTGCAAATGTTTTATGTGAGAGGTGAATCGTGCATCCAGAGAGTGAATATGTAATCTGCCTTCTTCTTTGTTTGTCTCTCCCTCCTCCTCCTCCTCCAGGTGGAGATGCTGGAGAGAAAGTACGGTGGCTCCTTCGTAAGTCGCAGAGCAGCGCGGACCATCCAGACGGCCTTCAGGCAGTACCGCATGAACAAGAACTTCGAGCGCCTCCGAAGCTCGGCCTCGGAGAGCCGCATGACCCGGCGCATCATCCTGTCCAACATGAGGCTGCAGTATTCCTTCGACGAGCGACAGCCTCAGCAGCAGGCTCAGACGCAGACCAACTTCACCCACAGCGTGGCCATCGGGCCGCCTCACTCCCCCGACACAGACCGCCCAGGAGATTACACACACCTGGAGGACTCCTTCTCCAAACAGGTAACTTTTCCTTTGGGTCAGAAAGTCATTTAGTTGCTTTCAAACTCATTTATTCAGCCCTAAAGGTATTTCTAAAGGTGAAATATAACTTTTTGAAAGCTCTTTAACAGATATGTGGGTGTCTGTCTTGCCTTCCGGCCCCCAAAATGCGATAATTGACAAAAAAATCTGTAATGTGCAGACTCCCTAGGTTGAAATCCATGTGGTTTTATGAGCTGTTCCCTCAGTTGTCTTCTAGTGATGTAACTAGCTTTTGAATTTGCATAATACCACCCCTACCTGGGACCGGTAGAAGGGGGCGTGGCAAGCAGTGGTTCATTTGCATTTAAAGGGACAGACACTGAAACCAGCCGATCTGAACAAGGCTGTTTTGAGAGGATGAAAAGAGCTGTGATGTTTGATCCTTGGGGTTTTTTGACCACAGTATGTCACAGACATGTCTTTAAGGCACCAGGGAACTATTTTAATTTGTGGAAAACAGGCATAATATGTCTCCTCCCCAGTATGTAACTTATTTGGCTTTTTATTAGCAAAAATCAAATATTGCTTTCATAAATACAAATGAAAGCTTTCTCGTACCTTAGAATGAGTTGTTACAAGTCGTTACAAATACATAAGTGGGCGACGCACCGAACCGAGGCGGCCATGTTGCATCGCCATTTTTTACGTTGAGTGGCAGCGTGACCGTAGGTAACCACGGAAACTCAGCGGAGCTGTCGGCTCGGGGAGAAAGTTTTCCAGGTGTAGTGTGAGGAAGGACGGAGGCACTGATGTTGCATTCAGGTGCAGTCAGGCAGGTGGCCATCGGAAAGACGGTAAAACGTGGGTCAGGTAAACAATACAACATCACCATGACAACATATTGTCACGCCTGTATTGTTTTGCCTCGTGCTGGCGGACCACTTGTTTACATAGACGCTTGTTTATCCTGTTACATGCAGCGTCTGTTGTCTGTCTGACGTCTGCCCGATTTCACGTGAATGCAACATCAAGAATATGTTCAGATATGCAACCGCACTGCTAGATGGGGGGAATTCCTACATACTATACCTTTAAAGATGCAAAACCTGCAGCTGGCAGAGAAAGTGCATGTGCAGATCATCCAATAGCTGCTATAGAACCAAGTCTTGTTTCCAACACATAGGTTAGGTAGGTTGATGCAGGAAGCAGCAGGTCGTGCTCCCGTGTCTTCAGACCCACTAACGGCCAACTCTGTGCTTCCTCTAGGTCAAGTCTCTCGCTGACTCGATAGACGACGCCCTCACCTGCCGCGCAGGTCGCGATGACTCCCAGGAGGGCAGCAGGGAGGGCGGCGGGATCAGCGAGGACTTCGGGGAGTGCGTGTGGAGCAGCAGCAGCAACCCGTCGTCCCAGCGCGGCCTGGGGGAGCGAGCCCGCGGCGCCGGCGGGGGCCTCAGCATGCACGGCGACAGCACGGCCACCTCGTACAGCGACGTCACCCTCTACATGGACGACGGCATGCCCTCCTCGCCGCTGTCCCTCGACCGGGCGCCCAGCAGCACCGACACCGAGTACTGGGGCCCCGGCGGCGGCAGCGGCGGCGGCGGCATCGGCGTCGGCGGCCGCGAAGACAGCCGGGACACCGAGGGAGGCGGCAGCAGCAACAGCCGCCGCAGCACGCCGTGCACCGAGTGCCGGGACTACCGACTGCGAGGCGCGCACCTGCCTCTGCTCACCATCGAGCCGCCCAGCGACAGCTCGGTGGACATGAGCGACCGATCGGACCGCGGGTCTCTGAGCCGACAGCTGGTCTACGAGCAGGAGTCGGGCGTGGGAGCCGGCTCCCCTCAGGGAACCCTCAAACACTCGCCCAACGCCGCCGGCGCCCGCGCCTCCTCCACGGCCGCCGCGCAGGGTCAGACCCGCGCGCCGGGCCGACCGTTACCCACGCACATCCCCCACCAGGTGGCCGCTCACCACCACCACCACCACCACCACCATCCCATCCACCACCACCAGTACCCCGACACGCCCTCGTCGTCCTCGTCGCCGCAGCAGCCGCCCACCACGCCGCTGTCGTCCTCGTCCTCCACGGCGGCGCTGCCCCCCGGCGGCGGCCTGGAGCAGCCGTGCTGCTCCGACGGAGACAACGACTCGCTCAACTCCACCACCAACTCCAACGAGACGGTCAACTGCAGCTCGGGCTCGTCGTCGCAGGACAGCCTGCGGGAGCCGCTGCCGCCGCTCGGCAAGCAGACGTACCAGAGGGAGAGCCGCCACAGCTGGGACTCGCCGCCGTTCAACAGCGACGTGGTGCAGCGGCGCCAGTACCGCATCGGCCTCAACCTCTTCAACAAGTACGACGTTTCACTAACAAACACAAAATAGCTACTTCTTTTTTTTTTTTTTTAGGTAGGGGAGAGCGGGGTAAGTAGTGCCAATTTTTACTTAAATTGCCTTTAAAGCAAGGGGATTATAATAATGCCCCCAACTAACATATGTACATATAGTTTAGGATGTTGTGCATCCCTGGGAACAATCACTTTGAATCTTAAATCAACTGTTTCAGAAATATAGCTTTAGAAAAAAAAAAAAAATCTGGCACAACTTGCCCCCGGTGCGGGGTAAATTGTGCCATTAGAGAGAATACACTGGGGTAAATTGTGCCATTGATAATTGAAGTAAAACAGATCATTTTAATCTCACAAATGTTAATGCTATATAAAAGCAAGACATTCAATACAAAATTAAAGCCGGAAGTGGCGATGATCGGGCCCTCGCTTGTCCCCATGTAGTCGTGGAGGCCTGAGGCACGCTGGGGGTTGTGGCGCAAAGAAACGCCATGTTTTCTTCATCCACCGGGCTACGAGCACAACCAGACTGGGCAGGTGTGTTCAGGGGCGGTCCCTCATCACACATGTTAAGTTTCAAGCAAATCCGTGCCCACTGCCACATTTCTCCTATACACAGACAGCACTGCCACTGGCACAACTTAACCCAGACCCTTTGGCACAAATTACCCCAAGCCCAGCATTTTGAGAAAAAAGGACTCCCCAGCTGTTTTGAGCTGGCATCATGCTAACTGTGTAGACTCATGGTGTAGCTTAATAAAGCACTAAAACATGTGTGAACTGTTTTCAAAGTTATCTATAATTGTTCAAACACGGCAATCAAAAAACCTTGATCATAGAAATTTTACTTTGGAGGGCAAAAACTTGTTTTTTGAACATAAATGTGCTTTCCTCTCAAGCCATGTGTCTCCCTTCTTAATAGGATGGGTGAAATGGATGCCCCTTCAAAAATATGTGGTCACATGACCAACTTCTTCTATGGTTTTCTAGATAACAGGGGTGGAACTACTTGCCCCATGGCACAAATTACCCCACTCTCCCCTATATTTTTTGGCGTTTTTGCCTTTTTTTTATTTTTTATTTGATAGCACATAGTGTAGATAGACAGGAAAGGGGGAGGCAGAGAGAGGGGGAATGACATGCAGGAAAGCTCTGCCCGACATTCGAACCGGGGACGCCTGCGTTGAGGACTGTAGCCTCTACATGGGGCGGCCACCTTAACCACTGCGCCACGCACCGCCCCAAATAGCTACTTCTTGATAACAGTTTGGATCGTGATTAGGGATGTCACGGTTACTTGTTTTCACAATTAATCGCGGTATTAAACGCCACAATTAATTAATTGATCGCAATGATTCCTAAATACCGCCACTTTCCAAAAAAAGATTATGCATGAACCATATCGGCAGATGTGCACCAAAGTAAAGGTAAATGCACAGATACTGGTCCATTTACCTAACGCAGCGTTGGATTGGTCGGAATTCAAATGCTAGAGTGTCATTTGTAATTAAAAAAAAAAAAGATTAAAATTAACTTAAACATTTGGTATCGATGACAATTAATGACTTGAATATTTCAAATACTTCCCCTGAGGGATTAATAATTGGTCATATTTTGATATTTAAAATATTTTATAATTTTTAATTAAAACATTTATAATTATAATTCTGTTGTGTTACTTATTTTTATCTTGCTGTGCAGCACTTTGGAAACCTTGTGTTTGTTTAAATCGTGCTATATAAATAAAATTGGATTGGATTGGATAATTAGTAATGTACTATATTTTTACTATATTTGATTTTACACATTAATAGTGTTCTGAAATTAATTAATGCATAATAATCATGATAATCGTTGTATCGTGGTTATTTCTCTGACAATAATCGTACCAAAAAAATCTATTATCTTGACATCCCTAATCGTGATAAATCATTGTGAGGAAACATGTGTTCACTTGACTGCAGGAAGCCAGAAAAGGGGATCCAGTACCTGATTGAAAGAGGGTTTGTATCGGACACTCCGGTCGGGATCGCTCGCTTCATCCTGGAGAGGAAGGGGCTCAGCAGGCAGATGATCGGAGAGTTCCTGGGAAACCGACAGAAGCAATTCAACAAAGATGTTTTAGAGTGAGTATGGGAGTCTGCACAGATAACATGTTTTGTTCTCTTACTCTAAATGGATCAAACTAAACACGACCTAAGTTCAGGTAAGTTTAAAGGGATAGTTCAACATTTTGGCAAATTGGCCCATTGCCATAATCCCTATTATAGTCATAGCAGTAGGTTTGTTACTTTTAATTGTCGGTGCAAGCTGTTTTTAGAACGGTGGAGCAGAGCCGTGAGCTGCTCAGCTATGCTACGGAGGCTCATGGGATTTCTTGGTTTCCCTCATCAAACTCATCAAATACACAATCCAACAACTCCAAAACGCTCTGGTGGACAAGTTGTGACCTGCACATTCACCACGCTATGAGATAATAACAGAACGTTACCAGACAGAGTTGTTTTAGAGGCAGCGATTTTGCATGAATTTACCTCTAAAACAACTCTGTCTGGTAACGTTCTGTTAGCTCTGAGCAGCTCGCGGCTCTGCTCCGCCGTTCTAAAAATAGCTTGTACCGATAATCAAAGGTAACGAACCTACTGCTATGACTATAGGGATTATGGCAATGGGCCAATTTTCCAAAATGTTGAACTATCCCTTTAAGTTTAACTTTAAACCTTTATTTATAACTCGGGATCCACTGACCCTCATTTTCAATGGGGCCGAGTGCACAAAACAGAAGTCACGAAAAATACAAGCAGAACAATTCACAATTTATCAATCAAAGCAAGAAGAGAAGTCATTTCACACTGTTGAGCAACGAGTTGCTTAAATTCGTTTAGGGATGATTTAGAAACCAATTTAAACATTTTTAGTGTTTTGCAACGAGCTCAAGGAGTGTGCAGCGGCAATGGAAAAGGCAGATTTGCACGTCGAGAAGAAACCACTCATTGTGTTGAGTAGGACAATGATGGGTACGCAAGGATAACAGAGAGGAGATGTAGTCTGGAGTGCTTTAAAAATAAACAGCAACCAGTGGTGTGACGTACGATACGAGAGGTTAGACTCACCTGTGCTGTGTGTGTGTGTGTTTCAGCTGTGTGGTGGATGAGATGGATTTCTCAGGTATGGACCTGGACGACGCTCTGAGGAAATTCCAGGCTCAGATTAAAGTTCAGGGAGAAGCCCAGAAAGTGGAGAGGCTCATAGAGGCTTTCAGGTTTGTTTACTGCTATCCAGACAGAGAGAGAGAGAGAGACCAAAGAAAAAAGCCAGTGTTTGAACCGTTGTGCTTCTGTCTCTCACGCAGCCAGAGATACTGTGTTTGTAATCCAACCCTGGTTCGGCAGTTCCAAAACCCGGACACCATCTTCATCCTGGCCTTTGCCATAATCCTGCTGAACACGGATATGTACAGTCCCAATGTCAAAGCTGAGAGGAAGATGAAACTGGAGGATTTCATCAAGAATCTGAGAGGTGCTGGACTACACTACACTTCATACAGGATTTTATGAGACACATATCTATGATGGCTTTATGAATTATTTAATACTTTGTAACTGTCCTGTTAAACAAACCCGCTGTTAGAGCAACTGCAATATGGAGAAATCACAGTATAATGTCATTATAGGAAAAGTACACTGCAAAAACTCAAAGTCTTTCCAAGAATATTTGTCCTTTTTCTTATTAAAATGTCTAATTTCTAGTCGAAACTAATCTCTTTCCACTTAAAATAAGACTCATCACCTAAAAATTAACTTGTTTTTAGATCATTTTCACTTTTTTCAAACAAATTTTCACTTGAAATAAGTAGAAAAATCTGCCAGTGAAAGCAAGTTTTTTGTGCTTGTAATAAGGAAGAAAAACTTGCTCCACTATCAGATTTTTCTACTTATTTCAAGTGAAAATGTGCTTGAAAGAAGTAAAAACTGTCTAGAAACAAGCTACTTTTTATGTTTTGTATTTTAAGTATAATGAGATTTGTTTTGACGAGAAATGACATTTTGACTAGAAATAAGACAAATATTCTTGGTAAGATATTTGAGTTTTTGCAGTGTATTTGTATGAGTTTGAGTTGTCTATTTAGTGTGTGGTGTTTTTTTTAGCCTCTCTGTCTTGCTTCCTCTTGTGTGTGAAACTGGTAAATATTCACCAGATTCTTTCCATTAGATAAACTCTGTAATTTGTGAGTTGCATAGAACGGTTTTAGTAAACATCATTTCCTAAACCCCCCTCTCTCCCCCTCCCCCCTCTCCCTTTCCCCTCCTCTGTCTCCACCCAAGGCGTAGACAATGGTCAGGATATACCCAGGGACTTGCTCGTTGGGATCTACCAGCGGATACAGAAATGGGAGCTGCGGACCAATGACGACCACGTGTCCCAAGTGCAGGCGGTGGAGAGAGTCATTGTGGGAAAGAAGCCTGTGAGTTTCCTTTTCATTTTCATTTCTCCTTTATTTATTCAGGGAAGGTCAATTGAGAGCGAGCTCTCTTTTTCAATGATGCCCTGATTACAAAAACACAATTATACAATCTACAAGGTCATGATCCACAATTACATACAGGTTGTAAAACATTCGATAATACGTTTTTAAAATTATCTAAGGAAATAAGATGATCCAGTTTCAGACAGTTTTGTAGATTATTCCACTTTTGGGGGGCATAAAACTGAAAGGCAGTCTTCCCCAATTTTGTCCTGATACTGGGAATTTGTAAAACCAAGGTGTCCTGTGAACGAGTGTGTAAGTTACAAATTCTACGTGAGATTAAGCTGGTAAGATAAACAGGAAAACTTTCAAGTAAAGCTTTGTAAATAAAAACCATGCAATATTGTTCCCTCCTTACACTTAAAGCAGAAGTAAGCGATATATTTGTGTTAATATAAGTCTTAAATAGTTATATCTTCCGACAGCAATCACTTACATAGAGTGTTTGGTCTGAAACACGGGTCTGTCAGTCCCTCTGCTCTGCTCTGAGCCGAGGAGAAAACGGCATGCAGGGCTGTGTGTGCAGCCAAGGGATGCGCGTGAATGTGGTGACGTAGGGACGAGGACTGTTATGGTGCGTTCAAGGCAGCCCGTAACTCGTGTTTTTCTGAACTGTGAAGTCGTACCAGTTCGATCTGGTACGAGTTCACGGGTCGGAAGTTACGAGTGGCCGTTATAGTGACTTTCACAGGTAAAACAGGTCGGAAAAACACGAGTGGGTTGCCTGGAACGCTACAAAATCGTAAGTTGTGACTTGAAGCTGTAATTTACGGTTTCAAAAGCCTGCCTGGAACGCAGCATTAGCCAAAACGACCGGATCGCTTACTTCTGCTTTAAGGATGGCCATCCAACCTTATTATAAAGAACACAGTGATTCCTCAAGACGAACGGACTGTGAAATCATTTTGTAACCAAATGAGACAATATAAAGGGTTTTTTTTAGTTGATATGTTGTCAGTTGGAGTTAAAAGTTCAATTCTTCCTCTCTGTAGGTGCTGTCGCTCCCCCATCGGAGGCTGGTGTGTTGCTGTCAGCTCTACGAGGTGCCCGACCCCAACAGACCTCAGAGGACAGGAGTGCACCAACGAGAGGTCTTCCTCTTTAACGACCTTCTGGTGGTAAGACTCACACTGATACAGTCGTGTTGCCTTTCAGTTAGGGCAAGTTCAACATTTTGGCAAATTGGCCCATTGCCATAATCCCTATAGTTTTAGCAGTAGGTTCGTTACCTTTAATTGTCGGTGCAAGCTGTTTTTAGAACGGTGGAGCAGAGCCGCGAGCTGCTCAGAGCTACACTATTCTCGGTTTCCCTCATCAAACTCATCAAATACACAATCCAACAACTCCAAAACGCTCTGGTGGACAAGTTGTGACCTGCACATTCACCACGCTATGAGATAATAACAGAACGTTGCCAGACAGAGTTGTTTTAGAGGTAAATTCATGCAAAACCGCTGATGCACGTTCCTGTCGGGGGCAGTTTTTCAGCAAGCAGTCTCTGCATTTACCTCTAAAACAGCGTAGCTCTGAGCAGCTCGCGGCTCTGCTCCGCCGTTCTAAAAATAGCTTGCCCCGACAATTAAAGGTAATAAACCTACTCCTAAAACTATAGGGACTATGGCAATGGGCCAATTTGCCAAAATGTTGAACTTGTCCTTTAAAAAGCTGTGCAAGGTAATGCAGGGAATCTTCTCCTTGTCCATTTGACTTAGACGTGATGTTATTTTAGTTTAAATTGCTGACCGTCTGAGGTTAGTCTTTCTAAGATCAAAGCTAACAGACCCCATTTGTGATCGATGCCGACGTGATCCAGCCGCTCTGTTACATGTGTAACGTGTCTGAAGCTTTGCACTTTCTGGCAGTCCGTCTTTGAGAAATTTTCTAAGGTTTTTGGTCCCGTCTCATTGTGCTTTTCGGTGTTGCCCAGACGCACTCCCTTCTTGAGATGTGGGAGAACTATGTTGGCTTTCAGATACACAATTAGGGGGTCTACTAGAACATTTTATAATATTTGGCAGCCTTTCTTAATGTTTGTTATTGAGGTCAATGATACATATATATATGTTTTTTTGTATTTTAAATGTCTGGCTATGTGAACTCTGTATTACTGTAAGTCTGGTATTTGAGGAAAGGGGGGGTGGTTGGAGGGTGTTTAGTCTCCTGTTTCTGTTTTGTTGGACCTGTGTTAAATTGTGAATTATAAAAAACTAAATAAAAAGACCTTGATTCAAAAAAAAAAAGAAAAGAAAAGAAAAAAGCTGTGCAAGAAAAAAACAACTCTGTTTATCTTGTGCACCAGGTGACCAAAATCTTCCAGAAGAAGAAAACCTCAGTGACTTATAGTTTCAGACAATCTTTCCCTTTGGTTGAGATGCAAGTGCACATGTTCCAGAACTCATGTAAGAAAACCATCCGTCCGTTTTTTCACATTTCAACTAATTTAATTCCCAATTAATAATCCCTGTATGTTGATTAATTTGGGTTTTAATTTCTCTTGTGTCTGCATCTGTTAGACTACCCTCATGGCGTTCGTCTGACCTCAGCAGTCCTGGGAGGGGAGAGGAAGGTTCTTATCGTCTTTATGGCACCCAGTCAGCAAGACCGCACCCGCTTTGTTAGCGACCTCAGGGAGAGCATTGCTGAAGTGCAAGAGATGGAGAAATATAGAGTTGAATGTGAGTGTTCGCCATCTGCTGGTTATTGGTATGAACTGCAACTTCTGTAAAAAAAAAAAGTCTGTTTCTGAGGAACTGGAAGAGTTTGCCGTGGTGTGGAGTGGAGGTGTTAGTTGTTTCCTGTTCGGGGCTCATTTTAAATTGTGTCCTCTGTGTTTTATTTACAGCGGAGTTAGAGAAACAGAAAGGTGTGATGCGGCCAAGCTTGCTGACTGGAGGCATGGTCGGAGGCGTAGGTGTGAAGGGCGACGTGGTGAATGGCACCATGGGAAGGACGAGTTTTGACGACAACTGCTCAGTGGGTGAGGGCCTGAAACGCACAGCGCTCAGCTCATCTCTCAGGGACTTATCGGACACAGGTGAGACGACAGAGACGGCTCATTTCCATTTGCTTTCCTATTAACTGATTTAAAAGGGTTTTTTTTCTGTTTCTACTGCTGCTACATCCTGTTCCTCTTTCTCACTGACACTCAGACTCAGACTCAGACAGCTTATCTTTTTTTAAATAAAACCAACATGTCGACCTTTCCACTCTTTGCTAACCTGACTCTTCCTCGCGGGGCTGTGCAGGGAAACGTGGTCGCAGGAACAGTGTTGGTTCTCTGGACAGTACCATGGAAGTAAGTCTAGATGTAGACTAGATGTCACCTTTGTTAGACTTTTGTTACATTTTCCCCATTTTCTGGTGCTTTCTTATCTTCCCAGGCACTCTCAGTCAGTGTGTGTACAGTGTGCATATACTAGATGGTGTGCGCGTGTACATGCATGTGCGTGTTGTCTCGCCATATGTTCCCGTCCTGCACTGACCTCCTTTGCATGGCTGTGAGCGTTTTGTATTTTTGCCCCAAGCATGTTTCTCCTCCTCCAGATAGAAATATGTCCCATGTTTGTCTGGTGATGTAAGTGGGTTGGGGGGCTTCGCTCTAGGGATAGACCGATGAAGCAGCATGAAAGATAAAATTTTTCGATAAATTGATATTGGCCGTTTTTTCACCAATAACCAATAAAATAAATGTATTGTTAAAGTGACTACGAGGAGTTTCGGAAAGCGGAGTGTTTTCACACTACATTTCCCATGGGCCTCCACGCGCACGATGAAATTCTTGGACCGGCGCAAGATGGACGAAAGCGAAAACATTTGCCAAGAATGTTTTCATTAATCAAGAATGAAAGTCGGAGGTTCGAAGACGATCAGATACCGTCGTAGTTCCGACCATAAACAGCAGTGCCCGGGAAACCGAAACTAGGAAATGCTGGGCGAGTCGACCACTAAATAATAATGTCAAAATAAATATAAGACAAAACGATATATTTATCGAAAATGGACCCATTAACAAGTGTGGGTAATGCAGATTCATCCACATTAATATGAGACTCTTTTATAACCAAAAGCAAACTCCTCAGGGTCTCTTTAAAACGCACTCCTTTGGCTCTAATGTCACCGCGCTTCCAAAGCTTCACCAGACGAGAAGTTGAGCCCTGGTTAACTTTAGGGTAATTAGCTATGACGCGGTTTGGCCGCAACCTGTCAGAATAGAGACGTCCTTCGGCTGCCTTTTTTTTTTCTTCTTTTTTTTCTCCTTCGGCTCCCTAATGACCAGCGCGATCGAACTTTGACGTCAGTCATGTGACGAGCGACCAAAGCGGCTGAAAATATTTGCCGTTTTGGGAGCTGTCTTGCCTGAAGCGCACCCTCGAGCGTTTTTGACACTTTGGAAGCTTTTGGTGTGAATGCACGGTAATAATCGGTATCGGTATCGGTAAATAAACAAATCGGTCAATCCCTACTTTGCTCGAACCCCTCCAACACCCTCTGCTGTGCCGTTTCTAAACCATGACGATGCTTTTTTTCCTCCCAGGGCTCCATCATTAGCAGCCCACAGCCTCACCAGCGCTACCCGCTGCCGGGCGTGATCCCCGGCTGCTACGCAACAGAAGACTTCCGGCCTCACCGCCCCATCCTGAGCCCCGGATCGGGGGTGGGGGGTGGGCCGGGGCAGCAACATACCACTGCTGGGACAGGAGTTGGGGGAGTCTCCAGCAGTGTAGAGAGAGCAGGAGCGGGGGGGAGCGGCGGCCCTGGGGGGAGCAGCAGCAGCAGCAACAACAACAGCACTGGCTCCTTCCTGGGCTCACTATTCGGCAGCAAACGTGCCAAACCGCCCGGGCCCCTTATTCCACCGGGGCCACCTTACCCCGCGCCTGTGCCCCCACTGACTACGGGAGGGCCCCCCCTTCCTCCTCACTCCCCTTCATCGCTGTGCCAGCTGGAGGGGGGGCCTTCCAAGATCCAGGCGCTGCACGCACAGTACTGTCACGCGGCCGCCGTGCAGCCGCCGCCACCTTACTACCATCACCATCGCTACCACGTCCAAACTGTCCCGCCGCCGCCGCTGCCTTTACAAGGTGTGGCGGCGGCCCCCCCTCATACTATACAACGAGGCCCGCTGCTGCCCTGTCGGCCGCCGCCGCTTGGCCCTACGCACGTCCAGCACCCGCAGCTGGCCCATCTCTCCCAGCTCTCCCAGCATGGGCTTCCGGGTCGCTACGGCAACATGGTGGTGGGATGTCCCCCCCCCCTTTCTCCTCTCTCCCAACACTCCCAGAACCCCCCCCAGCCCCAGTTCGCGCTCTACCACGTGCAGCCCACACACTCTGTCCGAGGGGGGAGCGGCGGCGGCGGCCCTGGCTGCATCAAGCAACCCCTCACCTTGTCACACTCCCACCCGCACCCCCACGCACACTCCCACTCCCAAACGCACCCCGGACACGTGCACACGCCCCACCCGGGCAGCAGCCACTCCGCCACGCATCATCAAACACACTTCATATTCGGCACGCTGCCGCACAACCTGCCGTCCGCCTCCGTCAATGCGCATCATCACGCAGCAGCGGCGGCAGCGTCCGCCGGCCCGTATCTGCCCCAGTACCCTCCTCTTTCTTCTATCCCCCCTCCCCCACCACACTCCCCTTTACCCCCCCCTTCGTCCCCCCTTACCCCTCTTACACCTCTCTCCCCTCACCCCCCCCAGCACCCCGGGCAGCCTCAGCAGGGGCCGCCGCAGCAGGTGACGGGAGCTGGTGCGACAGGTACAGGGGGCAGCAGCTCCAAATCCAAACCTATCAACCGGATAAGTACCGTGGTGTGAGCAGGGTGTGGGGCGGCGGCTACGGCGGCTACGGCTACGGCCCGCGGGGTCAGAGGTCAGACGATAGAGGAGGCGGCGGCGGGGAGGCGGCAGGCAGAACCAGCAGGGCGAGAACCAAATCTGCCCGGACGGAGAGTAACAGCAGCAGCGCTAGCGACAAGAGGAAACGCAGTTTGCTTCGTCTCTGTTACTTCCACCTCCGTTTCCCACACATGTAGGCGGAGATTAGGGGATGTCACGATTACTTAGTTTCACAATTTTTTTTATTTACACATTATAAAACCTGCATAAACAATGAAAATAGTAAAATTAAACATTGTGCAGGAGAGGTAGAAGCCAAAAAAGGCTTATAAAAATACCTCCCCTATGTAAAAAACAACAACAACAACAGTGGTGGTCCTCAGAGTAAGAAGACTTAATTAATCGCAGTATTAAATGCCACAATTATTTAAAGGGATATGCCAACTTTTTTTTTTTTGTGTCTTGCCTCACTCCCGAGTCCACGACAAGCAGATAGACACCATCCTTTCGACTGTGTGTGCAGTAACAAGGGCAACAAGGGATACGGGCAGAGCTGGCGCACCGCTAATTAGCTTAGCTCAAACACTGGAAGTGCATAGGTAGTGTTAGCCTGCCTCCTACCCGAGTCGAAATCAGCAGTCTTTAGCTGATTTAATTTTTAGCTCTAAACTCTGTAAATATATCACTTTATCAACATTTCAAACTATTTTAGGTGAGAAAGTATCCGTTTAGATCAGCAGTGTGTCGTTAATTTGTCTAAATACCAGCTGTTTACAATTTTGTTCGGACGAATTCGGCGCTACTCAAGCTAGCCGTTCCGGTTACTTTCACAAAATAAAACACCCGTTGCCCTTTACATACAGAAAACCATGATGATAGAATTTGTGCTTTTACTTTGAAATAGGAAGCTAACCTACCCTCCATGTAGCTAGCTTGAACCAAAATAAACCGTCTTTGCTTGAACCCTCCGTTTTGACCGATCTCGTCCCGTTACCGGCATTTGACCTCTCAATGCCTTACCAGAGAGTTTTGTCAGCAGAGTTGCTGAAGAGTTTCTCTGATTACTTTAGGTGGAGGCAGGCTAACACTATGCACTTCCAGCGTTTGAGCTAAGCTAATTAGCGGTGCGCCAGCTCTGCCCGTATCACCCTTTTCAC
The DNA here is from genome assembly GCF_045865225.1 of Trachurus japonicus. Taxonomy (NCBI): domain Eukaryota; kingdom Metazoa; phylum Chordata; class Actinopteri; order Carangiformes; family Carangidae; genus Trachurus; species Trachurus japonicus. The sequence goes on from NC_140913.1 coordinate 31,097,127, forward strand.
CCGTTACTGCACGCACAGTCGAAAGGATGGTGTCTATCTGCTGGTCATGGACTCGGGAGTGAGGCAAGACACGAAAAAAAATGTTGGCATATCCCTTTAAATGCCACAATTATTTAATTGTAAAGGCTCCTAAATGCCGTCACTTTCCAAAAGAGATTACGTCAGAACCACGTGGGCAGATCAGCACAACACGCACAGAATGTAAACAGAGTTACCGTATGCAACCTTATGAACGATATGAATCATCACCTGTGGGATAACCACCTTGCTTTGTACCCGAGAGTAAAGGTAAATACACAGTAACTGGGTTAAATTATGTTAATGTCAGTTTACCTAACGTAACGCTGAACTGGTAGGAATTTAAATGTTAGTGCCTCATTTGTAATAAAATAAAAGATTAAAAAAAACTTCAAACATTTGAATACTTCAAACATTTCCTCTGAAGGATTAATAATTGGTCCTATATTAATAGATACTTTAAATAATTTGTTTATATAATTGGTAATGCAGTTATATTTTGTCTATATTTGATTTTACACATTCATAGTGTTGTAAAATTAATGAATATAATAATCGTAATAATCGTGATAACCATGATTATTTCTCTGACAATAATTGTACCAAGAAAATCTGTAATCGTGACATCCCTAGTGGAGATAAAAAGCACAGCTCGAGCTTGAACGGCGTGTGCACACATCCTTGAAACCTGCACACAGAGAAACACACACACAGACACACACAGCAACATATTCCACACACAATGTCAAAAGAGTCTATAGCCATATAATCTAAGATGAAGCTACATCTATATCTAGGTATTTTTTGCCTCAGTTTTACTCGTCTGAAGTCTAGTTGAGTCTGTATGAGACTATTTTACATGTATAGTACCAAGATGTGATAATGTGACACTGGAAAAACACGGAGACACCATATATAAACAGCTGCTTACATGGGGATGTACATAAAGACTCGACCACCAAATGGCATTTCAGCGGAGTTTGGCATTAGAAACACAAGAGAGTTGCAAAAACAAACAAAAACAACAAAAAAAAGAAATGAAATGTCCCTTGACTTTGCAATAATTTACCTGGCTTCATGATGTCTCCGTCCACTCTTGCAGGTCCCGCTTTGCAGACAGGCATCTTTTTTTTCTAAAGAAGAAGACCTCAGATATGTTGCTTTGTCCCTAAACTTTAAAAGAAAAAAACCAGTGCACGGTTTCATGACAGTCTTTTGCTTAATGGTCTTTTACATGTCAACAGGAGCCACCTGTGGCTTTGTAATGCATTCCTTGTGGGGGTATGGGAATTAACGATACAATCAATAATATATTTTGAATGTTTCTGAAGCTTCTTGCTGTTTTATTGATATTATAATATACCTGCTATGAGTATGATGAATATTGTCCAATAATTGTTTTGACCAGTGATTAATTAATATCAGCAGATGTTTGTACATGGTTATAGAGAGTATATGCACATATAAATTCCCTCAGTTTGCCATAACGACTAAAGGGTGTTTTGATATGTGAAGTGTGATTTATTTCCATTGTACCATGCTTTCCATTGAGTTCGCCACCTTTTTTTTTTTTAATTAGTGGTATTGATTGTTGAAAAATAATGAATGGGGTTTAGTTTTGTTCACATTCCTCCTTTTTTCTGTTTTGTTTAATGCAAGCAAAAAGGGGCACAATTTCTTAAATGGGGTTGAATAACAAAACTTGAATTTAAAGAATGGATCTGAGTAAATGGTTCATTTTTTTATTTAATTTTTTTTCATGAGGAGGCTCCCATAAAGAAAACAAAAAAACAAACATAGTTGGTGGAAAAAAAGACTTGGACTTTGCAGGATGCCTTTCCCTCATGTTTATACAGGGCATCATTTTGTCATTTTGTGTTTTTCTGTTTTGAAGAAGCACGCTTTTTACATGAGGTTTTGTGGTTTTTTGCACACGTGATGTCTTAAGTCAGAAATGGCCTTCTTCTAATCCTCCCTCTCCTCCCACATTTAGAAATTTCTTATTATATTTTCTGATGCCTTGGCATCCAGCTGAGGGCTCCTTGTTTAAAGAATATATAACAAGAGTCAAGAATGTAACATAGCCTACAGGTACATACTGTATTTCCCTTTCTTTTCTTTTTTCTTTTTCTTTTTTTTCTGTGGGCCTTGTGTAAGTGTTATTCCTTTTGCTACTGCAATTTTTGAAGTTGAGATTTGAGCACTGATGCGGTTTACCTCCAGTGCCATGGATTACCAAGGGAAAAAACTACAGTACATATATTCTGATTCAGGTAGGGATGAATCGCTGAGGACAAAGTACAGAGATCTATTTGAACAAGCTATTGAAAGAGATGAAGAAATCCAGAAGGATTTGAATCCTCGAGTTGAAACAGGATTTTTCCAGATATTTGGAGAGAGTCACGAATGTCAAATGAGGATTTTATAAGTATGTGTTGGCTAGCCTTTTTCTTTTTATGGTGTCCATTTGACTCTTCTTGCATGAATATATCTGCACTTATTGAATAGATTGTACTGTATAAACCTGAATGTACATATTATATTATACATAGGCTTCTTATCATTACTATGGGATGAACTAGTCCCAGTCTGTATTCAGGTGCGTGCATGTTGAGTGCCACTACGTATGTACATACAAAAGAGGGACAGGGGATGTAGAAGATGTTGGCTAAAAGGAACAATCAACTTCTTTTTTCTTTTCTTATTATTTCAGACTGACGGTGAGAGAACGAGTTTACTCTGATATAAATTATAAATTATTAAAGCCTAAAAAAAGTTTATATGTCAGTGCACTTATTGATATTATTTTAAACAAATTATTTCAATTTTTTTTCTTTGTGTATGTATTATGTGTACTGAAAGAATAGAGAATTGAGATGTGAATATTTATTGCTTCTGATAAATTAAAGTGTCCTTGCAGTGAAATAGTGTGTGTCTATTTTCATGCAACAATGCCTTCACTATTAAATGGCTCACAATAAGAGCCATTCTGTCATAAGATTAGCACAAGGGGGCCTTGCAACCACATAATATGAACTATATCAATGTGCAGTACATGATTTCATTAAATTTAGGGTATCACCAGTGTCTTATTTTGAAATTTAGAGCGATTACAAAGCAATACAACACATGACAATAAGGCTGTGTCAAAATTAGACATTTTGAGCCACTATATTTTTATATTTATATATTTTGATATTGATAATCTATTAAAAAGCAGTGGTGGATCTCATAACCATAACAAATATAATATCAGCATTAACAGGGTTTTATTACTTCTCTCATTGTAGCATATCAACTTGTACCTTAAGACTAGGCTAACTTTTTTTATTGTCCCAAAGTAAATATCTAGTGGAGCACATACAATAAATATAATATAATATAACATATAGTCTAAAAAAAAAGTCAATTTGGCCACTTCTGTTTTAGTGTTTTATAAGTATTGTTTTAGTGTCTAATAACAGACACGCGCCCACATGAGAACATTCTTTTTATAGCTATGATGCACTGTAAAAATTAAATTACATTAATTAGATTACATTTTAATGTAATTTGGATACTTTTAATTATATTTTTGCTTCCGTAATGCTCACTTTAGTGTGGTGTGGTGATGACTCGAATAAAAAAAACCTGTGCTTCCCCAGCCACCGCAGCTTTCATGACAAGATTGGCGTACGTGGGTACTAGTTTCAGGGAGTAAACGTGACGGACGTGCAGTGAAGATGTGAGGTTGTGCTTCGGTCGTGAGAAAAAAAAAAAAAAAAAACTAAGATGGCGTCTCGTCAAGAAAGATCATAGGATGGCCTGAAGAGAGTGATGATGGTGATGTTAGACGAAAAAATGATTGATAACGACATACCTGATAAAGTTTGAGACTGTCGTCTGCTATCAAACAAACAAACCTTTTGCCATCTTATCCATGTTTTTGAACCCGTGTCGGAGTTACATGGAGAAAACCGAGCCGAGGCTGGGGGAAAAAAACGGTCAACTTTGCTAGCAACGGTCGCTAGCCAGCCACTAGCCAACTGGACCGAGCACAGCACCGCACAGCTGGCCAACGTTAGCTAACCAGCAGCAGTCATCACAACAACAGAGGAAGGAGAGCGGCCACCAGCCCTATCATACCCCGGGACATCGAGGGTGTCTTCGGGTCAGTCACGGGGAATATATAACGTTAACGAAGACATTTTTTTTACAGTTTAAAGAGGGGGTCAACAAATAACAGCATGGGGATTTTCTTCTTACAACACATAGGCTACACCAAGAGTAACGTTGACTAGCTTAGCTGGTTAGCTAGCGTCGATTTGAGGGCTGATGATGAATGAAGTCTAGTTTGCCTTGTTGCCTTACTTGCGGTTATATTATTGACTTGGGTTGTTCTCATGTTAGCTAAATAATGCTAGCTGGTTACCTAAATATCGTGGGTGGCGATGTGACTGAGCTGAGAGAGAGTGGAGGCCTCGATGCTAACGCTGTTAGCTGTGAGCGGAGATATCGCCTCTGATAGATGAACAATAGAAAACAAATAAGACTTCATCATTATTGGCCTAAGAGGAGAAATTATTAACTGACACCTAGCCGCCACACCTGCTTTAAATTGATAAATAACTGAATTGGGGTTAATTTTTTTTAACACACACCTTCATTTTTCTTGTTATAGCTGTCGCTGGAAGGTAAGCTTAGTTTTAACGTCAGTTCTCCCCAAGTTTAGTAGCTAACAGTGGTCAGCTAGAGTGGCTTTTTGTTTAGTTTTTTAAACAACACTAACTTCCAAGTGGGACTGACTATTTCACATCTTCACTATCGAGTATATGTGTATTTGTTGTTGTCATTTGTCTCGCAAGAGCTTACCAATTAATCTAGCCCAGCCCACTTGCGAGTAGTGATGCCTTCATGGCCTTCTTCTTCTTTACCTCAGGGTTCATGGCCTCCACGCCATTGTTTGTCTCAAGGCCCCATCAGGAATCCCCATAGATTGGATACATGCTATTGAGGTCCCAGCATGAAATTGTGTTAATTATTTTTAAATGACTTTAATACGAGGGCCTTGTGGCTATATAATATACTCTTTTCTTACTCTTAGACCTGCGCCAGTTACTCAAAGTATTGCTCATCGTTTGATTGCATAAACAGATGTTGAAACCATCTCTGTATTTAAGCCATTTGATTATTGTTGTGTACTGCAGTTGATTTAGTGCCATTTTTTAAAAAATTGTCTGATTGCCCCCTTTTTCCCATTGGGCCTTGTTGATTCACCAGAGCATGGCATTTGTTTTGTTGTGTCTGGTGTTGGGGGAGGGGGCTTCAACAGGGATCACTTTGACGACCAAAATATATATATTTATAAACAGAAAGAAAATGTTCATTCTCTATTTTGCTAACTACCATGTAAAGGCATATAGAGGAACTAACTACCTCACATGTAAGGTTGGCTCTTAAGGTCAGGAAGTAATGGTTTGCCAAAAGTAAACAAATGCAGTAACCTTAAGTGTCTTTAATTCTTTCCCGCACTGGTCCACCCCCCCCCCCCCCCAATTTTTGTGTTTTACATTGCTTTTTGTAAAACTTAATCTGTTCATTAGAAACCTGTTATTGAAATGTATGTGTTATGTAAATATATGCTAATATAATTCAACTTCCAATTTCAAAACACAGTGAACCAGTGGACATACTTATATATTTCTTGTGACTTTTTGACTTGCATCACTCAAGTGTGTGTAGAGGTCACTAAGGAATAAAGAAGGGGCTTTAAATTTCATACAGTGTTTTAAGGGTTTTATGTTTTCTCCATAAAATGAAAGCATTATTCACATGAGTATAATGCTTTTTGGGATGCCGTGTGATACACGGGTCTGCTGAAGTTCATTAACTTATGTTGCGTTGTCAATCTTCTTGTTATCAGGGCGATGGAAGGGGAAGAGTTTGTACCTCCTCCGGAGTGTCCAGTGTTCGAGCCATCATGGGAGGAGTTTCAGGATCCTCTGGGCTACATCGCCAAGATACGTCCAATTGCAGAGAAGTCTGGAATCTGCAAAATTCGACCTCCACAGGTAAATATTCACTTGGGTTATGTTGAAGAAATAACATGATGTTCTCTGCTCTGTGAGTAATGTAAAGCATGCACTGGTTCTAAGGGGGGTTATGCAGAAATGTTCTGTCTAAGGTGTGTGGCCTTGCAGTTTTATTCTTGAAGTAGTTGCAACAACCACTTGAGAGGCTCAGTCACTTCCCTCTAATTCACGTTAGATCTCCATTTTAATAGTTATGCTTGTCAGGTTATGTTAAAGTTAGCAGGCCACAAAAAATATTAGTGTTCCTCTTATACACATAACATTTTATGAAGTCCCAATTACAAAACAGAGAGTTTTTTTTATTTAACCAACTCTCATTAAGTTAAATACATTTTTATTACCTAGAAATATTCACTTTCATCTGCCATCCCGGTAGTACAAATGAAAACAAAACCAGATGAAAAGGCAACAGAACACCCTTTCATTCATAATTCTGATGGTTTCTTTTTGTCATGCATTTGCAAAGACCCAGCCTGTTTTGCACTGACAAATTTGCAGCATCCACAACGTCTACTTGCTTGTAATATTCAAAACATTATGCAACTGTTCACAGAGGTGTTCAAACAAAAAGGTGTACAGGTGACATGTTTATGTATAAATATTGGTCCACTGCAATACTTAAACAAATAGCACTGAGACTCATGGGCGACCCAGCCAAAATTAGAAAAAACACTTGTGGGGGAAAACGCAGAACAGGACTCTGCTGATCCTGTATAACCAGTCTAACAGAGTTGGTTATACAAGTGTCGTCCTGGTATGGATGTGAACTGTGTCATTTTAGAAAGTAATTGCCATCACCTCTGCCTAATTATTGCCACACCAACAAAGAAAGCATAGCATCTTTAATTTGATATGAAATCAAGTGACCATTTCCCATGGATGTTTGTGTTGTTGCAAAGACAAACATGATTCCTCAGCAGGATGGAATATGTAAATATTTACACCAAGATGAACTATAAAAAGCTTAGCTGCAGCTATATGGTGCACTAACCGTAGCCAACAGCCGTAACAAGATACAAATTAATATTACTTTACATAACACAATATTACCATACAGAATACAACATGAAACAATAGTGAAGCTGTTTGTAGCGGATGACAGAGAGGATTAGGAGTGAACAATTAATAAATGAAGCATTGTGGTGCTACTACAGAGGTGTACAAGCCTACAGATCATATTCTCGTAAAATAATATCCTTAAAAATGTCCCTCCAACGGAAGTCGTGACTCGTAAAGCAAAAGCAATATCTGCCAGAGAGCCACAATGGGGAATTTTTTATGCATATTGTCAAACTCTTGAGAAGATGACTGGAGGAAATGTGCAAAAGGTTTAGGTTTGCAAGTTAACAGGCTCAGTGCAAAGGCAACGCAGCATTTTTTTGTATCAAACTCATGTTTTCATTTCCTCAATTTATTATTGAGAAGGTAAAAGGCGTTTACACACTACTTCTGCATTTATTTGTAAACATCTTCTTATTTTTAAGTAACCATAACTCCTTACATTCAAATTAATATTTCTACCATTTTCTAGACCTGCTGAAGTTGGTAACAAATATCTCTTTTCTCCCACGTAGGATTGGCAGCCACCATTTTCAGTGGAGCTGGATACTTTCCGCTTCACACCCCGCATTCAAAGGCTTAATGAGCTGGAAGTAAGTTCCCTATTTTCTCTAATCATTATACATTGTTGACCGACATTCGAAGTTGTTGATGGAGCAGCAGCAGCAGTGATGCCAACGATCCCTCTTGCATTTCGTTTCAGGCGGAGACCAGAGTGAAGCTGAATTATTTGGACCGCATCGCCAGGTTTTGGGAGATCCAGGCATCCTCCTTGAAAATCCCACACATCGAAAGGCGCATCCTCGATCTTTTCAGCCTGTCAAAGGTGAGCGTGAACTGGAAAAAAAACAAACATTTTAAAGTATGTTTCCATTTTTCTTCTGTACTTATAATCCTAAAAAACTGTGCTTTTGTCCCTAGATTGTGACGGATGAAGGAGGTTTCGAGATGGTGTGTAAGGAGCGGCGTTGGGCTCGTGTGGCCCAGAGGTTGGGCTACCCTCCGGGCAAGAACATCGGTTCTCTGCTGCGCTCGCACTACGAGAGGATCGTCTACCCCTTTGAGATGTTCCAGTCTGGTGCCAGCATGCCGGTATCACCACCCACTCCCCCGCTTCCTCTTTGTTTCACCAGGGTCATCAGTTTTAACTCATTGAATGCCGCGCTGTTTTCCAAAGCTTTAATCCTGGTGCCAGCAATTTAGACCATTGTTGGCGATTTTTGTAGAGCCATAGTGTATTCTGTATTATAGCTATGGACACATACGATGGCTTGTTTTGAAGATGAAACTTTCTGCTTCCAATAGGGACAAACCGTTTATTTCTACATACCTCCATCCCAAGCTAAACAGTGGCCAGTTTTCATCAAAATCCCTGCTTGTTTTCTAGAAATGGAGATATGCGCTGTTTGTGCCTGTCGCTCTTCTGACACTTACATTTCTGGGTCAAATATTGTCGTTCAGTTCACAAAACCACCATGGGGGGCGCTACAAAACAACAATAACACATTTCTACTGCTAGGCTAGAGAAACACGCATCTAGTCGCACAGTAAAAGGATGAAAGCGGAGCGGCTGGGCTCCAGTCAAACTCTTTTTTTCTCAGATATTTTGCATAAAAACACACACAAATGACGTCAGGATTGAAGCTGAACGCGTTCGCTAACTAGTGGTACCAAGCCGTAACAACATAAGACAGTAGATTTAAAGATATGGGCTGTTTTTTTAAGCCATGTTTGGCGCCTAGAGGATTGCACGCACTACTGATTCGACCCAATGCGGCAACCATCAAAAGCCAATGTCCACATCGTGAGTTTTCGATTGTCATCTATTTCAGTTCTGTTGATCATACGTAGAGTTCCCAAATTCACACATAAGGTGTGTTAGAGTGTCTGTTTTCTTGCACTCAACGCATGGGCACAAAAAACCTAAAATTAAGTTTTTGGCATTCAATGAGTTAATAGGTGGCATTCAGGATGAATCAGTCTGAAGATGATAAGTTGATTTTTCCTCGGTACATTTTCTGTAACAAGTTTCTGTCTCTTCCTGTCATTTCTAGCATTGCAAGCCAAAGCACTATGACGGTGAGGACGTGGATAAAGAGTACAAGCCCCACTCCATCCCCCTGCGACAGTCTGTGCAGCCATCCAAAATGAGCACTTACGGGCGCAGAGCAAACCGCTGCCAGCCTGATGTGAGTGAGAGTATCCATCCTTAACTCGTCATACAACACATTTGCATACACCTCAGTATCACTGAACCCAACCCTACATAAATAAGGTTTTTGGATGACATTTACAAACGCACCTTGTCGCACAGTAAAGGGATTAATTTTGTGAGAAACTAAATATTTGTATAATCCAACCACTTTTTTTAAGACAGGATGCAAACACTGCATTTGGTTTGATGCAGCTGATCGAGAGGGATTTCATTTTAGCGGTGACACTTTTACATATTTAAATCGCGATTGAAGCTTTATCACAGATGGTTTCATACAGGACTTGATCAAATCACGCATCTAAATCATTGCTACTGATGATATAACCTGGATTTGTTGTCCTAATAATAATTGCAGCCTTGTAATCACAGTTTAATTTTATTATTTATTGAAGTTTTTACTACCGGTAATTTTTGTGCAAACTACAGTGTGTTGTCACAGCGTAATATTCCGGTCGTTCTTTCCAGATTTAAATCAATATACTTAGTATTTGGTATGTGGAATAATTGAGTGTCCATAGTACAGTTTACTGGTTTAATATCTGCCTGCTCACGAGCCAGTTCAAGAGTTTCCATCATTACAGGCTAACAAAAGGTCAAGCCAACAATCTACACAGGTGTTGGCTAACAACCTCCCAGTCTGTATCATACTGTCTTGTTCAATGTGTGTCTCTGTGCTCATCCTTGTGCCCTGGTGCATGAGTTGGTGTGTATATATAGCGTTGGTTTAAAACTGTGAAGGTGCACTCACAGCGCATCCCAGCTTCGCTTATTCTCCATCCTGCCATGCTTCTGTGCTTAACTCTGCTGATGTTGCTCTCTGCTCCACGCCTTACTTGTGTCCTCTGCTTTGTTTTTCTTTCACTCCATCCCATCTCTGAAGTAGGTGCACAACTGTTGAATTCATAAGCCACACATTAAAAAGATAAACCTTTTTTTTTTCATGTTTTATCAGTTTTTTCTTTACATTAATGTTGCCAATGCACAGCAGCACAACACATAATGTTTGGACTAGCTCACGCTTATTACACATAAGCTAATTCTGATGCATATCTACTATAAACCCTTTGCAGGTTTTAATGAGCTGCTCATTGCACTGAAACTACACAGCTTTTATAATTTGTTAAAAGGTTTTTTCCTCGCATATTTAGTTAGATGTGAAACTCATTTTTTATATACCGTATAATAAAAAGATCCCTCGAGGTGATTGATGCATTAACTGATAAGTCCTAAAGCATTTTATATTAGATCTTTTTTTTGCTTCAAATAGATATTATTCAGACATATTACATTTTAATCCAATTTTTAGATCCAGCAGATAATTTAATCTTTAACGGTGCCTGCCAGCAGCTGGACAGGAGCTGACTTATCCAGTATGTTGGTAGTCAGTTAACATGCATGATGTCACAAAAACACCTTTCTAGCCTCATGTCTGTTTTGGTATCAAAGCTGAATCATGTTGGTGCTGCAGCAGAATCACCCATCACTTGCTGGAGGCAACATGCCGCATCAAGGTCGAGATTAGAAATGTCAGTTTTTCCCCCCTCAAAATAGAATTTAATGCATCTTAATTTTTTTTAGACACAAACCAATTCCTGTAACCAAAGACTGTAGTGTAAACAAACCAACCTGTGATGCAAAGCATAACTAGACATCACAAACAGTCAAATTTAGAGAATTTATAAGGTAAGAAATTATCCACAGATCCACAGTTTCCTATTGGACTTGGACGTATCCTACATCAGACGTGAGCCTTTTCTCTCGATGTGTCCCACTGATATTTTTCCTTCAACTACTGGCTCTGTTTTCTCCAGACTCTCTCCCCCTCCTCTCTCATCTGCGTTCTTCCTCTTGTCTTAGTTTATTGTTGCTGTTATTGTCTCCCCTTGCAGGGTCCAGAGGATCTGGCCCCCCATCCTCTCACCACTGGCTCTCAACTCATCTCTGCGGTACTGCCTCTCGAGCATTAGAGCTCACCTTCCGCCCCCCCGCCCCCTCCTCCCGCTCTCTTCCTGCCTCTCTTCCTAGACCACCTCACCCCTTCTGAAGTTGTCTAGATGTTTTTTTTGTTCTCTATTTTTAACTAACCACTAAAACATTTTCATTAACATGCAGTCATGCCACTGGTGTGTCTGGGGTGGCATAGTACTGTATGACTGTTGTGGACAAATTGCCATACAAAACAAAACACTTGTGCCATTGTAATTATATGTGCACTTTGATCTCAAGACCAGACAATGAACAAAGAGAGGAAGAGTTTGTTGGCCTATTCTGTTCTGTTTTTTTATGTTTTCCATGAACATCTTTCAATCATTTTAAAAGTTCACAGCATGTAGTCTCATGTCTCAAGGTGTTTTGGGGGCCTTGTCATTGTGGTTGTGAAGTTATTAATGCAACTAAATTGGGATCAAACTTGCTGAGAGCTAAGATTTCACATGCGCTAAGGTCAAAGTTGACTGTAGACCTTTAAAGAAAAGTTCACAGGATCCCAAAATACATTTTATTCCTTAGTCCAGGTGATTCCTCTCTTTCACTCATGCACTTTCCCTGTGGTTGCCTCTGACTTGCTGGGCTGGTCTGTGTCCCCTTTGCACTCTTGCTGCTGTCCTGCCTTGCTGTCTCACTACAGCAGCGAAGAGTGTGGCTGGCTGCATGCAGTCTCTTTTGGGTGCACTCAACACAGAGGACTAGCAGGTTTAATTACTAGGCTATTCGCTTACAGAGCACTATAATCTGATGACGGGCCGTTAAAGCGCTGGTGTATTACCTTCTTTGAACATGTGATTGCAGTTGCCGCCGTAGTCTCTTGATAAGAGGCTAAAACCCTTGGATGATTGATTGGCCCCAGGCCCCCACCATCAAGTTCTACTGATCTGCTTTTTGTTGTTCACTGTTTTAAGTCCCTCATTCCACATGCACAGTTCCTTAGTCGACAAAGTCTTGGTGCCTCTTTTTTGTGTGTACAGTGTATGGGCGGTCAGAGTTGTGTTTACAGGACTGAGGTTGCAGCTGGATACAAACTACAAAAAGTGGAGTTGTATGTCATAACATGAGAGAAGTTTCCTGCTGTGTGTGTCTGTGTGTACAGGTTGTGTTCTACGGGTTTTCTTGGTGTACACTTGAGTGTGAGTGTTCATATACCAGATCAGGCCTGAACTTTCACTTTGAGGAAGTGCGTTAAAAATGGATGTTTTGAGACAAGTTTCTGAGAAAGAGCCTATTTTAATTTTCCCAAATCATTTGTTTTGCTTTTATGTGCTTATGTAGCTCCACTGACTGTTCACTGAAAGCGGTGTTAAGACCTGTGTTTCTGTCTATACACTGCCGATGTTTGCAATCATACGGCTGACTGGAGCTGGAGCGAGGGCCCAAAACTTCAAAAGTTAATAATGAAACTGAAATGAAACGACTCTGTTAAAATAATGTCTTAATGGAGGAACTGTAAAATGTCAAATCAGGCCCTATGCTACCATGATTCTTCAACTGGTTTGTCTAAAGGTTGTAAAATAAGTTAATTCATAATAAAAATCCGGGATGAGTGATAATTATTATTCTCTAGCAAGAAGTAGATTTTCTGTTCTGATAATTTTGTCATTTCAGCCAGTAATTCTGTCTCATAAGGTGAACTATGATTTCTGCCTCTCTCTTTCATCTGCTCTCTGTTGATAAGTGGCCACACATGTGCTGGCCAAGCCTGTCAGATACAGACACACAGCTGACAACAGAGCTGAGGCCACAGGGGAGAGAGAGAGAGAGGGTGAAATGGACCTGACAAGAGATTTAACTTCAGAGTCACAGACGATAATGATCATACGGGCAACAGTCTGAACACAAACTCGCAGAAACATCCTCCTCGTGCTAAATACAGCAAATAGTTGTGACGAAGCAACGAATCAAAATTGCATGTAATGTATAGTTAGGGAGGTTTCTCTTCTCACATCATTAGCGGAGGAGAGGACGATGCCACAACAACATTAGCCAGTTTAATATAAAAGGGTTGCACTTGTGTTTAATAACTGCTAATAATGATGTCATACAGCCCTAAATTTCTAAGAAAGATTCATGAAAAAACACGAATGGCAAATCTGACCAAAGCTGATAAAAGACCAAATAAATGACGTCATCTAAGTTCAAGACAGCAGCACCTGTTCTTCATGCTTCATAGTGAGAGTCAACTATGATGCAACTTTATTAAGTTCAGGCTGTGTTGTGGCTTCAGAAAGGTTTGACATGTGATAGGAAAATGAAGCAACAGTGTTTTAGCACAGTGTTAAAATGCAAAGCAAGACCTTTAAGTGCAGGGAATAAAGTTTTTACTCGTTTGCATAAAACTGCATGTCAAAAATGAGGGTCATGAAATAAGAATATTAATAAGAAGGATAAGAATCTGACAGAACCATATAAATGACAAAAGAACTGATAATTTTATGTTTGACTGACGTGGAGCTGACAGCAGAGGAGAGTCTGTCCAGTCTGTTATGAGACACAGGGCCAACAAAAAAAAATGACTCATGGAAACCAGAGGCTGTAAACCCCAGATGACTGAAAAACATGTTGAGGCCAGACCAGAACAACCGCTGGTAAAACCCTGCTCTTTGGTCGCATGGCCTCAGATTCAGCCGCTATTAACACTTCCAACTCTGTTAAACAAATATATGTATATGAAGAAAACAGTCAAAGGTGTTTAAATCTTTTGAATATGTCAATATTTTGCATAATTCTCCTCTTTTTTTCCAAAATAACTCATCAGTTAAGGTAAATTAAAGCCTAAATAAACTGAACAAACGGGAATAAAATCTCAATAACACCTGATGCTAACTGTATGGTTGCAACTGCTGGTGATTGTGTGTCATGGTGGTGGGTCTTAACCTTCAAGCTTTCACTGTGGTGTAGGTTAACTTTTCCTTATACTTTCTAACCTGTAGCACAAATCCCTTCTTGTGATGCATCGCTACGCTCTCATGTTTTAACTGTCCGTTCTGCATTCGGCCTAGACCCTTTTGCTTTGTGCTCTGTGTGCTTTGGAGAGTAGTAGGCAGCTGTTACCCGTCTATCACTTTAAATGATGGAAGTGTGCTTTTTTTTTTTTAAATCCAGCCTGAACCAACAGAGGAAGATATAGAGAAGAACCCAGAGCTGAAGAAGCTGCAGATCTACGGTGCCGGGCCTAAGATGATGGGACTGGGACTGGTGGCGAGGGATAAAGGCATCAGGAAGAAAGGTAAGTGCCTCGCTCAACCAAATGCTTTTGAAATTTGAAATCTGACGCAACACCATACAACAACAATTCATTTGATGCAGCTCAAGCAGTAAGTTGAGAATGAGCCAAATCCTCTTAGATCCTGTTTTTAGTTTAGATAAAGCTGTGCGGCCGTCTCAGAGCCCTGCAGCCTAAAGATAACAACCTTTTTGATTCTGAACGCCCCGCGCTCTCCTCGCCAGACGAGCTGCCGCAGACTGTTACCGTCAAAGAGAATGTGTCGGCCGCTCCCGGCGATACCTCAGTCAAAGCAGAGCCACTGGAGCCTCAGGAGAAGCCGAGCGAAGGGGCCACGTCCACTCCTCCGCCGCCTCCCCCGAGCGTCACAATTAAGGCCGAGGTGAAGAAAGAAGAACCGGAGGAAGAGGACGGGAAAGACAACGACGAGGAAGACGACGACACAAACAGACCCTGCACTAAAATGACGATGAGGCTGAGGCGCAACCTCAACAACTCGCAGTGTGTAAGTAGTAGAAGGTGGAGTAGTAGTGGCAAAACTGAGTGTAATATCAGGAAAACTGTGCAAAAAAATGTATTACAGTTTTTATTTTGCCCCCTCTTAGAATTAATCTCTAAACCAGTGTTTCTTAATCAGCGGCAGTCGGACCCCTTGTTGTACTTGCTGTAATTGCAATGGATACTTAAAACGATAAAAAATTATTTTCTTGAGTGACCCTAACCCTTTACAGACGTTTATCATTTTACTAAAACATTGAAGGACCCATCATTATTGCCTAAACTCCAGAAGCTAAGCTAAATGGTGTTTTTCCCAATCTCGTAGGTTTCAATGGGAAATTGGTCATATTTTAATAAGAAGCCACATTTTGATGGTTTTCATTCCCTCTCTTTTGTCTTTTTAAATTTACTCCATTATGCCGTTACTACAAAATCAACACTTTTCAAATTATGAGCCCCCAGCAGCATTTCAGCGGATGGTCTCCATTCATTTCTTAATTGGACGTTTACTGTCAAATATCACACAGGAAGACGGTGTACAGCACTGAAATTATATATTTGCCTTAATAAATATGCGATTATACCAATTAAAAATGCAATTTCTGTTTCTGTCAAATTGGTTTGGGACTACCCCCCCCCCCCCCCCCCCCCTCACCTCACACCTGGGTAGTGGAGGGGGCAAGGGAGGTCCTCAGGGTCGCTGAAAAATATGCAGGGGCTCCAGTGGCCCAAAAAGGTGAAAACCCACTGCTCTAAACTACCTCAAAAAGTCAAATGATTTTATCTGGCTATGTATGTGGATATGCATGTGTGCTTGTGTGTATGCATATGGAAGCATAGGAGCAATATTCCCTGTATTTATTTTCTGTGCTTTGTAAGGCTCCTGTATATTTCTTTTGCTCTAAGTGTCTTGTCAGCCCATGGGTTTGCAGTGCTCCACCTTCACTAATGTGTTTTCCATATGTCGCTGTGTTAAAGGTGGATTCCTTTGTGTGTCGAATGTGCGGTCGGGGAGATGATGACGAGAAGCTGTTGCTGTGTGATGGCTGTGATGATAACTACCACACCTACTGTCTACTACCGCCACTCACCGATCCTCCCAAAGGGAACTGGCGATGTCCTAAGTGTGTGGCAGAGGTGAGTGAGTGTTGACAAGCACTCGTTTGTGTCTGTTAGGTTCATGTCTTCCTACTAATCCACTAAAACACTTTTTTCTGATTCTCTCCTGCAGGAATGCAAGAAGCCGGCGGAAGCGTTTGGCTTCGAGCAAGCTACACGAGAGTACTCTCTGCAGAGTTTTGGAGAAATGGCAGACGCCTTCAAAGCGGATTATTTCAACATGCCGGTCCATGTAAGTGCACTTATTCATTATGAAGCATCATGGCTCTGCCCTCGCTGGATAATGAGAGACTTAATCTGCAGCCTGTGTGTGTGTGTGTGTGTGTGTGTGTGTGTGTGTGTGTGTGTGTGTGTGTTTTTGTCCGTATAGATGGTTCCCACTGAGCTCGTGGAGAGGGAGTTCTGGAGGTTAGTGAGTAGCATTGAGGAAGACGTGACCGTCGAGTACGGAGCGGACATTCACTCCAAAGAGTTTGGCAGCGGCTTCCCAATGAACAATGGCAAAAGGAAGCTGACAAAGGAAGAGGAGGTATTCACATTGTTTTCTGTTGTAACCTCACCAGAGTTTATGAAATGAAATACAAAAAAATGCTCAAATCACAGAAAGCAAGATATTTTTAGGTTAGGTACCACTCAAGGACAAAGCTCACTTCTACTGGCAGACTTTAAATAAATACAGTATTATAATGGGGCTTTATGACTCCAGTGTTATTACCACTCAGTTCAACAGGAACTTAACTGGACAGTTTTTATTAGAAAAGTGAAAGAGGATGAGTTACATTAATGTCAGTGTCTATTAGTAAGTGGTGAATAGTCAATGATTGAGTGTAAAGGATGAACATGAACCTCTTAAAGAAGTTTGACAATGTTTGAAAGTCTAAATTCTGCCCCAAAATTTGGATTTATGTAACCAACAATTATTTGGTTAGCAATTAATCAGCCGATTACTTTTTTAAAAGGTCACTAACAGTTTTGAAATGTCACAAATAATGAAAAATGTCTATTATATGCAGTCGAATGGGGAATATATAAAATTTACCCTAATTTACTACCATATCCAATAAAGAAAACCCTTGAATCCTCAATATTTTTTTTGAGAAAGTGAAATTGTTGACTAGTTGATCATATAGTTTAGATAAAATGTACATTAAGGCTGCTCAGTTAAACTGGAAGTACTGTGTATAAATGTTGGTAATAATATGAAATGAATCATCGAGTCTTTATTTCTTTCTGGTCCTCTCAGGAATACGCTCGCTCTGGCTGGAACCTGAACGTGATGCCCGTGCTGGAGCAGTCTCTCCTGTGCCATATCAACGGAGACATCTCTGGGATGAAGGTGCCGTGGCTCTACGTGGGCATGGTGTTCTCGGCTTTCTGCTGGCACATCGAGGACCACTGGAGCTACTCCATCAACTACCTGCACTGGTACAGAACACCTGTGATGTGTTTTGCTGTTGTATGTAGCAGGGTTAAAAAAACAGCGGAGACTGTAACGATTTTAAATGAAACTCTTGATTTAAGCCTCTCTCTGTGGTCGTCGTCTGCAGGGGTGAACCTAAGACGTGGTACGGAGTTCCCTCGGTGGCGGCCGAGCGACTTGAGGAGGTGATGAAGAAGCTGACGCCAGAGCTGTTTGAGTATCAGCCCGACCTCCTGCACCAGCTCGTCACCATCATGAACCCCAACATCCTGATGTCTCACGGCGTCCCGGTCCGTCTCACATAAACACACATGAACACAACACAAAAATGGTTTTACTAGACAGTTTTCTTAATCTATTAGTGATGTGCGGATACTTCCAATACCAAACGTGTCCGTTTACTCATAGGAAAGTATCGATACTATCACCAGTCTGCAGTAATCTGGGGTTAACAACTATGTTTTATCACAGTAGACCGTTATTTTGCAGCTGCTTCCACCTCTGAGGCGAACTATGGTTGTGTAAATTAATCCGCACACACATGCGGCTCAACTCATAGACCTAATGAGAGCAGGAGAATTAAAGTTTGAATGTTATTCTTGAAAAATAGTATTTCTAATGAAAGAATAAGAAAGATAACCTGTGATTTATTCACTGCTACCTCAGAGAAATTTCTGACTATTCCTTTAAATGTGAATTCAAATGGTCAATGTAGTCCTCAAAACTATGCTCAAACTTTCATATATTAATGCCATAGAATTGTGGGAAATGCACTTTCCCCCTTGTATTTAATGTCTATTTTTCAGTGTTTTATTGCCACTGACAATTAAAACTAAACCAAAGAAAGGTAGTCTGTGTTTTAGTGTCATTGTAAAACTATAATTTGAAACTGTCTGTTTTTTTGTTTCCCCCCTCTTCATACATGAAGCTTTTGTAAAATGTATCGGTATCAGTATTGGTATCGGCAACTACCACTTTGGTTTTATTTGGTATCGGATCGGAAAGAAACTCAGTGATATCGCACATCACTAACTCTGACTAACTTCTGATTGGCAGGTTGTACGCACCAACCAGTGCGCCGGCGAGTTCGTCATCACCTTCCCCAGAGCGTACCACAGTGGCTTCAATCAGGGATACAACTTTGCTGAAGCTGTCAACTTCTGCACTGCAGACTGGGTACGTGTCTTGTTTTTACACGGCTGTCTTGTCTCACGCTGTCGTTTCAAATCAGCCACAAGACGATGACGACGACGATGATTATCAACATGACTCCTCCCTCTCTCCTCTTCTAGCTGCCTGCCGGTCGCTCCTGTATTGAGCACTACCGACGCCTGAGGAGGTATTGCGTGTTCTCCCACGAGGAGCTCACCTGTAAAATGGCTGCCACACCAGAGAAACTGGATCTGAACCTGGCTGCAGCGACACACCGAGAGATGTTCATCATCGTTCAGGAGGAGAGGAAGCTACGGAAGGGACTGATGGAAAGGGTGAGATATAAATAGATCCTAATGAAGTTTTTTTCCCATTGATTTATTGTCTTGTCTAGTGTCGTCTAATAATAGTTTGATGCCTCGGCGATGTTTAATAATGGAATAATAATAATACACTTACTTATTAATGTGCTAATGTACCTTCAGGGCATTACTGAGGCAGAGCGTGAGGCGTTTGAGCTGCTGCCGGACGACGAGAGACAGTGTGATAAATGCAAGACCACGTGCTTCCTTTCTGCTCTGGCCTGTTCAAACTGCCCCGAGCGGCTGGTGTGTCTGTATCACACTCAGGATCTGTGCAACTGCCCCACTGAAAAACTCTACCTCAGGTATCCAGCTGGTGTTTGCATTTTCTGCATTTTCTGTCGGATAAATAATTTCATTTCATTCATTTATTTCTTTATTTGTAACGGGACTCTGCATATTCATGAACATACAATATGTAAATGCCAGATTTAGCTCTAAAGCTAATTTCAATCTGCAGTCACGCAGTTCACACTAAAACAACATTAGACAAGGACGAGAACAAGAACAAAGCAGAACATGGTACAAATACCATATCACAATATGTACAATATATCACACTATAGCTTCAGTCAGAAGGAGCAAGGAGTAGTACAAAATTAAAATGCATTTAATCGACAAAAGTGTTTTATAGTGCTGTTAAGATTCATTAAAGTGCATCTTTTATAAAGTGCTGGTTTTTAAAGTGCTTGGAGTAAAGTGCCTACTATTTTTAATAATCTAAAATAAGAGAACTACCCTTAATGTTTACAGACCTGGTTACCAGTAAGCCATGTTTTCAGTTGTTTTTTAAATGCTGCATACATCGTTGTTAATCTTCAAATTTGTTTTATTGTTTCGTCACCTCACAGGTACAGATATACCCTGGATGAGTTGTTAGCCATGTTACACCGACTAAAGGTTCGGTCTGAGTCGTTTGACTCCTGGGCCAACAGAGTGAAAGAGGCACTTGAGCAAGAAGAGGGAAACAAAATAGGTGGGAAATCCCTGAAACACTGTTTCAACATAAAGCTGCAAATGAGAAAAAAACAAAAAAACATGTCGAGACCAAACTGTTGTTGAATTTCAGGAATTCAAGACCTGGAGATGTTGAAGACGGAAGCGGCTGAAAAGAAGTTTCCAGACAACGAACTCCTCCGCAAACTCAACACTGTTCTTAAAGACATAGAGCGCTGCCAGCAGACGAGCACTGAACTCCTCAACGACTCGAAGACCAGGTAGAATAAAGAAGCACCAGGTTAATGTTTCCACTGTCTGACCACTGTTCAGTTTCATGCACGTAACATATTTCTCTCTTTCAGTGAAAGTAAGATGACGTTGGCAGAGTTTAAGTCGTTGGTGGAGACGATGCAGAACCTGCCCTGTGTGATGGAGCAGCTGGAGGACGTGCAGGTGAGAGGATGTGTCAAAATACTCTCTGCTTTAGAGTTGTGTTTTTGTTCAGACCCTTGTAACTTAATTTCTAACGCTTCTTATGTTAAATATTCAAATTATATTTGAATTTTTAATGTTTTCATTCATTATATACATCTTTACCAGCTTATTATTACATCCCGCATCCACTAAAGGGCATTCCAAACAAATCTGTTCTGTAATGTTTGCAACACACTAAAGTTTTACCAACTGAATATAAAACTTCAAGGAAGGGAAATATAAATATTATAGCAGTGCGCAGTTGATTCGTGATCGGTGCAGTCCACGGATCGATGGATTAAAAAGAAGGTGTGTGTGCCGAATAAACAAGCAATAAAAAAAACTCCCCTCGTAAAATTTGAATCTGCAGCTCTACGTCGTGCACAACAACAAAATTGTTTGTCGCAACACGCCATGTTAGTTTGCATCGTTGTGGAAGGCATGCGTTGCATTGCAGTTTCCACCTTCAAATGTTCTCATTTTTAAAATGATTCGAATTCTGTTCAAATAGCCAAGTTCGTTCTGACAGCCCTCGTACTCTGTGTTTTTCAAGGCGGTCCTGCGGACGGTGGAGGAGTTCCAGAGCCGAGCTCAAGAGCTGGTGAACAACAGGGACTGGAGGAGGGACAGTCCAGCGCCGGAGCAGCTGCAGTCGTTGTTGGAGCAGGGCGCGAAGCTGCGCGTCGTGGTGCCAGAGTGCAGTTTACTGCAGGGGCTGAAGGAGCAGGGCCACTGGCTGGCCGACGTGAGGCGCACGCTGGGCACTGAGGGAGGCGAGAGGCAGGAGGTGACGCTGGACGTGTTGAGGAACCTGATGGAGGCCGGCTGCAACGTCCCCCAGAGCGTCTCCGTGGAGACGGCCATGGCCGAGCTTCAGGAGCTGCTCACGATCGCAGAGCGTTGGGAAGAAAAAGCACAGATCTGCCTGGAGCAAAGGTGAGACGGAGAAGTCGCAGCGTGAATGTTCAGCAGAGGCTCCGCTGTTCTCGTTCAACCACCAGACGCTCCTGTTTCAAAGACGTCAACGTTTCTTTGTTGTGTTTTTTGTCCTTCAGGCAAAAGCACCCGCTCTCCACTCTGGAGGCAATAGTTAATGAGGCCCAGCTGATCCCAGTCAAGCTTCCCAACATCCTGGCTTTACAGGGATGCCTCACACGAGCGCGGGCCTGGGTAACAGACCTGGAGGAAATCCAGGTAAAAAAAAGAAAGAAAAAAAGATTGGTCCCATTTGTTTATTTTTTTTGTTTTCTGATATAACCCTGAACTGTAAAATGCACTGAACTGGTATTGTTATCACTCGTCAGAATGGGGAGCATTACCCGTGTCTGGACGACCTGGAGGGCCTGGTGGCCATCGGGAGAGACCTGCCCGTCTTCATGGAGGAGCTGCGGCAGCTGGAGCTGCAGGTGGCCAGCGCTCACTCCTGGAGGGACAAGGCCACCAAGACGTTCCTGAAGAAGAGCAGCCAGCACAGTCTGCTAGAGGTGAGCAACCTGGACGATACTACGAACATTTAAAGGTCCAGTGTGTAATAGTTGTCAAGGTTTATTGGCAAAATCTGAATATACTACCAATGAATTATGTAAAGTGTATAATGACTATAAAATAAAATCAGTCTGGTTTTCATAGCCTTATAATTCTTCTGTTAGCGAGGGTCTTACATAGAGAGTGTCGCAATCTTGCGCTGCCATGTTTGTACGGAATAGAAAATCCAGCCAGACAGAGAGCACGTTTTCATGTAATAGATGAATAATAGATTGGGAATGCTAAATGTCACTGTTTTCTTCCCATTTTACACACTGGACCTTTAGTCATGATGAATGTTAAATTTTGACTGAAGTAACCTTCATAGGAGTCTGAGTTAAACACCAGTGTTGCTGTTGCAGGTTTTATGTCCGTGTGCAAAAAGGCGAGAACGGCGCGACGGACCGGAGCTGCTGGACGATCCGTTAGAGGATTCGGACACCAACACTCTGGGTCTTTCTGCTCAGGACCTGAGGGACCCTGCAGCTATTGTGAGTTTTGTGTTGAAGCTTTAAAGGACAATTCCGGGCAAATTCATTGTATTTTCTTAAGATTTTAGGTCTAAAAGAAGGAATCTGAAGATATTTAGTTTAATTGCTCCTGTTTTGCTGTCTGTTTTTCCACAGACAGCGTCAGATGGCTACTCAAACATGCACCGAGAAGTTTATTTACTTCAAGCAAGCCGACATGTTTGTAAAACTAGATCTAATTCAAAGTCTCGCGGCGTCTCGCACGAGACCCAAGTTGATGTGCTCGGTGTGTTTACGTGCAGTCGGAAGCTCCCGTTTGTGTCATAAACACAGGAATATCAACTCTTGACTTGCTTGAAGTAAATAAACTTCTCGGTGCATGTTTGAGTCGCCATCTGACGCTGTCTGTGAAAAAAAATTGCGGCTTTGAGGGATGTAAACAGCCTAAGCAGCGGAACTTCCATCCGCTCCCATTCATCGCTGCCGTGGCGATGCGGGGACACAAAAATCTTCAGATTCCTTCTTTTAGACCTAAAATGTTAGGAAAATACACCCCTGAGTTGAATTTGCCCGGAATTTTCCTTTAATTCTGCTTTTATTGATGTGCACAGTTTATCCCTGAGCTCTGGTTGTTGAAGTTGAAGGTTTGTGCGCCTCGACCTCTAGGTGATGGCGTTCAAGGAGGGCGAGCACCAGGAGAAGGAGGCACTACTGAGGTTACAGAAACTGAACATGTGTAAATCTGGACTTAACGCTGCGAGTCACAAGGAGACGGACAAGGAGAACGGGAGGTGGGACGTCGACTCCATGGAGACGGACGCATCCGGCCGCTCAGAGAACTCTGTAAAAGAGAACGGCAACAGTAACCACACCGGCTGCACCGCCGCCGCCGCCCCGCCGGTGTGCGTGTGCGCCGGGCCGCCTCGCGCGCCTCAACTCCGCTGCCACCTGTGTAAGGACTGGTTCCACGGTGGCTGCGTCCCCTTCCCCACGCTGCTCCCCTCCGCCGCCGCCGGACCGCCGCTGAACCCGCTCTGCTGGTGGGACTGGGACTCGCGCTTCTTGTGTCCGCGGTGCCAGCGGTCGCGGCGCCCTCGCCTGGAGACGATCCTGGCGCTGCTGGTGGCGCTGCAGCGGCTGCCGGTGCGTCTGCCCGAGGGCGAGGCGCTGCAGTGTCTGACGGAGCGAGCCATCACCTGGCAGGGCCGAGCCAAAGAGGCGCTGGAGACGTCGGAGCTGCAGCAGGCGCTTCACAAGCTGCAGGAACTCAAAGAGACGCTCCGGCGCGAAGCGGAGAAAGACGATAATAGCGCCGAGAAGGAGGCGGAGAGGGGATCCTCGGTGATCGTCCTGTCAGACTCCGAGGGAGGAGAAGGAGAGGACGGAGTCATCGATCTGACAGACGACAACTCGCCTAAGAAGAACAAAGAAAGAAACGGCACACAGGTCAACACGCCGTTCCCCTTCTTCCTCTCTAGATATGAAATGATCAAACTATGTCATTACCGCTGCAGACTTTCTGTATCATCATTGACTGTTTCTTGTTTGTCCACAGACTGGATGTGAAAATGGCATCAGCAAGAAGTCAAATGTTACAGGTAAGAACGGTGCGTTAACTAGGGATGGGAGTCTTTTACTATCTCACGATTAGATTAGATTCTGACTTTTGGGGCTACGATTCAGTTCAAAATCGATTTTTGATTCAAAACGATTTGATTCCTATTGATTTCTGCTTCAGTCTATCGGTGTGCAAAGGATCCTCATGATCTACTCCAGTCTGCTTTGCAAGACAGAATGACTAAAGTGTCTTTTTCACATTTATTGAGTTTTAAACATTTATCCATGCTTAGATGGAATTGTTGAAACTGTTGCATAAAAGCAATATCACATATTGATTAACGCTATAGTGCGTAACTTCTGTCGCCCCCTAAAGGATTTCTGCGTTATTACAACGATACGGCCTGCACCTATGGCCCGGTGTAACCCTCCCCTCCCCTCCTCTCCCCACCGCTACCCCTGTAGCTGCATGATACATCACACACAGTAACAGTAACACTCGCAACACACCACATGCTGCAGTAAGTTACACACAGCAACACGGGCTACACACCTTGTAACTTACTGCTAACGATGTGGCTAACACCAGGCTGCTAACAGGTGTTGCTTCTAGCAGCTGCGGAGCTGCTAGAACCGAGTAAAACACGTCGTTTCGGTCGTTTCCTGTCCGCCAGCGCGGGAAAGTCGCTCCAAGACAGTAAATACAATAATAACAAATACTGAAAAATACCGCGAGGCGTTTGAGGAGCTGAACGGCTTAATCAGCGTTGTATCATCTCCTCTTGTAGTGGCTTGGGTGAAACGGATATTTACAGACACGTAGTTACGCACTATAGCTTTAAGTAACAAAATGAAAACTGCCTCTTTATTTAAAAAAAAAAATAGTGCAGTTAAACATGCAGCCTTTTATAAATTCTAAGGAAATGGAGGCCGACAGCCAGCAGATTTGTTTCATCTTTTTAATTTTTAAAATCAATTTTGGGACATTTTATATCAATTCTGAATCGTATTAAATGAGAATTGAGATTCTTATATGTGAATTGATTTTTTGGCACACCCCTAGCGTTAACCATCAGTAACTTGTTCCCCCCCCCCCCATGATGCTTCAGTCCTGACCTCTTTGTGTCTCTTCCTGTCTTCTCCAGGCGTGGCGTCTCTGCTGCCGCTGCTGCCTCTGCTCAAAGGCCAGGTGGTGGAGCTGTCTCCGGCCACCAGGGTCCGGCTGGAGGAGCTGCAGCTGGAGGGAGATCTGCTGGAGGTTTCTCTGGACCAGACGCACATCATCGACAGAGTCCTCCAGGCGTCCTCGGCCCCGCCCAGAGAAACTCTGCACACACTCATTCAGGTCAGGAACAGAAAATGAGACCTAAAAATAACAGATACAACAACTAACACCTTTTTATACAACAGGAACTTATAGCTCAACTTCTTTTTACATTTCTTACTTAATATTTTGTTGGTCTAATCACTGAACACAGGTTCATACTGATGATGTGCATGATTACAGCCTTTGTCCTCCCTCCTTTCATTTTGATAAACGGAGCAACACATTTATTTTTTAATTAACTTCCTGAAAGAAAACGATAAATGTTTCAGTTTCCTAATGGGAGCAGGATGAGATAATAAATAATACACACTGACTGTCAGCAACGTGAGTGAAAACACAGTTTGTTTTGAATCATTTCTACTGATTAAACAAAGCAGATCGATCATATAAACGTTGGTTGTTTACACATTTATCTTCTTGATACAAAACTCATCTAATTGCAGCCTCATATTTAAAAAGGCACATGTTGTATTGATTTTTTTTTTTTAACTATTCCTCCAACTCATTAGATATACTATATCAAATATTATAGTTGGATTCTCCAAAATAAACACTTGTTAAATTGGATTATTGTTGTAATCTACGGTTTTAAAACCCCATGCATCACAAACAGTTTTCTATCATTTCAACAATGACACAGAAACCCTGATGTCTTTAATGTTCTTGTCCTCTCTCCTTCAGTTTAAATTCAAAGGCTTTTATTTATTGACATGAAAGTTTCAAAAAATAACCTACCATCAATATTCAAGAAAAAAAAGACAAAAAAAAAACAACAGTTTAGTTTAGTAGTAGTTTATTTCAAACATGTAAAAGAAAAAGAAACAAGGAGAAAAACATAATTCCTACTAATATTCAAAATACACTTTATATTAAGTACACACTATTAAGTTAAGCATTTAATACTGAATTATTCATTTTCATCTCGGTGCACCTCGGACGCGCACGGAAAAAAGACACGTTCGGATTTTGCGCACGGTTACATTGAAAACAATGGAAATGCGCGCGCAAAAGACGCTCCATGTGAATGGGCCCTAACGCATGAATACTCATTAGTATGTAGTTTATTAATACAGTTAGTGTTTATCAATGATGAGTAAAACATTTTTAACTGTGTTTATGAACTACATACTAATGAGTATTCATGTTATAAATGATGAATTCAGTGCTCGGTGCGATTGCCCCGTGGCCCTAATAAACTTTTCTCTCTCAGATTGAGCTTGAAGAGCAGCGACGAACGAGCCGCGGCCGACCGAAGGACTCGAAGCGGAAGAGGAAGAGCCACAGAGGCATCAGTGGGGAGGGGGCGGGG
Source organism: Trachurus japonicus (assembly GCF_045865225.1). Taxonomy (NCBI): domain Eukaryota; kingdom Metazoa; phylum Chordata; class Actinopteri; order Carangiformes; family Carangidae; genus Trachurus; species Trachurus japonicus. Next base: position 31,123,856 of record NC_140913.1, read on the forward strand.
CCACTGGACGCCTCCGAGTCAAAGAAAACCTGCCCCCTCAGCCACAGCCCCTCCCCCCACTTACCTGTCCAGACCCATCCAGAGGTAACACTTTGATCTTTTTCACTTTACTCTAAAAAAATAATACGTTTTGAAACGCGTGAAGAAACATGAAGTGATTGTTGTTTTTTTCTTCCCCGGACAGATTTTGTGATATAGTCAACGCTGGAGCTCTGTTGAAGTGGATCAGTCGAAGGAGTCGAGGGACAGAGCGATCTGTGCCAGAAACCCGTGTCAAGCTACAGAAAGATGCAGGACATCCCCCCCCCCCCCCATTCCTCCTCCACCTCCTCCTCCTCCTCCACCCTACGTCCGTTCTCATCCCTCATTCAGACACTAACAGAGCGATGACTCTTCTTCTACACTCCACTGTCTCATCCTTAACTCAAGACGTATCTTCACCCATCGACATCTTTTTCAGACTCGTCGCCCACGCCCCGCCCGTCTCCTCCATACTTTTACTCTCCACCTCCCCCGGACCCATTTTTTCCTCCTCCCCTCCCTCTCCTGTGAACATATTAAGACTGTGTTGGACCGATGTGGGACTTAACCGTAATAGGAGTGTCTATGGTCTTTAGAGTTGTCTCTCTGAGGTCAGTCAGTATGCTATGTTATCCCAACTGTATTAAAAAAAGTTCGTTCAGCCGGAAGCATCGATCGTCTCAGCACCGGCGGCCGTTTTCAACAGTTTTCAACCCCGACTTGGTCTGAGCCGACTGGTTTGAAGTTGGATAAGCTATTGGGTTTTTCTCTCTCTCTCTCTTTTTACACATAACGTTGTGTTTGGGCCTGGATCCTGAAGCTGAGGTACAGCAGCAGCAGCAGCAGCAGAGAGATTGGACAAGACAGCTGGCCGTAGATAACAGCGCCGTGGTTACACGTGTATTTTTTTAGTTGTACTGAATCTTGTGTTTGAAGCTGTTTTTGAAAGGGGGGATATGCATTTTGAATAAACTGAGTACATTTTGGGAAGTGTTAAAAGCAGGCATTAATGTTTTTGGTGCTACTTTCCCAAAATGGATAACTGTACCTCTTGTTTTTGCCCCCCCTCCCCCTTCCTCCTCTCCCCCTTTTCCTCCAAATGATGCGTTTTCTTACCTTCTTTTTTTTTTTGTTTTTTTTGTTTTTTATCCTTGACTCCGAGTTTCATTCCTTTTCAATTTGACCTCTTTTTCTTCCTCCCTCGTTCTCTCTCTCTCTCTCTTTGCTGATTAAGGTAACTTCACTGTAACTTCACTTTGTCACAAATTATTTTGTTTTCTGGGTTCAAATTATATTATCATTATTATTATTATTATTATTGATATTGCAGACACACAGATGTCGTGAGTTTATGTATAAACTTTTCATTTTACTGTTGCCTTTTGTTTCTTTTCACTCTTGTTAGAAAAATAAAGGTTTAGACTTGTTTAGGAAAAAGTCGACTCCTTATTTTCTTGCCGTTAAATCATTAAAAACTTCTCGACACATGAAACCAAAACGTCTTCGTGATCACAGCGTTTATTTAGAAAAGCTTTTCACTGTAAAATGGCAGACACTGGACATCACAATATTGAACAGACGAGTTTTACACCATGTTTTTCTTTTCTCTACGCTATGAGCAGATTCATAGAAAGACATCCACAGACACAGTATGTTAAAGGCTTTTAGTCTTAAAGTACATTTAATTTAAAAAAAAAAAAAGACCTCAATATCAAAACATGCATGTAAGCCAAATGGACAAAACAAAAAATTAGCTTTTATTTATAAACCAGTCGCCCCAATTCTTGGCTGCTATTGCCGTTCTAGCTACTTGCTGGATAATCATCCAGTGGCTTGTTCTGAGACTGAATTTAAAAAAGAAGGCAGAAAAGTGACGGGAAAAGTCTAGAAAAAATCCACATTTAATGCAGCTGCAGAGTCAAATAACAGTGTTTTAGTTTTCTTCATAAAGCTAAGAATAATCTTTATTTGCAATGAAATAGGCAACACCGAAATCCATCATATTGCAATGCATATACTGAGCGAAATAAAAAAAAACCCAATCGGTCTGGAAAGAAAAGGGATATTTTGTCTCCCCCTTGAAACGTATCAAATGTTTTCTGTGCTTTTGAATCAATCACAATCACACAATGTGCCTTTTTATTTCAAAAACAGCAAAAACTCCCCCTCAGTCACTCTGTGCTTCAGTTTTTTTTTTTTTGTAACGCTTTGAAAATTGTGCTATTATACAGTCAAGTCGAGTCAAGTCTGCCTGAGAGGAAGGCACCGCTCGGCTCCTCATTATCAGAACCAAAAAAAAAACAAACAGAAGAAGCCTCTGTGGTCTGACGGTGGTGGTGTTGCATTTCCTGTGTCAAAAACAAAGGAGCGTTTGTACACGAGCGCTGCAAGAATGAGAGGAAATGGAGTAACTATACACACACACATACACACAACTGGCTTTGGAATAAAAAAAAAGAATCGTTAATCAAAAAAAGTCATTAACGGACACTAAAATACACAGCGCTATGGCACAGAAGTGTTGCGTTTTCACAGCTCCGTGGTTTTCTTTTTGATTTTGACTTGATCTGTCATTCACAAAAATATAATAATAATAGTAGAGGCCCCTGTGAAGATAAGTCGCACCACTTCTCTGAGGGTAAAAACAGCAGGTGGTGACATCTCTGACAAGACACCAGATCGCTAATAGTGACTTATTTCTTTTATTTTCGCAGTATTGTCTTGTTGTGTATTGAAATCTGACAAGTGTATGATAAAAAAGAAGGAAAAAAATCACATTTTTCATCATGAAAGAGGTGAAACATCATGAAAACAGATGTGAAGTGTCTTCCTGCCTGGTTTAGTTTTATTATTTATCCACCAGACAAGTTTGAAGAAGAGTAAAGGCAATGTGTTTTCAAGATGAACTGCAGTATATTCCTAGAGTGAGACTGGAGCCTTTGTAAAATCTTGAATCTTGTGATTGTGAACTCTGACAAACGTGTGTGTTGTTGTGCTACTTGGAGACGAATCCTGGCAGCTTCAGTCATGAGATTTATGGGGTTTAAGGTTTTGCTACTTTAAATCAAGACCATCATGGCCTTTGTGTTGCAGCCTGCCTATTTTGTGCCAAGGTGGACTTAAAGGGATAGTTCAGTTTTTTTTTAAGTGAGGTTATATGAGATATAAATGGCTACTAAGTATAATGTCTGCAGTGGAAAGGTCTCTGCTCCCCCCCCCCACTGTGAAATACCGGCGCATCGAGCTGCACCGAGACTCAGGCAGTACATAGTTGTGAATGGGGGACGATTAATCAGCGTATCTTAAAATAATACACCAGTTCAAGAGAACGATATAAAGTAAAAAATTACAACGCATCAGCTGGTCAGAAAAAAGTTAGTTTATCTGGATCTAAACGACTCACTCACACAGGTAGGGTTCGAGAAGCGCTGGGTCAATTCGCCGATCAGCTGTTTGGTGTCATAACTGCAGTTGCTATCCTGGAGGGTAGTTCAACTTTTGGTCTGTGTGTGTTGTTTTCTAGGATGCACGAACAGGAAATGTATTACAGTCTGCTTACAGCTTTCACCGTATTCCTCTTCGTGATATTTTGTTATACTCGGACCTAAACAGCTGATCGGCGAATTGATCCAGCGCGTCGCGAAGCCTGCCTGCGCTGAGGAAATACTGAGTGAGTTGGGTAGACTACTAGCTGATGCATTGTACATTTTTGGTGTATCCATTTGAGATGGGACTTCTCATAGGTGGCAAAAAATACGATGATTAATTGTGTAACAGTCGGTGCAGCACGATGCGGCGGGAAGCAGAGACCTTTCTACTGCAGATATTAGGGCTAGGACGATACGCTTTTCCCCCCGATTCAATTCTTCTATGATTTTTTGGATGGCGATTCGATTTAAATTGTGATTCTACGATATTGCGGATTCTCTCGATTTTTAGTCTGCATTTTTAACATTTATCTGCACACAAATACTGTAGGAGCCTATAAATTAACATACTCCATTATAAAGTGAACTTAAACCCTTTTCAAAACCTGTACTCTCTGTATGTAAAAAAAAAAAAAAAAAAAAAGGGCTAACAAATGCACATTGCACAATATTTTTAAAAATTCAACAAAAAAAAAAAGAGATTAAAAAAAAAAAATCGATTTAAAAATCGTCAATTATGTGAATCGATTTTTTCTCCCACCCCTAGGCCAGATATAGTATAGTAGCCATTTGTACCTCGGCTCATACAACCCCACTTCAAAAAAAATCAAATGTTCATCCCTAAAGGCTTTGATGTGGAAACATGTTGGCACTTTTCACGTCTCTGCTGCGGTTCTTCTCTCTCAGACGGTGGTGACGGACAGCAGCGGGTTGTAGACCTTCTTCCCGTCGGCGGACCGGGTCCCGTGAGCCAGCAGCTCCTGGATGGTGATCCAGTTGTCCATGATCCTGCGGCTGCGCTTCTTCATGCTCCGGCGGTGGCAAAGCTCCAGGATGGAGGTGGATTCCTGCTGATGCGTCGTCCCCTGCTGTCCTCCTCCTCCTCCTCCTCCTCCTCCTCCTCCGCTGCTGCAGTTCCCGCTCTGCTCCTTCTCGCGCTCCCTCAGGCAGTCCAGGCGACTCTGCATCATGAACTCCCGGCGGCGCCGCTGCTCCCGCGCCTTCAGCAGCTGCTGCTTCCGCTCCTCCTTGCTCCAGTACCGGCCCATCTTCATCTCGCTCACGGCGTCGTCGTCCGTCGTCATGCCGCTGCGCTCCTCTCTGATCTTCATGGCGCGAGCCTTCAGGAGTCGGTCCCTCACCGGCCGCTTGGCCACGTAGCGCGAGCCGTCGCTGCGGATCTTCACCTTCCACTCCATCCGGGGGGAGGCGGGCAGCAGCGGCGGCGGGGGTAAAGGTCCCGCACCCGCACCTGTAATAATAATAATAATAATAATAATACGTTTATTTGAAAACAGAGACAGTGCACATTAATAAGAGATGCACCGATCTGGATATCGGCTCCGATATTATCTAATTAGCTGGATCGGATATCGGATGAATGAGGCCGATCCAGCATTCCGATCCAGTCATTTCTTTTTTATTAACAACATGACAAAAGAACATACATGTATATAACATCAATCATTCAAGACATCCCCAAAACATGCAGCACAAAAACCCACAACGCAAGACACATCACACCACAGCATGCAAAGCAGAAGGGGTGGGAGAAAAAATCGATTCACATAAGTATCGCAATATTTTTTTTTTATGATTTTTAAATCGATTGCACAATATTTATTTTTAAAAAAGAGAAGATTTTTGAAAAAAAAAACAATGTGCATTTGTTCGCTTTTTTTACATACAGAGTCCAGGTTTTGAAAAGGGTTTAAGTTCACTTTATAATGGAGTACGTTAATTTATAGGCTCCTACAGTATTTGTGTGCAGATAAATGTTAAAATGTAGCAGTTTACCTCAGTCTATATCTCATTTTGTCAGAAAGGTTTCAGAAGCCTGTTTTTTCTATACTCTTTTATTTTTGCCTCTTTTGAAAAGAGTAAACATATATATATTGCTGCTGAATAAATCTTAAAAACTGACTTACATGTGATGTGTATTTTTGGGGAAATATGTTTCCTGGAATAGTCTGTAGCCTAGACAGTCATAATCATTCAACTGTTTCACTGGTGTTCAAAATGCAGACTAAAGTGTGCAATGTGCATTTGTTAGCCTTTTTTTTTTTTTACATACAGAGAGTACAGGTTTTGAAAAGGGTTTAAGTTCACTTTATAATGGAGTATGTTAATTTATAGGCTCCTACAGTATTTGTGTGCAGATAAATGTTAAAAATGCAGACTAAAAATCGAGAGAATCCGCAATATCGTGGAATCGCAATTTAAATCGAATCGGCATCCAAAAAATTGTAGAAGAATCGAATCGGGAGAAAAGCGTATCCTCCCAGCTCTAACGCAGAAGCACAGACATAAAATGCATAAAAGCAAGACCACAATAAGACGTGCTGCATGCCGACACATGAAGACGGACAGACAGACAGACAGACGGACAGACGGACAGACAGACAGACAGACCTGGCGCCTGCGTGACGTCTTTACACGTGCTGCCCAGGCTCATGGGGCTGGCGTCGCCCCCGGTGTGCACGCTGCCGTCTCTGAGGCCGAGGCCGAGCTGCTCGGCGGCGGAGGGCGACCGCAGCTGCATGCAGCTCAGGTAGCGGTGCGGCGGCAGCGTCTCGGTCTGACGACGGGACAGGTAAGGGCTGTTTTCCGCGCTGCGTCCTCCAGACCGCTCCGACGTCCCGTTGGCTTTGTTCGCGTTACGTCTCATCCCGCCGTCCGAGCCTCTCCTGCTGCCTCCGTCCCGGGACAGCGACCTCACCTTAGTAAAGTAAAGTAAGTCAAATTTTATTTATATAGCACTTCTCACAGAGAAGATACATAAAAACACAAACATCATACCAACGGTACACAAATAATGAACAACAAAAGCAGCACCACATTTTACAGCGACCCAATACAAACAGTACAAACCCCTGGACTCATTCAAATGCCTGCCTAAACAGATACGTTTTTAATTGTTTCTTAAAAGTGTCAGCGGAAGAAGCAGCCCTTAACACAAAAGGGAGAGAGTTCCACCATCTTGGAGCAGCAGACTGAAAAGCCCCATCACCTCTAGTTTTCAGTCTGCTGTGTGGGACACTGAGTAGTGGGCTTCCAGCTGAATGCAGCGACCTCGCGGGATGGTGAAGAGAGAGGAGATCTGCTAAGTATGGAGGGGCCTGGCCGTAGCGGTGGGCGATATGGCGATATTAGATCGTGAAGGATTAGAGCGTGTAGACGATCTGCCAAAGTGCAGAGATCGTAGGATCGTCTGGGGCACATTCTATAAATTGCAGTTCTATGCTGCAAAGCGCAAACAAAGGACATTTGCAAAGTTTGCTAAAAGAGATAACAACAGTTACTTTATTTGACCCTTTTCAATCAGCTATTTAGTGTTTTGATATACTAAAATCCTGTTAAAATGACTGTGTTGAATAAAACAAACAGTAATGTCTTCATTGATATTTTACTTTCATGTTTATTGAAAGCTACCTTTTATGTTGCAAGAGTGCACTTTATCAGAGTGTTGTTGTTTACCTTTCACTATGTTTACGTTGTTTGCACATGTTGGCAAAACTGCAACAATTTAGATTAAAATCTATTCAGAAAGGTTCTTTGGCCTAAATTGTCTATTTTTCCTTTTTTCGATTTAAGATCGTGATGAAATCGAAATCGTGACTTCATTTAAAAAAAATCGTGATATGATATTTTTGCCTGTATCGCCCACCCCTACCTGGCCGTTAGTGCGGGTGAGGATTTTATATACCTTAGCTCCAGGGCTCGATGACGACGTCTTCCTGTCCTCTTTCCTGTGACTGTGGGAGTACGGTTGGTTCAGGTTTGCGTGCGCGCCTCGCTCTCCCCGCTGCCTCGTGGAGGTGGCTGGCGAACACAGAGAATCTCCCGCTCCCGCCTCCAGACTCTGCGTCGACTGTGTGGAAGGGAACTGCTCGGTGACCAGAGGCGTGCTCCTGCAGCTTTCCCCTCCGGTGTTGTAGGCACTCGTGCTGTCTTTATCCGAGCGCTCCCTCTCCGGAAGCTCGTTGATGTCCGACAGAGCGTGGTGACAGGACTCCTCGCTGCCGCCCAAAGCGCCGCCGCTCATACTCATCATGTCCAAGCGTCCGGCGGCTCCAGCACTCGCTCCGTTCTTGTCTTCCAGAGGCCAGGCCTTCAGACAGCGCTCCCTCAGCTGCTGCATCTTCTGTGCCCGCAGGATGTTGCGGCACTTGAACTCCAGGTGGCGCAGCTCCTCCTCCAGCAGCGCCATCTCGTGCTGCGTCAGGCTCTCGTTGCGGTTCACGTCCAGCGGCACGCCGACGCCGACGCCTCCGTCGTCCTCCTGCAACGCCGCCGGATCGTGGCCTCCTCCCAGCAGCAGCAGAGCGTTGCTGTTCTTCTCGTAGTAACACTTGATCTCCAGCAGCTCCTTGTACCTCTCGCACTCCTCCTCCGTCAGCCCGGGCATCATCATCCTGACGGGGTCGGCCATGTAGGCGCGCTCCAGTCGCTCCACCGTCTCCGCTCCGCAGTCGAGCGCCAACAGGGAGTCGGTGCTGAACTGGAGTTCCTGCGAGTGCAGCAGCGGCGGCGTGTCCAGAAACTTGCGCATGCTCCCCGGCGTGTTCGTGGCGTTGGTGTTGGAGGCGCTGGTGTGGTCGTCGCCCAGGAGGTCGTGCTCCGACGACTCTTCGTAGCGCGTGCTCTCGTCCGTCCGGCCCACGCCGCTGTCCAGCTCCTGGCTGTTGCTCAGCACCGTCTGCAGCAGATCGGGAGAGTCCCGGCTCAGCGAGTAACCGTGACCGTGACCGTGACCAGCGTGGCCGCCGAGCACGCCGCCACCGGCACCACCTGCGCCCATGACGGAGGCGTTGCTCCTCACTCGTTGAGCGCTGGGCAGATGGACGGCGTTGTCCAGCGGCTCCAGGTCCAGTTCATCCGGATCCAGCTGGTTGTCGTTCTGACGGGTTGAAGAGACGAAAGACAAAGAGATTAGAATTAGAAATGTATTTTGATTTACTTCACCCAAAATCGATAATCCACCAATTTTCTACTCATCGTCATGCCAAGGAAGGTTTTGGAGAACTTTCAGAGTCATCAAAACGCTTTAGGAGTTGCAGGGGGGGTCCGACTGGTGACGGGTTTTCATATAATGGCGGCGGATAGAGTTCACTTTTGAATCGTCCAAAACACACACTATGAAACATCCAGATACCTCCATACTGCTCGTCTGTACTGACCCAAGTGTCCTGAAGCCGCGGCATGAAAAAGTTGTTCGGAAAAAATTCATGTGATCTCTGTTTTTATCCTTGTTGTAGCAGTAGCTCCCAGTGGCTGCACGAGATTGCTGCGTGTTTACATCAAACATCCAATGGTTTATAACGACGCATGAACATCTCGCAGCAAATCTCGTGCATGAGCACAAACATCAACAGAGCCACTGGGAGCTACTGCTACAACAAGGATAAGAGATCAAGAGATCAAATTAATGTTTTCCGAACAACTTTTTCATGCCGCGGCTTCAGGACACTTGGGTCAGTACAGACGAGCAGTATGGAGGTATCTGGATGTTTCATAGTGTGTGTTTTGGACGATTCAAAAGTGAACTCTATCCGCCGCCATTATATGAAAATCCGTTTCCAGCTGGACCCCCCCTGGAACTCCTAAAGCGTTTTGATGACTCTGAAAGTTCTCCAAACCCTTCCTTGGCATGACGGTGAGTAGAAAATTGGTGAATTGTCGATTTTGGGTGAAGTATCCCTTTAACAGGGGCAGTGGTGATGCAATGAGCAACACTTATGTCACCTCACAGCGAGAAGGTTTTGGGTTTGAACCAACAGAGTTGATGGAGGTTGCATGTCGTGCCTGTGCTCTCTGGACAAAGATGGGCACACTTCATTAACTGGCAGCTCTGTGGCGCCTTCAGGTGTGACTAAGGTGTGAATGAGACTGAAACTATCTGTCATCCCTGTGATTAAATGTGTACGATGTATCTTGCCTTCACTCGGTGTCAGATGAGATTGACCTCAGCTGCCCAGTGACACTAAAGGAAAAGTGGTGAAGCTAACAGACGGATGGATAACACAAACTGTTTCTCTATATGATTTAACTTGCAGTTACTGATTTGGCCACTTGGGGGCAGATCCATGAAGAGGTTTAGACTGAAAATAACCACAAAGAGACAACACAGCTGTGGTGTAGGCCTAGTATATGTGATACTCAGGTATCCCCACTGAAAATGCATAAATATTTCAGTATGTATACCAGTACAACAAATCTACCAAATCTATCTAACTAAAGTAAATGTCAGTGGTTCTCAAAGTGGGAGGGTTGCCAGGGTTCAAGGGGGTCCCCAACTTTTTCTTGAAATTTTACCACTTTTTCTTAAAATTCTTTAACTTTTTTATTTATTTATTTTTAGAAATTTTACCACTTTTCCTAGATTTTTTTTTTTTAGAAATTTTACCAGTTTCTTCTCAATTTTTCTTTTTTACTTTTTATTATTTTTTTCAAGAAATGTTACCCCTTTTTGTATTATTGTTTGCCCCTTTTTTTGAGAGAGAGAAATTTTGCCACATTTTTCTATAATTTTTTGAAATCTTACCACTTTTTTCTAGAAATGTTTCAACTTTTTTGGAGAAATTGTACCACTTTTTTCCAGAAATTTCTCTATAATCTTTCAAAAATGTACGCCTAATTTAAACGTACATTGATTGTTTGTGTTTCTCTGGTTTGCTTCAAATTTTGTCCAATGGGGGTCCGTGGTCTACCTTGACCAGTGATACAAGTATGAACAGTTTACCCACCTAAAAAGCAGTATACCCACTACAAAAAATGAGACTACACCACTGCTACACAGGTGTCTTCAAAACAGCCATGTGGAGCCGCATGTGTAGGTAAAGTACGGTGAGGGTTTTTCCTTGCTGGCTGCTGTGTCTTAAAACAATACTGACGGAAGCAGAGAGAGTGAACAAACTTAGAGAGGCTGGAAAACAGTAAATAATGAACTGTCACTTAAAAGCTGCATAGAGCTGAGAGGAACTGCAAATTAAAAAAAATGGATTGAATTACTGATTGGCTTTATTTTCCACCTCAGTTTGTCTTTGGATTCTCCCAAAATACAGTATAACACACAATACAATACAACATATACAAAACCCAACACTGCAAATGAGCATGCAGCAGCACAGAGGTCACACAAGTGTTGATGCAGCCATTATGAGGAATGAGAGACTTCCTGCTCACGTTCTGGTCTTTGATTAACCATTTTCACATTAAACCCATCGTTTAATCCATTCATATCTAAATCTAGTGACCACAGTGTGTGTAGATCTACTTCTCTGTCGTTAGTAAACAGCAGTATTTCTCTCCGTCACTAGATGGAGTCAGAGCGGCGCGAGTTGTAACGGCTTCCTGAGATTGCAATAGTTTCTAGTTTCCATAATGAAACATCAGTAGCATAAAATATCAGAGGTTCATCTAAACACCTTCATCTACCTGATGTGATGAGATTCTCTCCACACACACACACAGATAGATGGATGGATGTGATATTTAGAGATGAACACTACTTGATATTTCACACGGACCGCCGCCGTTGTTTCTAATCTATTTACTTTTGCTGTTTTGATTGGCAGCCGCTCAGACGCCGGTCGAATATGATGCACGTACTTGTGCGCGAATTAGTAAACAATCCACTCCCTCCGAGCGCAGTTTATCTTGGCTAATTGGTTAGATTCAGATGCGGATTGTGTTCAGACTGCGAGATAAAGTATAGATTATCTTCATCTTCATTCTTATTCTTCAACTACTCTCTCTCCCTCAAGACAACAGATCAAGCTTTAATCTCTGTTCGTGCATTTCCCTCCATCCTCCTCTCTCTCTCTTGAATCTTAATGTGGGACCATGGTTTAGTAATATAATTCTTGTCAGCCTTTCACAGGTACTTCTTGTGCTCCTCTCTCCAAATACAAGGACATATTTAAACAGAGGAGAGGTTATTTGTGTGTGTGTGTGTGTGTCCGTGTGTCTTTGACTTGAACCATTTTAATGAGTGCCTCTTAAATCTGCCCTCTAGCTCTGTACAAATGCAGCCAGCATACAGATCTGTGTGTGTGTGTGTATGTGTGTGTGTGTGTCTCCCATCTGCAGCACAGTTTTACAACACTACTATGCAACGAAAATCCATTTTGTCGTCGTTGAAGTTGTGTGCGTTTACAAGTAATTTGGCAGGAGGGGTGTGTGTTATTGGAGGGGCGTCTGGTGTGTGTTACAACGCCCTCCTATCTGCAGGAGGAGTGACCTTGAGCGGGAAAACAAAACGCTGCCACATTAGCACCGGGAGCACAAGCGCTATTTGTCTTCATGCTATCAGCGGCTCTCATCGTGTTTCTGCAGCACCTCTCTGCTGCTTCTCTGCCTCCTGACACTAAGTCGTGCTGCAGGATGGGACGAAAAAGAAGAAGAGGAAAAGAAACCACACTCTTCCTCATGTCATGTTTGCCCACTTTGTTTTTGTGCCCTTAAATGTTGGTATGGAGAACCAACCTTTAAAGTATTTTCCTTCCTTTTCTACGTAAAAAGGGGAGATAAGGAGTGAAGGATGTGTTTTTTTTTTTGGTTTTTTTTTAGGTCAGCATTCAGACTCCCTGAAGACTGCATATCCAATTTCCTCACCTCTATCTCGGGTCGTGCGAGGAGCAGGGAGACATTAGTGCTGTCCTCTCTGGTGAGAATAGCTACCGCCTCCTCTCTGTCCTGAACGTCCACTCCATTTATCTGACAGAGAGAAAGAGAAAGAGAGAGAGAGAGTCAGATAATGTGAGACCCTTTTCCACCAACGCTACATTCAGTTTAATCACTCGGTTCAGGAAATGGTTTTTCCTTAGAATAATAATACAAAAAAAAAAAAGCATAATGATATTCAAGCTCTTATGAAAAAAAAAGCATTCAGAGTAAATGCTGCACTATGAGCAATTTCCTTTAATAACGCTGAATGAAAAGCGGCACGACTCCAGCTCTGCTTGGACTTGGAGGACTCGTCGTGACGGTCGTGGGGGTTATTTAAGACTTCAGTTTAATGAATTACATAACAGAACAGAACAGGAAGTCGAGAGAGAGAGAACTCTGCAGGAGAAGAGAGATAACCTAACGATCCAGTATAATTAATAATGAGGGAAGCTGCACCTGTAGGATTCTGTCTCCCTTGCGGATGCGACCATCGATTGCAGCGATACTGTTCGGGTTCACCTGGGGAGGAATACAGAAGGAGTTAGGGTTATTAGAATAGATTTAGTCTGTACTTATTACTTATTACATCTCTTTTTCTCTTTATCTCTTCCTCTTCTGGTGCAGAATAGATGAGTCTGACTCTGGTTCTGGTGAAGCTTTGGTTTTTCCTGCTTCAGTTACATGTGCACTTGGTCTTGAAGGGAACTGTTTGGTCTCTGTAAATACTATTAGGTAAATAAATATTAAATAAATACTAAATACTATTATAAGATCTAAACCAGGGTTATTTAGTTACAAAACTGACCAGGTCCAGACATTTTCAGCGGCTGGTGAGCAGCAGCTAATGACAAATTTTAGACTAACACAAATTAATATATTGAAAAACAAGCAAAGTTTAGTCATTGCTTCCCTTTAAAATGTGGTCACATTTGATGCAGGGAAGTGCATAAAAACAATTAAAAAAAAGCTTTAACAGAACAGAAACGGAGGTAGTACCAACACTGAGGTAGTAGCAACCCCACTTTTGAAATATAAATAAACGTTTTGGTCATATCTGAACCCAGGCAGACCTCAGAGTGCATGAATAATAATATTCACGGTAAGTACTACTGTAAGAATTTCTTCAGGCTGACAAAATGTAATTTTAAAGTACAGTATCTTGAGATATTCTGGTGTGAATTGGTGCTGTATAAATAAAACTGTCTTGACTTGAGGATTGGCTCAGGATTAAGAAAGAAGAATAGGAAGGATTTATTAAAGATTTTGCTGTCCTCACCTCTCCTACATAAATTCCCAGGTCCTCCTCGTCGTCGGTTCTGTAACACACTGTCAGGCCGAGTTTATCCTGCTGACGAGACTTGTACAGCTCCACCTCCTGTGTGTGAGTGCAGTGCAGTTAGAGGAAAGTTACAGACTCTCAGACAGGCAGCAAGTTTTTTTTTTTGAGCAGCTAATGGGCTCTCACCTCATACTCCAGCTCATCCTGCCTGTCCACTTCATGCTGAGTGATATCGAAGTAGTCAGTGGGGTCGTAGTACACCGGCTCTATGAAGCTGAGGATGAGAAATATTTCAGTAATTGAAGCAGCTTTAAAGCCCCAGTATGTAACTTATTTGGCTTCTTATTAGCAAAAATCAAATATTGCTTTCATAAATACGTATTTCACTGAAGTGGAATCACACCCGCAGACAAATGAAAGCTTTCTCGTACCTTAGAATGAGTTGTTACAAGTCGTTACAAATACATAAGTGGGCGACGCACCGAACCGAGGCGGCCATGTTGCATCGCCATTTTTTTTACGTTCAGTGGCAGCATGACCGTAGGTAACCACGGAAACTCAGCGGAGCTGTCGGCTCGGGGAGAAAGTTTTCCAGGTAGCGCCTGTTAAAACTGTCACCACTGTGTAGTGTGAGGAAGGACGGAGGCACTGGTGTTGCATTCAGGTGCAGTCAGGCAGACGGCCGTCGGCAAACCAACCGGATGTCATTTTACTCAACGAGAGAAAGACGGTAAAACGTGGGTCAGGTAAACAATACCACATCACCATGACAACATATTGTCACGCCTGTATTGTTTTGCCTCGTGCTGGCGGACCACTTGTTTACATAGACGCTTGTTTATCCTGTTACATGCAGCGTCTGTTGTCTGTCTGACGTCTGCCCGATTTCACGTGAATGCAACATCAAGAATACGTTCTGATATGCAACCGCACCGCTAGATGGGGGGAATTCCTACGTATTATACCTTTAGAAAAAAGAAAAGAAAAAAGGTAACACTTTACTTGAATAGGTATTCTTAAGATTGACATAACACTGCCATAACCATGACATAACAGCTGTCATAAACATCAATGAATACTTATGATAGCTGTCGTTAAGCGTCATTCAGTAAGTTATGTCACTTTTGATGCAAAGTTGACATTATTTGAGATGTCTTTGTTATGAGAACTTGACATAATTTTTAAAGTTTGGCAATTAGGTCTGCTATGACAGTTTAAATTGCCTTTATGTCAAGTTGTCAGAACAAAAACATCTCAAACAATGTCAACTTTGCATCAAAAGTGACATAACTTACCGAATGACACTTAACGACAGCTGTCATAAGTATTCATTGATGTTTATGACAGCTGTTATGTCATGGTTATGACAGTGTTATGTCAATCTTATATGAATACCTATTCAAGTAAAGTGTTACCAGAAAAAGAAACTGCAGATGCATGAACAGAATTGAATGGACTAGCACCAAAAGCAGTGAAACCTGCTGCAGGGGGCTCCATTATTATTATTATTCTACGCCCCGATACAACTCACAGTTCATTGAACAGATATGGCTCCAAGAGCGGTGGCAGTGGAGGCGACGGCGGAGGGTCGGGTGGGGGTGGGGCTCCGCAGGGATGCTGGCTGCTCTTTCCCAGAGTCAACATATGCTGGAAGCTGATGTCTGTCTGGGTGCAGCTGTCCACACAGTCGGCCATGCCCATGGTCACCGGCATCAATCCTCCGGGGGCCCCCGCCGCTAGGCACGCCCGTCTGCGGGCCCCTCGCCGCAGTATGTTGGACAGCACAGGGTCCCGTATGTCCAGGGTGGGATCCCCGGAAAGGCGGGATAGCTCTTTCCCATTCACCTGGAAAAGCATAATTAGTCAAGATCAAATGGTGGCAGAGGGAAGAAGAAGTAGGGGAGTAAAGTGAGGGAGAAAGATGCAAATGTGGTTTCACCAACAATGATACAGAGAAGCTGCAGAACAGATTTGGAAAAAAGGCAGCGACTGAGTTTCATGTGGTGAAAAGATTTAGTAAAAGGTGCTGACATAAATAAGAAGAAGACAGGACACACAGGTTGGTTAAAGGGATAGTTCAACATTTTGGCAAATTGGCCCATTGCCATAATCCCTATGGTTTTAGCATGGTTTTAAAGGTTCGTTACCTTTAATTGTCGGTGCAAGCTGTTTTTAGAACGGTGGAGCAGAGCCGCGAGCTGCTCAGATCTACGCTACAGAGGCTCATGGGATTTCTTGGTTTTCCTCATCAAACTCATCAAATACACAATCCAACAACTCCACAACGCTCTGGTGGACAAGTTGTGACCTGCACATTCACCACGCTATGAGGTAATAACAGAACGTTACCAGACAGAGTTGTTTTAGAGGTAAATTCAGAAACTGCTTGATGAAAAACTGTCCCTGAAGGCAACGCACATCAGCAGTTTTGCATGAATTTACCTCTAAAACAACTCTGTCTCATAAAGTTACTTATTATCTCACAACGTGGTGAATGTGCAGGTCACAACTTGTTCACCAGAGCGTTTTGGAGTTGTTGGATTGTGTATTTGATGAGTTTGATGAGGGAAACCAAGAAATCCCATGAGCCTCCGTAGCGTAGCTCTGAGCAGCTCACGGCTCTGCTCCGCCGTTCTAAAAATAGCTTGCACCGACAATTAAAGGTAACGAACCTACTGCTAAGACTATAGGGTTTATGGCTATGGGCCAATTTGCCAAAATATTGAACTATCCCTTTAAAGACAGGGAACGGGAGGGAGACTACAGCTACACACCTGAAATAAAGAGGGACTGAGGTCGAGTTAGTCAACTAGGAAAATAAAAAAACACTCACAGGACTAATGGTGTTTCTACAGAAAGACAGAAACTATGACAGGAAGGTTTTGTATTTTTTTTTTATAAAAGGGTTTGGACACCACATGAACATCAAGCAGAGCAGAGAGCTGTATACTAAGACCTTTAATCGACCGTCAGCATCGAAAGAGCAGAGCATGTTGCTTATATGACCCTTCTGTGGAGAGAGGAGGAGGAAGAAAGCAGGAAAAATAAAGGCATTAGCAAGTAATTACAACTGTGAGCGGTTGGAGAGCATTAACCCTCTTATTTTTTCTTTTATATAAAGGAGAGCAGCAAGAGGAAACGAAAATTCAAGTGAACAGGCAGTGCAGATGAAAATGAGTTTCCTTTGTACATTTAGTTTTTGTGCGTTCGCGTCCCCCTGTGCACTCATCGCTCTCTTTGTGTGAATCTGAAGTGGTTCCTCTCTGCAAATATATTTAAATGATAAAAACTTATCAATATTCTGGTGAAGCCAGTTTCATTGTGCAGTGAAGCAGGATGGGGGTGGGTGGTGCCACTCAAAATGATTGTAATGTAATTTGTTCAGGGATTTCAAGCTCTCACTCTTTTTGATTAAGAAATCCAAATTTTCTAGCTGAGAGTTTCACTATATTTGATTTTTTTTTCTTTCCTCCCCCAGCAGGCGTACCTTTCTGTGGACACTGACAGTTCATTTAAATGCTCCTGAAACATCCAGTGTAAACAGCTGTCACATGCACAACATGTTGCACAGAGCTTTAAATGACTCTGTTGTTGTTGAAGTCTGAAAAACTCTGCAGCTTATGAAACATTTCATCTGCTGCTTCAAGCAACAAGTCAGAAAAGAACAAGGGGCATCAAAAATGAAAAGAAAATCGGGGAATAAATCTGAAGAAGGAATCAACACAGTGTGTGAGTTTAAAAAACCAGTCCTGGTCAAATCAAAGATTCATTCAGTTGAATATTTCTGAACAGTTTTTTCTTTTTGCTTTTGACTCAAATGTCTTAAAAACCAAAGGATGAATTTTTGTTAGATGTTGATGGTTTCCAGAGGAACGACCATGGTGACCTCTAACGCCACTATAGGATGTGATATTTTCTTTTTAATTTGTCCAATACGTCCTTGTCAATCGTCTTTGGTTGGTTTATGCACCAATTTGTGCAGCTCATGTAACAGTAGCCTATATAAATAATTTTTTTTTTTTAAATTCAGAAGATCCAGAAACACTGCCCCAAAAAATTGGTTTAATTTTTTCCATTGTGCAGCAGACTAGACTACAGAGTTTTTTTATCCTGTTTGTTTAGATGAACCTTTGGGGATTCTGAAAATATCTTGGTTTAACATTGTTGGATGATTCTCCTTCAGATAAACTCATTTATCTCTGTGACCTGAATATAGAGACACACACCAGGGCGAGGTTGTTAATTAACAAATGTTTGCATGTTAGCAAAGCACACTACTCCGACTAAATGGGAATGTGCCAGTAGTGACACCCGCTACACATGTTAGCATTTAGCTCAATCATAACCAGAACACTTAAAGGGATAGTTCAATATTTTGGCAAATTGGCCCATTGCCATAATCCCTATAGTCATAGCAGTAGGTTAGTTACCTTTAATTGTCGGTGCAAGCTGTTTTTAGAACGGCGGAGCTGCTCAGAGCTACGCTACAGAGGTTAATGGGATTTCTTGGTTTCCCTCATCAAATACACAATCCAACAACTCCAAAACACTCTGGTGGACAAGTTGTGACCTGCACATTCACCACGCTATGAGATAATAACAGAACGTTACCAGACAGAGTTGTTTTAGAGGTAAATTGAGAAACTGCTAGCTGAAAAACTGCCCCTGAAAGCAACGGTCATCAGCGGTTTTGCATGAATTTACCTCTAAAACAACTCTGTCTGGTAACGTTCTGTTATTATCTCATAGCGTGGTGAATGTGCAGGTCACAACTTGTCCACCAGAGCGTTTTGGAGTTGTGTGGATTGTGTATTTGATGAGTTTGATGAGGGAAACCAAGAAATCCCATTAACCTCCGTAGCATAGCTCTGAGCAGCTTGCCACTCTGCTCCGCCGTTCTAAAAATAGCTTGCACCGATTAAAGGTAACAAACCTACTGCTATGACTATAGGGATTATGGCAATGGGCCAATTTGCCAAAAATGCTGAACTATCCCTTTAAGCACTAAGCTATCCAGCTGGAGACCTGAGCCCTTAGGACCACCATGTTATTATCTTGCATTACACTTCCTGATAACACAAAGCACAATTCAATCAATGCATACTGTACAACAGCATGTATTGATGAGGACTGACAGCTCCTACATGTCAGTGTTCAGAGAGAGAGAGACGGTCACCAAGTGTCTGTTGGATTAGCTCTGTCCTGTCTGCACAATATGTGACTCCTGATGTTAAGGTTGTGAGTTCACATCCCATCAGTGCCCTCCATGCCGCTCTCAAATTATCTGCAAGCATGTTTTCTACTCCTGCGTTTGGAGAAAGCACCATTAGTGTAATTTAAAAAATGCAGTCTGTGTATTTATTTATTTTTTCTAGAGATAAGACAGAACCTACAGTATCAACATTTGTAGACGACCTCTCATTGGCAGTGGTTGTGCCACATTGTCCAACATGATAAATTGTTCTTCGTTGTTGTTTCGGGATGTGGTGTGACCCTGTGTGACGTGTTGATGTTTATTATGTGCCAGTAAGAGTCTCCGCCGCCACCGCCGCCAGACACAGACACCGACCCTTTGTAGCGTCTCATTCATGACGAACACTGTGGCCGACCTTGGCTGTCTGCGACTCTCCACATCTTTACCACCCTGCTTCGTTCTCCCTCTCTCCCTCTCTCTCTTCTCTCTCTTCTCTTGTCCCCTTCCAGTAATTGCATGTCAAATCAATGTTCCCCTGTGCAGCCAACCACAGAAACTTTCCTGCCACATCCAGCCCCTGTCCACCCCCCACCACTATTTCCTCTTTATTATTATTATTATTATTATTTTTTTATTTATCCCTGTGGTGCATCTCCTCTCCTTTGTCATTGTGTTTCCATGCTCACATGCACTTCCCTTTCTCTTCTCTTACCCTCTCTCTGTTTCCTCCAGACACTGAGCTCTCTCTCTCTCTCTTTCTCCTTCTTTCTTTCTTTCTTTCTTTCTTGCTCTCCCTCTCTGTGCTGCCTCAGCAATTCTGTCTGCTCTGTCCCTTCCCCGGAGATGAAGACTCACACACTCACACACGCCTCTGTTTCCGCATCTATTTCAGCCAGTCCATCTCATTGTGTGTGTGTGTATACTGTATATGTATGTGTGTGTGCTTGTCCCTCTCTGCACACTAATGTTCTCCATAAATCTTGCTGTCTCTCTCTTAATGAGCCTCTTCACTTGGAGACAAATAAGACACTTCCTCTTTACACGGCCTATCGGTGATGAAGGAATTAACACGTTGTATCGTTTCTGCATGTCGGATTAAAGAGAAATGCACCCATTTCTCACTCTGAGGTGCATTTCTTCTTTTTCTTTTTCTTTTTTTAAAATTAATTTCATCACTCGTCGTCGTTGCTCATGGCCGTCTGCAAGATCAGAGAGCGGCTATTAGGAAGCTGCTCCACGGTCATGAGTGACAGGTATGAATACTGAGAGAGGAGAAGGAGTGAAGGGAGTGGAGGGGAGAGGGTGGGGTGGGGGCTTCTCATTCATTATCAATGAGAGGTGCTGAGATTGCTTTGAAGACGACTTCATGCAGGGTAAAGGGTTGTTACGCGTTAGGCGGCTTCTCGCCTCCATTACACTCGTACACGTGCTGCTGTTCTCTATTATCTCTGGGTTAGTGGGTCATTACATACAGCTGCTGTTTATAAACTACACAAATAATGATGATGCCACTGCTGCAAGCATGCACACCCCAAGCCCCCCCACCATGCACCCCCCCCCCCCCCCCCCTCTTACCCCTCCCATAGACTCC
This sequence comes from Trachurus japonicus, assembly GCF_045865225.1. Lineage (NCBI taxonomy): Eukaryota > Metazoa > Chordata > Actinopteri > Carangiformes > Carangidae > Trachurus > Trachurus japonicus. The sequence continues at coordinate 31,144,258 of NC_140913.1, forward strand.
ATCCTTATTCTGTATAAGTCGTGTCGAAAATTAGACATGAAATTGTGTAGAAAGAAATAGCAAAGCATCCAGATTCACAGCAGGGAGTGGGCGGTGGTGGTGGTGTCGGTGGCTGCGGAGCTGAGGGGGGGGATTGGGGGGGGGGGTAGTAGATGAAAGAGATGCAAAAAGTTCAAAGTGTAGAGAGAGAGAGAGAGAGGGGAGAGGAGAGAATAGGAGGTGAGGAGAGGCTAATGGTGCAGGGAGAAAAATGTAGAAAACAAGCTTTCAAAGAACGAAGTGTAAATGTAAATAGGGAGCGATGCAGAGCAAGTCTGGGTTCATGACTTGTGTGTGCGTGTGTGTGTGTGTCTGTGTAAACAACTGCACAATGGAGGCGGATGTGTAATTTATTTAAGTGGTTGATGTGTAATTAGTTTTCATCTGAAAGCCCTTTAAAGAGCAAATTAATCTCATATGCTTAAAGGCAATATTCAAAAAGACACTACTGTTGAAATTAACAGAGCAACAAAACTTGGTTTGCCTTTCCTAGCGCCTCACGGTTTTTTTCCTTTTCTCTTTTTTGTGTTGACTTTAACTTAATTTATCTGTATCAGTGTTTTTCTTTAGTTTCGCTTTCTTTTCTCACCTCTTTCCATTTATCTATTTATTTAGTGTTGTTATCATTACTACTACTATTATTTTTTTTAACATCATCATCTTCCCTTATCTTTATTTCTTTTCTTTTCTTTTCTTTTTCATTTTAATTTTGTTATTTCTCTACCTTGCACAAGGTATGTGATAATTATTTCTTTACTGTGTTTCAATTATTTGTTAGTTAGGTCAAGGTGAGGTCATGTTATAATAAGCCTTTCGGGTTTCAGACCTCACCTGCACATTTTTCTTTTCATATCTTTCTCACTAGTAAGAGAGATAAGTAAATGTTTTGTTCTGTTTTAAATGCGCAAATAAAAAAAAGTCTTAAAAAAAAGCAGCGGAAGGAGACGAGCTGCACATTATTAGGAAAAACACATAAAACACACACAATTATAATCTGGAATTTGTCCACTGGGGTTTTTTTTCCTGCTTGAGCTTAGATTTTCCTCCTCCATGACCGATACTTGCCCCCTGAACATATTGAACTCGGTTGTTCAGTAATTGATTTTTCTCATCTCCCATCATGCTTTGAAGGCTGGAGCAGCAGTCACCTCCTCCTCCACGGGAAAATCAATTAATCTGAAGACAAGAAGAGTTGACCTACTCCGGCTGTAACCCCTGTTGTTTGATATCGGAGATCTCATTTGAATATACAAGCCTATTATTATAAATTCTTTTGAAATGATGGCGGTGAAGTTAACAAATCTCAGTGGGAGTAGGCTACAGACGAGATGAAAATAAATTGTAAAAAAACAAAACAGCGAAAATGGAAATAAAGTGAGAGTTACTGTCTTGAACAGTGATTGTGTGCATGTCTGATTAAATTCAAGTGCAGATTAAACACTTCACTGATTCTCAACGGGAAATGGCAGCGAGTCACCGGCTCCGTGACCTCACAATAACGCCCTCCACCCTCTTTTTCTTTATCTTTTTCTTCTTTTTTTCCCTCTCTCTCAGTCCTCATGTTGTTAAATGAAAGATGAGGGCGACATGCTCTGCACCAGTGACCTCTCTGTCTCATGCTCATGTCTGTCACATGCATCACAGGTGGGAAAGATCAGCAAGAACCCAACATTATAGGGGAGACTGGGGCTGGTTGTCACACTCATCATAGGGCCCTGTCACACAATATTGGTATTGAAATGATCAGAATTGAGAGCAGAGTTCACCTACGTAGTCCTTGCTCTAGTGTGACACTCAACCTTTAGTTGAGAGCATTTTGGATTTTTGTCATTTTGTAAATTTTAAAGGGACAACGAGGAGTTTTGGAAAAGCGAAGCGTTTTCACACTACATTTATGAGCCTCCGCGCACCGTGAAATTCTTTGACCGGCGCAAGACGGACTCATGTTTTCATTCATCAAGAATTAAAGTCAGTGGTTCGAAGACGATCACATACCGTCCTAGTTCCGATCATAAACGGCGATTCGGTGGCGTTATTCCCATGACTCGCCACGAAACCAAAAGTAAGGAAACGCTGGTCGGCTCGCCCAGCATTTCCACCACCACTAATAATAACAAAATAACGATAGAGACAAAACGATATATTTATCGAAAATGGGCCCATCATAGATTCATCCACATTAATATGAGACTTTTTTATTGTCACAGAATTTTTCGTTCTGCCAATGGAGAAACTCCTCGTTGTCCCTTGAAGATCTTCACTATTTTTCTTCTGGGCTTTTACACAATGGGTTTGTAACAAAGGGATTGATACCATTGAAAAGTATAAAGGGAAAGCTATAGTTTCCATTGTCATTTTGGTAGTGAACTTGTTACAGGATGGTTGTAAACTCAGTTTTTAGCAAAAAATGTCAGTTGGGGTTGGTTGTCACGTGTGAAAACACCACCCTCCCAGCCGTTCAAAGGAGGTATTCACTTGAAAATTTTATTCTAACAATTACCAATGATTTTTTTCCATTGAAATTAGCCTACATGTGTCAGATTGTCTTTGATCCTGCTCATTTCTCCAGCTTATTTCAACATTTATTTATTAATCATAAATAAATGTTGAAATAAGCTGGAGAAATGAACAGGATACCCATTGAAACCCAAGACTTTAAGCTTCCTTGTAATGTTGGAATGACTACTCCAGGATGTTTTGATGAGGAGATATTCACACAAAACTAAACAGTGTGACAAGTCTCCCCTACACACCCTCCTGCACTACACCTGAGAAAACACACACACACACACACACACACACACACACACACACACACACACACACACACACACACACACTCACACTGTTGACATAAAAAAAGACACTGACAAGCCAAAAGGTAACGAGCAGTCTGCCACTTGACCTAATTAACCAGTGCTAATTGTTTTTCTTTGGCATCATTTGAAATGAAGTGAAACAGAACACAGAGCTGCCGTTACACTTTACTATCCCCGTGTTAACATTTATCACACACACACACACACACTAACACACACAGTCTGATGTAGCTGCAGATGCAGATATAATGTGGTTTTAAGTGCATATTGATGAGTAACTTTAACTCCTCCTGTGAAGCATCGATAATCACATGCAGCTGTTTAGACAGATAGATAGGGACTTGCACATTAATAAACTCCGTAAACATCCTTAGTATTATTGTATGTTTAACTGTTCATAATCAACTCTAGCACTTTAACCCCTACTACCACCTGTGCCTACTGTGAACCACAATTGTATTGTGTTGTAAATGTGTTGTAATGTGAATGTGATTGTATTACTTTCTTTGTTTTTCTTTCTAAAAAAAAAAAGGGGGGTGGTACCTGCCCCATGTTTTTAAATCCTGTACTTATACTTGTGTTTTCCTTAACCTGCTTGTTTCTATTTCAGTATAGGGGGACTGTCAATGGAAATTAGCTTGTTAGCTAGAATTGAGTAGCCTACATTTACATTTTATTTCAAAATGTTTATCAATGTACATTGCCCTCTTCATCAAATAAAAGGAATTGAATTGAATAGATGTTAATTACAGGAAGATAATTGGGAATATTGATATTTCACAAAAGTTAATTAGCAATAAGAGTGGACAGATGACATTATAAAACAGTCTATGACAATAATACTGAATGAAACTTGTAGTATAATGTGCAGTGTTTGGTGCTTCTGTTGTTCCACCACATTGTATCGGCTGTTTCTTTTATTTTGTCCATCTTTGTGTATGTGTGTGTGAGTGTGTGTGTGTGTTAATGTCACCTGGTCATTGTTGTCCTCATGTCCTCATCTTTCTTTTCTCTATTTTTTCTCTTTTTTTTGGCCTATTGCAACAGTCAGCAGCATGCATCTTTTCGTGTCATTGTGAATAAAAAAGCACATTAGGTTTTGTTTAATGACGCCGGTTGCCATGGAAACAGCCTCCTCGCTTTACAGCAGTGACAGGGGGAGAGAGAGAGAGAGAGAGAGAGAAAAGCAGGGAGCGGCTGAAGGGCTGAGGAGGGTGCAGGGCGGGGTGTGGTGGGATGGATGGAGAGAGCGGGCCTAGGTTTCCTGCATTGTGTGTGTGTGTGTGTGTGTGTGTGTCAGGTATTTTTGTAAAATGCAGGTAAAATACAACATGAAGCTCAGATTGATTTGCACACACAGGTTTCAGGGCGTGAGTGTGTGTGATTCATCACAGGAGCAACAATGTGCCTCTTTAATTCGGGCCTATAGGAGGGAGAATTGATCAGAAACATGCCGATGGGTGTGTACCGACCTGCAGCGTGGAGCAGTATGTGAAGCGCAGGCATGGGCCAGGATGTTTAATGCATGAGTTTTATTCCTTTGGCAAGACAGGCAAAGTGTTTTGATGTAGTCAAATTTAACAGCCTGCATGGTTTTCCCCTGCCTGGTGTTTGCTGAAAGCTGTTTAATGTCGTATTTATTGTCTAAAAAGACAGACACAGTTAGTAGACTGCATCTAATTTGGAGGTTTAATTATACACGTTAGTTAGGAAAAATAGCTCAAAGCTGCAAAAAGCTCTGAAGGGGAAGTAGCTACAAAAAATGTGATGGGAAATGTAATTATGCCCTCTTTTATGATGTTTTTTTTCCCCTTCTTCTTATGATCGGGCACCTCCGCCTTTTGCTTGGCGTGAACTTTGGATTAATCAGCCATCTGCGCAGCAAGGATCTCTGTGTGTTTGTAATCATCTCGAGTGATAACTCAGATTGAATTTCATGGACAAAGCAGCATGTTGTTGTTGTGTGATCACCTCTCGGCTGCTTTCAGTGTTTTGGGTCTCTTTGCTCAATGCATTTTTCAGATACCAGCTCATGCTTCATATATGAGACCTCCAGGTTTTTTTTTTTTTTTTTTTTGGTGGATATACCCTCATTACTGTGCACTAGTCAACGTCTCTCACAGCCAAAGGGCTCTGGCTCTGGTTCAGTGCTCCATCTGCGTTTGTTCTCCCTGTCTCATGCTTCTCTGCTCTCAGCCAAGCGATGTCGTTTCAAGCTTACCAGACCACAATATATGCAGACGTGCTGCTCCACCACCCAGCCCACCGTATCTGATACTACTTACTTTACACAAGCTATGAGCGCTTCTGCATACAACAACATGACACTTCCTCTGCATGCAACATGCATCTCCTCCCCTGTCACTGTTAACCCCACCCGTCTGCAACAGCTTAAAGCCCCAGTATGTAACTTATTTGGCTTTTTATTAGCAAAAATCAAATATTGCTTTCATAAATACGTATTTCACTGAAGTGGAATCACACCCGCATACAAATGAAAGCTTTCTCGTACCTTAGAATGAGTTGTTACAAGTCGTTACAAATACATAAGTGGGCGACGCACCGAACCGAGGCGGCCATGTCGCATCGCCATTTTTTACGTTCAGTGGCAGCGTAACCGTAGGTAACCACGGAAACTCACGGAGCTGTCGGCTCGGGGAGAAAGTTTTCCAGGTAGCGCCTGTTAAAACTGTCACCACTGTGTAGTGTGAGGAAGGACGGAGGCACTGGTGTTGCATTCAGGTGCAGTCAGGCAGACGGCCGTCGGCAAACCAACCGGATGTCATTTTACTCCACAGAGAGAAAGACGGTAAAACGTGGGTCAGGTAAACAATACGACATCACCATGACAACATATTGTCACTCCTGTATTGTTTTGCCTCGTGCTGGCTGACCACTTGTTTACATAGACGCTTGTTTATCCTGTTACATGCAGCGTCTGTTGTCTGTCTGACGTCTGCCCGATTTCACGTGAATGCAACATCAAGAACACGTTCCGATATGCAACCGCACCGCTAGATGGGGGGAATTCCTACACATTATACCTTTAAAGTGCTTCTGGGTAGGATGATGGACTTGTAGGGACAAAACCTTCAGGCCTGTTTTGACCTTTACAGAATCACATCAGTGGAATCATTTGATTTCCACTCGCAAAGACTTTAACCTGAATGCAGCCGGTGTCGTTACTGCTGCTGACCCCGGTTAGATAAGGTCACTGATTATAAAATTACGGCCCTGCTCTGTGTTTTTATGATCAGCTCCCAGCTCTCCCTGCGCATAGATTCGCTCCTTCGTGCCCGCCTCTCCACCTAAGGTGTTTGTTAAGTCAGTCAAGCCTTTTTCTATTCACCCCTGCTCAGTGAAGCGCTCAAGTCAATTACCTCTGATATCGGAGGGCAAACAGCTGAAAGACGAAGAAGAGTGAAAGAAAGAAAAACAGTCTGACTTTCCCTCCCTCTTTCATTTTCCTATTTGGCTCATATTTCCCAGCTCGACTCATTACCGTGTTTCTGTTTGGCTTCAGTCTCCCTCTTCATGTTCTCTCTCCCTCTCTCTGTCTCTCTCTTGGCATCGCCTCTGGCACCAGATGCAGCCCAGTTAACTGGCCCTTGGACCGCGGCGCCAACGTGCAACAGAGGGCCCAGCTGTGGCTCCTGGTGGTGCCACTGATACTAAAAAAAAAAAAAAGCAGTGCTGCACTGCATGAGCCCAGGAGATCATTCCTGGTGCTTACTAAGCACAGAGGCTGGCGGTTTCGGAGCTTCTCCTTTAGGCGCTGCAGAAGCCAGATGAGCTTACTCACATCTACAGTCTGTGGTCCCAGTTGGCAGGTGGTGGTGGTGGTACTGAGGCTGTAACCGTGGCAACCCCTCTCTCCCATAACACTTTAGCCCCGGCTTTAACAACCCATCCATCCTGCCGCCGCCGCCGCCTCTCTCTGCACCACTCCACTCTCACTTTCTCTCCATCTCTCAAATCTTATGCAATGTAGCTCAGCTCTCTCTTTCTCTCCTTCCCTCAGATCATAATCACTATAATCACCGTGAAGTATCATCGTCATAATTACCAGTATTATTATCACTGAATGACTATTTCAACGCAGCAATTAATAGCTACTGTGCTACGAGGTTAATTCATTTGTGGAAAATCTTCACAAACAGGAACAAATTTTTTTTTTTTTTTTAAATATCATATAGAGGTGAGACATGTCACATGATTAAATCCATCAACTGCATTCACTGGTTGGATTCCCTTCATTAATGTTTATTAATCACTCTATTTAATATCATTATCACGTTTCTAATTACCTAATATAATGCATCAGCGTTTTACTTAAACTTATTCATAATAAATTAAATGTTTATGATTGTTTTTACATTAATGCATATAAATGTATAAATAACTGTGGGTAATTAATTCATTATTATCAGAGAGTGAAAACTCATTATGAGGAATTTCACAAGTGAATGGTTTGAGGGGGTAAATGAGTGTGTCAGTGTGATGAGGTTGTGTTTACTGCTGCACAGAGACAGGGCCGTAGCTAGGAATTCTGGGGCCCCTTAAGGAATACTAAAGTGGGCCCCTTACCCCCTGACTTTTCCACTTTCTTTTCCTAGACTACGTATGTATTATAATTTTATATTTTGCCTACTTTGTTTTGATGCTAATGCAACATTACTATGAGTATTAGTCAGGGTCTTATGCAGAATAAATCAGTCATACAAAGATTAGACTACTGGGGTTTTTTGGTCACTGGTCTCTTACCATCTTCTATTAACTCACTAGTATCTTTTAATGCAGGACTCTATCGCTCACACTGCAGGTTCCCTCGGTTAACACCAAACTTGGAAAGACCAGTTTCTCTTACTGTTGCACCTACAACCTGGAACACTCTGTAAAATCATCTGAAACTTACCTCACTTTTATCAATAGGACCATTTAAAACCATTTTATTTTACCTCTAACTGCTCCTGCTTTTAACTACACTTATGTTTCAATTTATCCTTGTCACCTTTAAAGGGACAACGAGGAGTTTCTATTTGGTTAGAAAAAAGTCTCACGTTAATGTGGATGAATCTACGTTACCCACACTTGTTAATGGGCACATTTTCGATAAATATATAGTTTTGTCTCTATCGTTATTTTGTTATTATTAGTGGTGGCGGAAATGCTGGTCGAGCCGACCAGCGTTTCTTTACTTTCGGTTTTGTGGCGAGTCATGAGAATAACGCTGCCGAATCGCCGTTTATGGTCGGAACTACGACGGTATGTGATCGTCTTTGAACCTCTGACTTTAATTCTTGATGAATGAAAACACGAGTCTGTCTTGCGCCGGTCAAAGAATTTCACGGTGCGCGCGGAGGCTCATAAATGTAGTGTGAAAACGCTTCGCTTTTCCAAAACTCCTTGTTGTCCCTTTAACTTCCGGTATTCTGTTATGCTTTTGTATGTTTCAAATGTCTTGTCTTCTGTCCTTATATGTTTTGTGTTTCATCTCGGCTATATTGTAAATGAGGTCACTCCTCAATATAAACCTTTCTCCCCTATACAACGGCCCTGCACACAGGAGGAAGCAGGAGCGTTGTCATGCAGGAGGGTGTTTGTGAATGTGACTGTAAGAAAGTGTGTAGGTGTGTATGTGTTTGTGTGTGTGTGTGTGTGTGGGGGGTTATAAGAGAGAGAGAAGGAGAAGACACAAAGAGATGTGATGCTTCAGGCTAAAGAGTCCATAAAGAGAAATAAAAAACAACTCAAACAGAAAGAGAGACAGAGATACAGAGAGAGAGAGAGGGGGAGGAAGAGGGAGGAAGAGGCCGAGCGCTCACCTGGAACATGACCCTGTATTGTTCCTCAGGCTTTTGAACAACACACATGTTGCACCCCATGGTGACGTCTGACACGGTGCTGCTCCGTCAGACCAGTTCTCTCTCACAGCAGGACTCTCTCTCTCTATCGGGGTCTTTGTCTGTGGCAGTGGGAGAGAGCCCCACCCTCATCCACACGGGCTGTGGTTGTATCACACTTCTCCTTCCTCAGAGCAACACACAACAACAACAACAGCACATCCTTTAATTGGCAGTGTCACTCTCCTTCTCCTTCTCCTTCCTCTTCCTCTTCTTTATAATTCAAGTGTTATAATCCAAAGTAGAGACAGTCTCAGAGCTGCGATTCCACTTTTTGTTTGTTTCTGTCTCCATCGGAGCCGGTTCAAGTTCTTGTGCTCTTTTTGTTGTGGCTCGTTCACGTTCACTTCAGTCTCATGTTTTAGGACTGTTAGATAACAAGAGTGATGCTGCTGCTGCTGCTGGCTTGTGCTTGTGTCATTAAAAAGATTTAGGCAGTAGTTGTTCCAGACAAATCAATGTTTATCTTGTGACTTGTCAAACATGATTCTCATTCTACTACAGTATCCTGTGCTGTGGCTTTTTGTTGTGCTGAACACTGCAGGGGTTTTTTCACACAGCAGAAGAACTTGTGCTGAGCTGAACTCGCCCCAAAACGTTGTTGTTGTTCCTGAGTGTTTCACTTGCAGCACTATAACACTCTCTCCAAACGGTGCAATTTTCAGCGCTGCCCTTTGAACAAGTTCGCTGCAAAACAACACAACACACACAGCTCGCACAGAACTCGCCTCAGTCCTCTCGCTTTCTCTTTACTTCACTCCCACACTGTGATTCCCACCTACTGCGCTCTGCTTTCCAGGGATCGCTGAAGGACTGCTGAGTGTGTATGTGAGATAACTTCTCCTCTCTCCTCGTCCTGCACCTTTAGGATCAATGCATTGTTGAAAGTATTTCCTAATTTAACTTGCCGAGTGGAGAAGTGGGGCAGCAACGTGGTGCCTGTTACACCGGTACAGCTATAGGATCTATAAGCCCTCGCTGTGCAGCTAAGATAAGACCAAGAAACTCCTGCACGCTCGCCAGCGTCAGCAGAACCTCCATCACTTTTCACAAATAGTAAAAAAAGAAAAAAAGACACATAAACATAAACACAACACGCCCCAAAAAATCTAACTCCCACCCTACACTCAGCTGCTGTTAGATAGAACGACAACTATTAGCTCATTGATTCTCTGAGCAATGACACACTCAGCACTCGGCACTGAATGATGGATTATAATTAAATTAGTGACCTCTTAAGCAGAGATCAGACGAGACTCTGTCCTCCAAACCGTGCAGAGAAAATCAATATCAAACCAATTCATGGATCAATTGGATTTCGTGCTAACTGGGAAATCTAAATTGTTGATAATCAATGTTTGCTTCTAATTTACATCAACAGGTTTTCTTTTGGATGTGCTCCATGTGTTTTATTACAAATCCACTGATATGAAACTCCCACTCCAGTCTCAGTATCTCAATTGGATCTCAACAGGACTTCCTCTGCCGTCTCCCTGTCTCTGTGCTTCCCCTTCTCCGAGCCTCATCATGCCGGTTTTATTATACCTTTATCTTGAATCCTGCAGCTGATAATAACTGTCAGCACGTAGCTTGTAGCTCCAGACTCTTGTCTGAACCGTCCATCTCTCTGTGTGCGTGCTGCTGCCAGCGACAAGGTGTTAGAGCTGCTAATCCTCATTCAAGGCTCCACTACACCTGTATCCTTTTTTTCCAGAGGCAGTGTGTACTACTAATCCCAAACACTGGCTTCTTCTTCGTACACAAACCACACACGCACACACCCTAGTTGGCTGCGCTCGTGCTGCCGCCTCAGTGAGGAGCATGACAACTTGTTAAGAGGCGACTCGGTGAAGTGGAGGTGCTAGTCGAGCCACAGTCAGGGTGTCCGACATGCTCGGCGGGGCAGTTGAGCTTCAGCTGTCATCCACTCGCTCCTCGCATCTCCAGCTCCTTGTACTTGAGCGTCAGCAGCAGCAGCACTACATGATTATTATTGCAGGACCTCCACCCACCTGCCTCCTCAAAAGGCTTGCCATGCTTTCAGGAAAATAAAATGTGCTATGAAATTAACAAATAATTTAGAAAAAAAGAAGAAGTATATAAAAGGATGTCCCTCATGCGCCTGCAAAAGTTAGTCCGTCTCTAGTCTGCAGAGGGAGAGGGAGAGAGAAAAGGGAAGCGTGTGTAAGTCCATCTTAATCCTCCTTTTGTCCTCTGGTCATTGTGCTGGAAACATCCACAGGAGGGAATATGTGAGTGTGCTTAAGAAAGGAAATCAAACCCATGGCGAGCGAGATGGCGAGCGGCGTGGGGAGTAAGTTCCCGGTGGCTCCGTGCGGCGCAGCGTGGCGCCTCGTCTCAGGTCACAGTGATAAATCACCATCAGCAGCTTCACGAGATGAGAGGAATCACTAACGGCTGATTGGAGGATACTTCTCCAATGCTTCTCTTCTCTTCTCTTCTCCCCCCCCTTTGGGCGCGCGACGGTAAATGCGCTGACTCTCCCCTCTCCACTCTCCCCTCTCTCCCCCTCACCCTCCTCTTCCTACTCCCACTCCCACTCCCACTGCTGCAGCCGGGGGGGGAAACACAGTTGTTCCCCAGCTGATGTGCACGCTGCACTATACTATTAGAGCTGAGTTCTTCTGGATTTTACACTGTATAATCTGTCTCTCTGCTTCTCCCTCTCACCCCACCATCTTTCCCTCTTTCTATCTCTCCCTCTCTCCATTTCCAGGGCTGGGCTATTGCTCTCTTTTCTAGTACCCCATAATTTTTACCCACCGCTCATTTGCTACCCTCTCCCCTCCTCCTCCTCCTCCTCACTCTCTCCCCTTGCCTCTCTCTGCATGTCTGCAGGCTAGAGAGAGAGGGAGAGAGAGAATATGCATACTGTTTGAGCAGGACAGGACGAGCTACATAAAAGTGAATGGAAAATCAAGGTATGCATGCATGCTGTGCACTATGACTATCCACTTCATTAATCTCATATGGCATCCAAGCAATCTCCTTGAGTTGTTATGAGATGATATTAGAAAAAAAAGAAAAGAAGGGATGATATGATTGCACTTTTTCACACCGGGCGGGTAGTAGACCATACCAGGTAGAGAGCTCATGACTGGCTGTGCATTTAGATGAGATCCTGCACTGCCACAAAGAAGGAGGAGGGGGAGGAGGAGGGGGAGAAAGAAACAGAGGAGGAGGAGGAGGGGTTGGAAGAAAGAAAGAAAGAAAGAGGGGGAAACAAGTGAATAACAGGTGTGACAGGATGAATTGAAAGATATGGAAGAGAGCCAGCTAGGAGAGAAAATGCAAATGATAGACTGTGTGTGGGAGAGAAAAGGGTGGAACAACAGTTTTCTGCAGCGATGGAAATGACCTGCTGAGGCAGAGGCATATGGAGACGTTTCATTTTAAGTACAGTCATGGGCCCCAGCCTGGGACACATTTGTGAGTAAAATTCGTCTCTCCTCTCCCTCGCTCTCACTCCCTCTCCTCTGTTCACCCTCGCTTGCACACCGCTCACTTTCTAATTTTCAATTTAAAAGGAAAAGAAAAAAGCTTTGCCGGTATATTTACTGCAGAGGTAAGTAGCTCAGGGCTTGGGAGTGGGGGGGAGTGTGTGAGAGAGGGAGAGAGCACGGGGGCAGAGAGGATTAGAGGCGTCAATATCAACACGATAAGAATTATTTTGTTTGCACTACGCCGCTGCACTCCAGGTTGACCTTTCTGTGGAGGATACTGTAATTTCCTACCTGTCAGTTTCCCATTTTTCCATCTTCATGACTCTGAGCTCCCGCTGCTCGGCTGCATCCGACACTTACTTATTATCAGCTGCCATGAAATAAAGAACAACTTCTGCGGCGGACATGCGGCGCTGGGTCATTTATCTGCCTCTTTCCCACACACACACACACACACACACACACCCCCCCTTGTGATATTTCCTCGCTAAGCCAGTTTGAAACAGGATTTCATGGTGACTGTGTCCGGTTCAACAGGCTTACACGTATTTTAACTCAAAAACGCTACAGAGCCACTAATACCTAATGCATCTCATATGTAAGGGGTAGTTCAATATTTTTGGCAAATTGGCCCATTGCCATAATCCCTATAGTTTTAGGAGTAGGTTTATTACCTTTAATTGTCGGTGCAAGCTACTTTTAGAACGGCGGAGCAGAGCCGCGAGCTGCTCAGAGCTACGCTACGGAGGCTAATGGGATTTCTTGGTTTCCCTCATCAAACTCATCAAATACACAATCCAACAACTCCAAAACGCTCTGGTGGACAAGTTGTGACCTGCACATTCACCACGCTATGAGATAATAACAGAAAGTTACAAGTTGTTTTAGAGGTAAATTCATGCAAAACCACTGATGCGCGTTCCCGACTGAGGCAGTTTTTCAGCAAGCAGACTCTGTATTTGCCTCTAAAACAACTCTGTCTGGTAACGTTGTGTTATTATCTCATAGCGTGGTGAATGTGCAGGTCACAGCTTGTCCACCAGAGCGTTTTGGAGCTGTTGGATTGTGTATTTGATGAGTTTGATGAGGGAAACCAAGAAATCCCATTAGCCTCCGTAGCGTAGCTCTGAGCAGCTCACGGCTCTGCTCCGTCATTCTAAAAATAGCTTGCACCGACAATTAAAGGTAACGAACCTACTGCTATGACTATAGGGGTTATGGCAATGGGCCAATTTGCCAAAATGTTGAACTATCCCTTTAATAACACTTAACTCACATAAACACTCACATACGCAGACATATGTCTTCTTGTCTTGTTGTATCTATCTGTTGCATCACTCAGCCCCAATCTGTCTGCTTTATCTTCATCTCAGCGTAAAAGGTCAGTGTCATGTGGAAATATCATCTGCCCGTTCCATAAAACACAGAACGAGAGGTCGTCACATCTAAGCGGACAGATCCTCATCGTACAGCGCGTGTCATGATCTCTTTCCAGCTTAAATACCGACTCTTGTCATTTCACATCCACTAATGAGTCTTTCTTGCACGTTCTCTCTCTCTTTCTCCAATCTGGATAAAGGACAGGTAGCCTGGAGTGGGTTGATCTCATATTACAACAAAAAACTTGCAAACTTTTTTACTATATAGCTTTCCCTATGGCATTTCACAAGACTATGTGTCACGATCTGCATCATGACAATGTGTGAAAGAGTAGAGAGCTGACAGCTTTTGTCTTCCATAAATGTCAATGGAGGAGCTGCATTTGACCGAGTCAGCAGAGAGAAGTTTTTCAAAGGGAATAAAAAAGTAGACGGAGAAGTTGAAGAGAGGGATGAAGAGGGCAGAGGAGGTGGAAATGAAAAAAAAAGAAAAAGAAAAATAGCCTCTTCCTTTCCAGTGTGGCCTTCCTCCTCTTCAGAGAGTCGGCGGCTGAAAGCAGCAGAGCGGTGGATACTGGCAGAATTTTAACAGTGTTCTCATTATTTATTTACCGCTCTGAGAAGACTACCAGTATATAATACATTGCTGCAAGAGCCATATTTTTTGTTTTGTCCTTCTGCATGCACACAAGTGTTGTGTATATATGTGTATGTGTGTGTGTGTGCAATCATGTGTGTATGTGCTCGTGACATGACTGCCATATCGTGGTATAGTGCATGTATGGGTGATGACTGACAGGTAATAGAGAACGACCCCTCGCAGCCGCTTCATTCACATTCTGGAGAAGTCACTGTGTGTGTGAAAGCCATTTCACAACGAGGGCCGGCTGCCTCAGAGCGGCGCCGAGACGGCACACGATGGCGACGCAGATAGACTGCAGGGGGTTTGGATGGGTAAATTGAAAAATGAAAGAAAGGGAAAACCACCAGCACATTGACGGTGAGGAGAGGAAGAGGAAGAAGAACTCCACGAAGGAGCGAATTTTAACTGTGTCTAATCGGACTTAAGTGGAGGAAACTTTGGTCAGCAGAAATTAACTGGTTGGAGAAAATAGGCTCAAGAGGGGAAACGACTGGACCGGACGGATATCAAGGGAGTTCACGTAGGGAGACAGATCTATCCCATAATATAATAATAATAATAATATATTTTATTTATAATGCGCTTTTACAGCTAATACACTTATCCCCATTGTGTCCAAAACAAAAACAATGATAAAAGGTGTCCCACAGGGATTAATACTAGGCCCCTTGCTATTCATTTTATACATAAATAATACATGTTTTTCCACTAAGAATTTTTATGCTGACAATAGGATCTTATCCCAATTACTTAATACCAGGTCTTCTTGTGGGTTAAGTTCAAAAGCATTTGCAAACTTCAGGTTGCCTATGATGATTGCCTATGAATTTTGATGGGAAAACCTAGGTGGTGCAGTGCGAGTGAGTTATTTTGTCAAGTGCAAGTAAAAATATATTTCATGCTCTGTTGCGGAAATTGATGCATAAATTCATCTGTCGACTGAATGACACACAAGATTCTGTCTTAATGCTGTTGTCCAATCCTGGTGGAAACACTGGTATGACTGTCTCCTTTAAATTTCTATGTGTGTGTTTGTTTGTCTTTTTTAAATGGACCTGGAGTATAATAATAAAAGTCTATCCTGTCTAACAGTATGTTCTA
The DNA here is from genome assembly GCF_045865225.1 of Trachurus japonicus. Taxonomy (NCBI): domain Eukaryota; kingdom Metazoa; phylum Chordata; class Actinopteri; order Carangiformes; family Carangidae; genus Trachurus; species Trachurus japonicus. The sequence continues at coordinate 31,159,606 of NC_140913.1, forward strand.
GACTGAAAAGGTACGGTCACTGTTTAACTAATTTGGTCGCTTTCTTTTTCTAACAAGCTCCACCTACATTTTCAGAGTGCTTATTTTCACTGTCATAAAAACTCACAGCTAATGTTTTCAGCGTAGCCGGTGAGAAGGTAATCCATGGAGCGATGTCTAACAAAGTGGGTTAGATTATAGATGACAGATTATTGGGCCTGTTTGCGGTTTAGTGCCGTAAAGCAGTCCATGCTCTTGCAAGACGAGATCTGGGACACGGGGCTGGAAATGCTGATCTTGGAAGGTTGGTTTACGGCCAAGAAGAGACACTACATTTAACCAGTTAACGCACGCTGTACCCCCCACGGTACGGCTCCAGAAGGTGGCGCTAGCATCAATTACTCCCGAACATTTTTAACAGCAGCCCTTAAGCATATATATTCATGTTATACATTGTTAGAAAGCTTAGATCGCCCCGATCAATTCAAGACCACCCATGATTTTTTTGGTTGCTCACAGCCCTAACAGGATCAGCAGTTAGGTCGGCTAGCCGCTAAGCTAACGTATGATGCGTACATACCTTTCAAGTCTTCCCTTTATCCACAGCTGATCTACAGCGACCATCTTATGACACAAGACCGTTTGTACAGCTTGCCAAGTATCCATGCTTGTGAAATATGAAATCCGTTTCCTTCTAACCGAAGTATTTTCCTCAATATGTCCATGTGTTTAGTCCAATGCGTAACGTAATACACGCGGATCAAAACAAAAACCGGCCCCGTTACCGCATTTTACGAGTTGCACGGCGATCTGTGACTACATGTGACTGAATGTTTACATCCGTGAGGTCTTCCTGCTTCAAACGACACCACGCAGTAGCCAATCGGTGGCGAGGATGGGCCGGGACATGTCTCGAAAGCCAATGAGGACATGTGACGATGAGACTGACAACGTGACTTTGATTGACAGCTGCTTGAGCCAATAGAAATTGTCCGTGAAATGAAGCAGATAACCTTTTAGCCAATAGTCTGAGGTTTTCAACGGTGTATGACACTACGCCATCACGTTTGGTTGCTGATAAACAAACCCTCGTGTATCCGACGTGCGCACCACCCGCTCCGCCGCATAGAAATACACAATGCAGATAGGCGTATAGTTCTATAATCCACTGCTTTTAGGGGTGCGCCCTCTACTGCGCGCCAGGAGTTTAGCGGTTGTATTTTTTTTGTTTCTTTTGGTCTTTTGACTTGAAATTTGGACTGCAGGAAGCCAAGACCTGTGGCTGTGGCCTAATTGTGTCTATAGCCTGCTGAGAGGTCCCTGAATGTCTGTACCCATGTCATTCTATAGGCAAACCTATGGGCGGGGAAACAATTTAATCATTCTAACCTTTGCCATTTTTGTCAGTAAAGTCACAGAATCAAAAAAACACCTTAACAGTAATCCTGAGAGTGTTACCTTTACAATGATACCAGGCACATCTCTGAATCTTAAACTATGTGGGATCTGTGCTGCTCACAACTTGGGCATGGCGTTATGGCAAAAAACATGAAAAATAGGGGCGTGCATTAAGAGGTTAAGGCAGAGAACTTCCTTTCTCCCTGTAACAAGTCATTTCACCATCACAATTACTCTGAAGCTGTTTGATTAAGGTAAAAATCAATCTTGCATATAGTTCCTCTTTAAACCCACAACATTTGTCTTATACAATAGAATAGAAATAAAGCTTTTGTCATTGTATTACAAAATAAAACTACACAACTTCAAAGGTGTTCCTATACCAATATCAACATTGTTTCTCCCATCAAAACAGAAACAAAACAAGGCCTACTGTCTACATTTGACTGAGGTAACATCATGCCTGCTTGTGTTTCTGTCATAACCTTTTTTTACCACAGTGCCGTGAGGCCAAGTGATCCAAGTTGCCAAGATATTTAACATCCTCAGTTGAGTTTAAAGTGGCAATCGCTGCAAGTCACAGACATTTACTTGACTTTCAGGAACTTTCATTTCATTTCTCATTAACGTCAAGCTTCACTAACTAACTGTAATAAAGCAGGGAGCTTTCAGGGAAGATTTTTGACTGAATACATTACGTTTTAAAGCCGCACGCCCCTAACCCATAAAGGAAGATGTACCATGTACATAACAGTGACAAGCAGACACTCCTGAGTATTGCTAAGCAGTGTAAAGAATTGAATTATCTGTCTATCACAAGAAGCTGACTGACATGTGGGACATGTTAGTCCTCTCTCACACAAATTAATGGATTTTCATGGTCGTCGGGCAGATGGGGCCCGAGATGGGGGGGGCGGGGTGGTGCTATTCCCTGATGTTAACACAAGGCTGTTATCAAATCCTCACTCGTCACAACAACTCTATACGCTCTATTCCCAGTTCTCCCTGTGTTCTGCTATCATGTCATAACAGACTTAGCATACAGCAGTGATGAGGCAGAGCAGAGGGGGAGGAGAGGCGGGGAAACGATCCCACTGGGCCACCTTCCTTCTCCTACATAAAAGATCCTTGTGTGCCGCATCTTTATAACAAAAGAAAACAAAGAGAGAAATGAGACAAAGTTTGAGAACAGAGGGAAAGGTGAAGAGAGCATGGGAGAAAGTTGGGGCGGAGTGGGAGATTCAGCAGGTGGAGAAACAAAAGGGATTTACTAAGTGAGGAAAACGACGAACAAAGAAGTACAGTGGGCGTTGATTCGAATTTTTCCAAAGGGAAAGGTGATTACCACGGTGCCATAGGGGAGGACGAAGGCTTAGTGAGTGGCCTAATTAATTTCAGTACTAATACAGAGACCACAATTTGGAGGCTTCATCTCCCGGTGCTTGAATGAGTCTTCTGTAGGGATGTCACTATTACTTGTTTTCACAATTAATCGTCGTATTAAACGCCACAATTAATTAATCGTAAAGATTCCTAAATCAAAAAAATTTGATGGTGGAACCGCATCTGCAGATGTGCGCAAAAGTACATTGCAAAAACTCAAAATCTTTCCAAGAATATTTGTCTTATTTCTTGTCAAAATGTCTAATTTCTAGTCAAAACTATAATCTCTTTGACTCTTTCCACTTAAAATAAGACTCATCATCTAAACATGATCTTGTTTTTAGATCATTTTCACTTGTTTCAAACACATTTTCACTTGAAATAACTAGAAAAATCTGCCAGTGAAAGCAAGTTTTTTTTGTGCTTGTAATAAGAAAGAAAAACTTGCTCAGATTTTTCTACATATTTCAAGTGCAAATATGCTAGAAAGACGTTTAAAAAAAAAGTGTCTAAAAACAAGCTACTTTTTATGTGATGAGTCTTATTTTAAGTATAATGAGATTGTTTTGACTAGAAATAAGACAAATATTTTTGGTAAGAGTTTGAGTTTTTGCAGTGTAAAGGTAAATGCACAGATACTGGTCCATTTATCTAATTTAAATGTTAGCGTGTCATTTTTAATTGGAAAAAAAAAGCGAAACAAAACAAAAAACGATTAAAATAAAAACAAACATTTGGTATAGATAACAATTTATGACCTGAATATTGCAAACACTTCCCCTGGGGGATTAAGAATTGGTCATATATTAATAGATACTTGAAATATTTTGTGTAAACAATGAGTAATGTAATTATATTTTGACTATATTTGATTTTACACATTCATAGTGTTGTGAAATTAATGAATGCATAATAATCGTGATAATCGTAGTACTGTGATTATTTCTCTGGCAATAATCATAACCAAGAAAATTCATAATCGTGACATCCCTAGTCTCCTGCACACAGTATTACACATGAATCCCCATCTAACAGCATGGGCAGAAACCGGGTGTCGCATTATTAGCACAACGGGAAGGTGGACGGCGCTGCTACAGCAGTCACGTAGAATATTGAATTAACAAAGGTTCACTGGCAGCTAAACGAATTACCTAAATTAATACATTATCTCTCTCTAGGCTGAAAAACGCCTTTAAACCCTGCGGGGCTGTGAGATCGGCCACCGTGTTATATTCCCATGCAGGCAGTTCAGTTTTTCCTGTCATGATGCTTTATCTTCAGTGATTTCTCCGATCGATAAATACTGTATCGTTCACCCAGAAATGTATTTAATAATCAATAGCAGCATCTTTCACCTATACTTGCCCACAGGGACACACACATACAGACACACACACATGCATGGATGCACTTGCACACCTTGATGCATTATGAAGAGAAAATGCACCAAATCCCATTAATTCCCCTCCATCCCTCCTTCTAACCCCCTCCGTGATCTCACCTAATGTGATCCCCAATGACTGTCCGCCGTCTAAACGCCCGCTTTTATGGCCAGAAGCTTTGATATTATTCTCTTCTAGCTCGCAGCACCGGCTGACAAGCACAGAGCTATCGTTTTTATCCCCCCAAGATATAAAAAACCAATTAAAATTCTCTTTAAATTACTCTTTAGATGCTAATTCTGCTCTACAAGGTTGAAATGTGAATCGTGTTTCTTTTTTTTTAGTTGTTGTAGTTTGAACAAGACTGAAGATTTTTGCTCAGATGCTGGGAGAAGTTTTACACATCTTTTGCCTTCAAGTATGAGCAAGAAGATCATAAACAAAACTTATCCCACCCAGGTGTTTTCAGACATCTGCGAGCCGTGACTCTCCTCCTCCCACATACTCCACCGCTGTTTTGCCCCGGGGCTCAGCCAGATCAATATATCATTAGCCAGTCTCTCCACTCATCCCCCCCTATGCTCTCCATCCACACAACACCTTGCCTCCCTCCCTCCCACTCCACTCCACTCCACTCTTCCCTCTCTGTCCTATACCCTCACATTTCACACTATTTCATGCTGCTTTTCTCCTTTTGCCTCGCCTCTCGTCTTCTCCATCCCTTCGGCCTCCTCCACCTCCCCAGCTCTGCTTCTGCTTCTGCTTCTGCTTCTGTCCTTTGTGTATTTTTCTGAGCCCGGCCGCCGCCGCCACTGATGATGTGGTGGTGAAAAGTGTGAAAGAGGAGTAAAAAAAAAAAAATGAGAGAGAGAGAGGTGAGTGAGGGTTAAAGGTGTAAAGAGAGGAATCTGAGCCGTATCAGGTAGAGATGGAAATGGTGAGGCGAGGGCAGGGCAGGGCAGGCAGGCGGAGGGGGGGGAGAAAGAGCAGAGCGGAGCAGGGAGGAGATATGAGGGGGGAGGGGAGCTGGGCTTGGCTGGCTGGCTGGCTGTGTGGGTGAAATGAATGTGTAATTGCGTTGTAGTGGCTCAACCCTTCACCAGACAGCTGAGTGATGGCAGGAGGGGGGACGGGGACGGCATGCAGCAGCAACACTCCTCATGCAGCGTGGAAGTGGTGGTGCAGCCTGTGGGATGCTGCTGCTGTGGTTGTTGCATGCACGGTATAGATATAGGTATGGGTGTGTAGATCCCCCCCACCAATAAAAATACCCCAAATTACTCAAAATTGAACAAATGTGTTTTCAGATTTTACATTCTTCGCATTTTATATTCACATCTAAAAAGAAATGATTGAAATGGTGGAAAAAATACTCCACATCCCATCTGGTCTCCTCCACTACGATGCAAATGAACGGGTAGTTTCTTACACAGACGCTGATGACATCAGCAGGCTTAAAGGTACATTGTGTAGGAATTACTCCCATCTAGTGTTGCGGTTGTATATCGCAAGCAACTCAATCGTATTTTTCATGCTGCATTCACGTGAAATTGGGCAGACTGCAGACGGACGACAGACGCTGCACCTAACGGCATAAACAAGCCTCTATGTAAGCAAGTGGTCCGTCAGCACTAGGCAAAACAATACACGTGACAATATGTTGTCATGGCAACGTCGTATTGTTTACCTGACCCACGTTTTACCGGCTTTCTCTGGACTTCTGTGACTAAAACGACATCTGGTTTGTTACCGACGGCCGTCTGCCCGACTGCAGGTGAATGCAGCATCAGTGTAACGCTCCATTCCTCCTCACTGCGTTACCGCGGTGACTTTTCACAGACCCCACCTCGACCTGAGCCGACAGCTCCGGTGTCTCCGCTGAGTTTCCGTGGTTTCCTACCGTCACGCTGCCACTGAACGTAAAAACATGGCGACACCACATGGCAGCCAGCACCGAGCTTACCCGCTCCATGTAGATATGAATGATATGAACGGCTAATTCAGAGCTGAAAGGAACACTTCAGTTTGTTGATGGGGGGGATTACTGATTAATGAAAAACAGACTTTTGAAACAAATAATCGATTATCGTGAATAGATAACAGGAGAAGTTACACAATGTCCCTTTAAAAAAATGACCCCCTCAATCTTAGCACTTCATATTTTGATATTCATACATATCAATTAATCATGCATAAAGTAGTCCTATACACTAGGAGAAAAGGAAGACGGTGAGAAGAATTGGGGCTCTGGGAGGGTCAGAGGGCAAAAGATAAGAACGTGAGCAGATATTATATGTCCAAGACCCTTAAAATTATAATGATACATGCTGTTGGCTGTTTAGGACAAATAAACAAGAAAGGTAACCACAATAAATGATTCCCTGTGCAGCACTTTTTGAATGATATGGTGAGGTGAGCCTCTACAAAGTTGTGATTTATGGTGGCATGTTATGAGCTGCATACGGGCAAGATCGGATCTGCACCCCTGGGTATAGGCACTATACTCTAACTCCAGCACCCAGCATGCAGGTACTGTAGCGGCACGCCCATCCCTCACTGCAAAGTGTCAGACATGGCAAATGAAGAGCAAGCATGCCAGAATAAATACAGATCATCTTGACTGATGAAAAAATATATCTACAGGAGAGGAGTTGAAAAAACCTAATCTGCATATATTAGCTGTATTATTGGCCCATAGACTGGCTCGGGCGGCTCACATCTCCCTCCTTTGGTGTCTCCTCTCATTCCTTTTCAAAACAGGCCACCCTATTCACTCACAGCACAGCACATGTACTGTAGCCCACCCCGCCCTTCTTACATTTTTTTATATCCTATCCCTCACCCCCCACTTCGAATGACGCAAGGCGAGGTGAAGATGAGGGTAATTAAAATGAGGATGCTGTGCAGTGAAATGAAGCCAGTACAAAGAAAGACACACCTCGCCCCCAAAGAGGAGGAGGAAGAAGAAGGAGAAGATGAGATGAAAAAGGCGAATGGAAGAAAAACTGGTCAGGTGTGTGTGTTGTATGTAAACAACATGTAATTTCGGATGTTATTTCCAGCAAATATTTGTTAGCAAGGCTGGAAACAGACGACAACTTTGATGCCCTCATGTATCGCTCTCTGTTTCCTCACACACACACACGGGGAACAAAGCAGCATAGTGTGGATTTGAGCTTTGATTGATGTGTATAGCTCCAGGAAAACTAGGGAAACAGGTGAGATAGTGGCAGCTCTCACACACACACACACACATACAAAAAAAACTCAGATCTCAGAAACTGTACCATGGAAACTGCAGGCAGAGGGGATTGGCAAAACCAGGGAGGGTGCAGATGGAGGAGTCACCTTGAGGGAGAGGAGGGGAAGGAGGGAGGAGAGGGACACAGTGGCACTGCCAATTTGTTTCTTTTCAGGTCATCGGCTTGTAGATATTGAAAAAAAAAAAACACTTGATAAGATATGAAGCTGAAGTGGAATATGGGATTTGCAATCGAACCATACTGGAGCATAAATAATAGAAGGTCTATTCTTCACAGGTGTCGTCTGCTATAGCTACTGTTTGCATTATCCTCATCATGGCCCAAAACAGTGTGAGTGTGTTCAGTAGGAATCGGTATCGCTCTGTCTGGTCATCCTCTCAGTGGAGGTGTGAGTGGAAATGAAACTGTATTGATTTAACTCTCACACGCAGCAGCTTTCCTGGAGTAGCCTACACCCCATTAGACGTCAAAGAAGGATTTGAACACAAACAGTGCTAGGTGCTGAAGCTTGCAAGGGTTAAAGGTATAATATGTAGGGATTACCCCCATCTAGCTGTGCGGTTGCATATCGGAGCGTATTCTTGATGTTGCATTCACGTGAAATCGGGCAGACGTCAGACAGACAACAGACGCTGCATGGATAAACAAGCGCCTATGTAAACAAGTGGTCCGCCAGCACGAGGCAAAATGCCGGTGTGATTCAACTTCAGTAAAATACGTATTTATGAAAGCAAATAAGTTACACACTAAGGCTTATCACAGCAACAGATTCAAGTTTGAGTTCTGTGGTGAGATTATTAGAGAAACACTCAAACCGGCAAAGTGAATGAGAAGGATTTTCTAACATACCGTATAATTGATTATAAAGGCAAATTGTATAAATTTAGATGCCAATAATCAGAGTTTGTGTCAAATGGTTTTCTTTGCAAAGTAGTCATTTTTATTTAACTGCTATTTTGAAATCCTGAATACTGGGTAGCACACTGTTCCCCACATTACACAACAGTGACATCTGCTGGTGGAGTAGTGAGCTTATTTATCTGTCCACCTTCAGTAACACATCACTGAGCCACAACAAAGCAGTGAGAGACATGTTCAATTGTTACTGCAAACATGGGCCATGTAGTTCATTTCCAGTCAGTCCCACAAATACTGTGCTGCTGCTGCCATAAATAGTCATGACAGTGCTAAAGCTGCGATGACAATAATGTGAAAATACAATATTTACTCCTATTTATTCATAACAAAAGTGCAATAAGTAGAAAGTGATGGGCATGGCTGCAGGGCTGCCACAGAAAAGGTGGATATGTATTGATTATTTTGTATATTGTAAACTAGAAGGAGGAGAAAACTCAAAGTTAATAAAAGCCAGGTTCAACGAGTCAGTCCTACCAATAATAACCACGAAGGAGAGAAATTGTGATATTTCTGAAAAGGTTTTACTTGATAATTAACTGTCCATGCAGTCTATTAACTAAAATAAACTCAGGGCCATTTCATGGGGGAATGTATTTCTAATTTACAAATGAATGGACTACACATATTTAACCAAAAGAGTGGAGTGAAATATGAATATGATGAATGACAACGAGCAGAGAAGAGGAAAAAAAACCTTATTGTTGAAACGCTTCATGGTTTAAACTGTCCTTGACTGTATTTGGAAAAATCTAATGGCCTGGCTACAATTATTATTAGAAGTTATCTTAAACCTTTTTTGAGAAGACCAAGGACAATTCACTTGTTGAGGGCTGATAAGTCTGAGTGTTGATTTCTTAGTGCCCTGTTTCGCAGTTTTAGTTGTTCGAGTTCACCCACAAACAATGCACATGCCAGCGTTTACTTCAAGAGAGTTAGTGGCCTTTGTTTGTTCTTCCTGTCCATAATGGCCATACATATACTGCTCAATAACAATTTCACAGTCTTTATTCTGCTGGATTGTATGGTGGCCCGTAAAGTTTGTGTTGTGAGTTTTATTTTTATTTCTGCAACACATCAGTTGTCAAATTGATAAAAGTTGTTTTCTGAATTTGTTGTGCGTCAGCGTCTATGAGTTTGTTTTCTTAAAGTTTGTGTGAAAGTGAAGTGAAAAATATTCACGTTCTCCTGAGTTAGTCACGGCACAGACAGATGTGTCATTAAAAGGATACTTCATCTAAAATCTGGGGGTCGGTATGGCAAATCAGCTTATCACACAAAAAGTCACAACAAACAGGTTTTGCACAGTGGTTTGCACAGATAAGTCTTAAAATATGTGCAACACTTTCTCATCACAATCCACTTATCAGCTGTTATTAAAACCCAACTCATCAATAACAGGATCGCGATATTGGACCACCTCTCACATCACACAACAAACCGTTAACAATTAATCCACACTCAAACCGAAGCAACAATAATGTTAACTGTACTCAACAAGCTATTATTATTACAAGGTTTACAACAGATATGACAGACAACCTGGCTGTGAGTGTGTGTGTGTGTGTGTGTGCGTGTGTAAGAAAGAGAGGGAGAGAGAGAGAAAGTAGCTACGTAAAACCTGCTAGCTGTTAGCTACCGTAGCTCAGGCGTTGGTCTCCCGTCAGGTAAACGCTGCCGTTTATTCCTCAAATGAAGCTTATATGAAGTTGTTGAGCCTATCTGATACAGTTATCCAGATGTGTCATTAAAGAGATACTTCATCTAAAATCGATAATTCACCAATTTTCTACTCACCGTCATGCCAAGGAAGGTTTTGGAGAACTTTCAGAGTCATCAAAACGCTTTTGGAGTTCCAGGGGGGGTCCGGGCTGGTGACGGGTTTTCATGGCGGCAGATAGAGTTCACTTTTGAATCGTCCAAAACACACACTATGAAACATCCAGATACCTCCATACTGCTCGTCTGTACTGACCCAAGTGTCCTGAAGCCACCACATGAAAAAGTTGTAAGGAAAAAATGGATTTGATCTCTGTTTTTAGCCTTGTTGTAGTAGCTAGCTATCCACCTTTTTCCGAACGTCAAAAACGTAGCCTGTTTTGCCGCCGGTTTTGCTCTTCCGGTGGAATTTTATGTTTACGTCTCCATGGTTTCGGTAGTCGCGGTAAATGCATGGATTTTTTTTTTTTTTTTTCAATGAAAATCTGTAAAACGCATGGATCATC